>NC_134644.1:98950845-99253355 GCF_030463565.1 Pelecanus crispus | reverse complement strand
GAAGTTCTTGATGCATTGCATACCAGCAAATAGGTAACAGTAAACTGAAGTCTAATCGCTCCCTAAGTTGTGCCATCTCAGTTGCTGTGGACTGGCCTGTTCATGCAGTAGATCGTGCTCTAGGAAACAGGACCTGGAACAGATAAAGCAGTCTTGCAGGGAGAAGTTCTACTCCCTTTAAAATTGATAGCGAAATACTAACAAGCCAGGCAGGACTGAAAAAACAAAAAGCAGAGGAGTGTTGTTTAGTAGAAATTGCTCTTCAGGGCAAGGAATTCTTTTTCAGAAGATTGCATCTAGGAAAATAAGTATGTTTGTGTAGAAGAATTGCAGGAAAAGAAGAAAGAATAAAGGGCCTACCTCTCTAATCAATAAATCTATACAGATGTATAACAGTTAATGACTCTATAGCAATTTATTGCAACTCCAGACTTTACCTGTTATAAATTGCTGATGGAACTTGTGTCACAGAAGGCTAGCATAAGACCAAAAGGCAGACATAAGACAATGTCTTCTATATCATTAAGACACAAGAACCAGTAACTGAGACAGAAGTGTAGAGTTTGCCCATGTAGGTGCCTAAAGGGTTCTGCTTATGTGAGAGTTTTCCTCTCTCAGGTATAACAGGTTAAGTAACAAAAATAACAAAGCTGTGGATACAGTTGCAACTGTGTAACATCTGAGTTTAAGAAAAAAAAGTCATCGTATAGTATACTTTTATTCCCATGTAGCCTCTACATAAGAATGTAAGGAGGTGAAATGGTAAAATAAATAAATAAATAATAATAACTTGTACAAGTCCCCTATATTGAAATTCCCAGGTTTAGACAAGACAGTATTAAGAGCTAGGCCTGTCTATGGTAAATACAGAATATGGTATTCAAACAAAATATGTAGAATTAAGCATTATATTAATTGTTTGAATGATTTGTGTGTATGGAAGACTGAATGGCTCAGAGCCAAGAGTAATAAGATGAAACATTTCTATATTCTAGAGTATAGTCCTCATCTCATGCCTGTTGCAACATATTCAGCCCAGTTCTGCATATGATGAGATGAAATGGGACTTTGCAACAGTTGTCACAATTGTTCTGTCAGCAATACCAATTTTCACTGAAGAGATACTTGCATCCAGCATTTGAAGCATGTGTAACTGAATTTTAAATGTATAACTTATGTATACATATATATATATAAAAACAAAGTGCCATTTGTCCAGACCTTACAAAAGTGATCTTTACTTGCTAGCTAATCATAGATGAACAAATGTATAATATGGGAAAGAAAGAAGAAAAAAAAAAAAAGAGGAAGTAAATTTCTGCAAAACATGTGCTTGTCATATTTTCTATCTCACAATTAATGAAGCTTTTATTTAATTTTATGGTCATTAATGCAGTTTTACTTTGCATGGTAAGCTTACCTGGAGAAACATGCAGAGCTTTCTAACTGAGTTTTCCAAGGAAACAAAGTTTATATAATCACACTGATCACACAGACCTTAGCCTGTGACATCTCACTCTGTGCTTCATTCTCCACTTATTTGCAAAAAAGTTTGAATGCATTGACTGAGTTAAAGAAATCCCAAGAAACAGTATGTTCATATAGGTTTACTGAGAATAGATAGTTGGGTAAAGATGAGACCGCTGAGGTATGGCTGGGATGCATTTGTACTATATTCTATTTAGAAGCTGCTGCATGGCCAACCTGGAAACATACAGTTCTAGAAAAGATGCAACATCTACTGTCATTTCCTAGCAAAGATGACAAAGGGACATGACAGGGAGGACACAGGACTGATGTGTTGACAGGGCTGGTGATTCCAGAAAACAGAACATAGATCCACCAAATGGAACAATTTGCATTTATTTAAGGCCTGTGTAAGAGACAAGGAAAAGACACTAGTGAGACAGTATTTCATTTGGTAGTTGTGAACTTATTAGTCAGATCATTGAAGGTGTGTGAAAGAGAAAAAAGTAATGGGGGATTTACTACTTTTTAAATGTCTCTCCAACAGCTGCCAAATACAGCTCTTGAAAGTCTAAGGCATTTGGCTTTTTAGTGCATTTGTTATATGCAAGCCGTGCATTCATTACGGTTTTTGACATTAAGTTGCATAACAACTGAATCCATCCAAAAGAAATTTTGTCAAAACCATAATTATATAAAATAATTGAACCAGCAGGTATCCTTTATTCTTACTGACTGTGTAGAAAATAAACATACAGTGTGTTTTGTAAAAATAATTTACTAACCACACAATTTTCTGACAAGACTGGGGGCTGTAAAAATAAACTAACAATAAAATAAGCTAGAAAGGAGATTTTTGCATTTATAGCAATGAAGTTCTAATTTTATAATCATCTTAAATCAAGACTTATGAAAATGTAATGAAGTCCAATTTACTGTTAATAGTTATTTCATTTCTTTGAGAATAAACTTTTTCTTGCGTTTCAATAAAGTACACTGATAGTAAATAATTTAAGCAGCATGGTACAACAGATAGTGTTATATATATTTTAAATTAAGCTGTTTAAGGAAAAAAAAAAGTAATGGCTTGAAGAGCAAAACACTTTGGTAGGAAGGAAACAGTAAATGCAGCCTTAGAGGAAAAATAAACAAGTTTTCTAATTTTTTGTAAATAAAAATTAAGTTGCTCACAGTTTCATATAAGCATTTTGTTCTCTTAAATGACGTCTTTGCTCTGAGGAAGCCCTGTGGCTGTGACCAGGACTGTCCGTCTGTCCCGGGTCCTGAGGGCACTGCAGGACCTACTGTCCCTGTCCCCCTGTACCCCTCCCTGCCCATGGTCCAGGACCCCATTTCAGCCCCCAGGGGCCATCAGCCCCGGCTCCAGCAATGTCAGAGCAGGGTTGGTCTCCAGTTCCACACGTCCTGGCCCATGCTTGGCCCATCCCCTGGGAAGTGCCCGATGCACAGGGCTGGGGCTGCCCCAGTGCCCCCCAGCTGTCTGGCTCCTGGCCGGGGTGGTGGGACAGGTCTTGGCTGACCCCAGGGAGCTTCCAATGCTCCTGGCCCCCAGCTCATGGGGAGCAGCTGGACCTTGTGACACCCTGACTACATGCTTAGTTGACTAGGAAACTTGAATTAGAAATGACAGATACCTCTGTGGACTTCCCGCATTGTTACTAAGAATCATTACTCTATTTGCTTTAGTTGCAAAGTGAAGATATTTCTGAGGCATTTATTTTTACCAGAGCTTAACACCCAGAAAAATTCTTCTGTTCTTATAAAGATAAGCATTTCTGGTAAAATTTGGTTTTGCATATTTCTTCTGCTACTCTATTTTTCACTTGATAGGAGGATAGATTGAGATAGTTTGCCTTCGGCGTGGAAATAGGAAAGACCTCAGAAATCAGGATAAAGCATAACCTTGAAAGGTGCCCTAACCACTGAAAATATCCAAGATATCTGGAAAATTCAATGAATCCCTCATCCCATTGGAAATGTATTTTTAAAGACATTTCTTATAAATCTAACTTGCATCTGTTTCTGCACACGGGGACATGCAGTTTGGTAGGCCCAACAAAAAACCCAACATCTTCTTTTTGTTTCAAGATAGCAAAATGCTGAAAGGAAACATATACACTATGTTTAGGACATACAAATCATGATACTGCAATTTACTTGGGTTTTTATTCTTCTCTGGTTTAAGCAAAAAATTGTTTTCTTAAATCGTAAATCATGATCAAAAGGGTGTTTAAAACCATATGTGACAACATTCCGTCTTATGTCAGGACCTTGTAATATTTTTTATGAAATAGGTTCTTAAGAGGTACAAATGTTGGTCACTGTCTCTTCAGCTAACCACACACCAGTGTAGGTGGGCTCAGCCGATGCAAAATCGTATGTAAAATTTCGGCTTTAGGAAGTGCAAGTGGTTTGAGGCTTGTCACAAAGCAACTGTGGAATCAAGCTGTTGTTTTCATGATCCAAAAGGAACACTGGTATTCCTGTAAGCCTTTAGCTTCTCTCAATAGCAATAACAGGGCCATGTGGATGTCCCAGCATTTAGAGTTTTCTATGCATTCAAGTTATTTTCCAGTCACATGCAGGACTATGTTTTGACCCTGGCAAAAGTCCTTTCTGAACTCTAGTGTTTCTCCATATATGTCTCCTAAAAATAAATATATAGTCATAATCTGGGGGAGAAGGTGGATGTATGTATGTTTGAATGCATGGCAAAAAAAAAAAAAAATTATTTCCTTCTGCAAGTCAGTGATCAGATCACTCAGGGCACAAATGATGTGGGTTTTGCCATGTATAACTGGAGAAGTTCAAATGTGCTATCCTTAGTAGCATTGGACATACAGCTAGCAGAGGGAAGACCACTGCTGCAGTCTACAAAAGTCTTATTTTTCTCATATTAAACAATTTTTGTTCCAGGTATGTAGTACAGCTCTGCTGCATCATGCAACACTGGGCTATGGAACCATGCTTTGATCACAGCCAGTTATGAGTGTAAGGAGGTTGTCAGGAAGGGAATTGCATGCTGCCATATGTTCCTTACATGAGTTTTGTGGTAGCAGTATCTTAGACTATGGAAGCTCCAGCAGAAATCATTGACTGAAAACTTAGAGATACTTTTGAGGATGTCAATAAAGGTTTACATGTAGGAAAATGGATCAGCCAGGATCTTGTAAGCCTGTATGTCCATGATTACTGGTGGCATACATAAGGACTATATATATATAGATAAATCTTCAAGAAGGCAAATTCCATATGTTTGGGACCAGTTCACAGAAGTAAAACTTCTTCACTTTTACTCCCTCTCTGCCCCTACACACATAAAACCTGTGTTTGCTGAACTGAATTACTTCAGAAACTAAGGAAAGGGTGGGGATATTCTTCTGGAAGGCGAGAAAAATTGGCTTAAATATTTTCCGACAGAGGACAGAACTGAATCAAGTTTAGGGCAACGAAGCTGGTGAAGGGTCTGGAGCACAGGCCTTATGAGGAGCAGCTGAGGGAACTGGGGTTGTTCAGTCTGGAGAAGAGGAGGCTGAGGGGAGACCTTATCGCTCTCTACAACTCCCTGAAAGGAGGTTGTAGTGAGGTGGGTGTTGGTCTCTTCTCCCAAGTAGTTAGCGAAAGGACGAGACGAAATGGCCTCAAGCTGTGTCAGGGGAGGTTTAGATTGGATATTAGGAAGAATTTCTTCACTGAAAGGGTAGTCAAGCATTGGAACAGGCTGCCCAGAGAGGTGGTGGAGTCGCCATCCCTGGAAGTGTTCAAAAAATGGGTAGATGTGGCACTTGGGGACATGGTTTAGTGGGCATGGTGGTGTTGGGTTGATGATTGGACTGATGATCTTAGAGGTCCTTTCCAATCTTAATGATTCCTAGTTTTTACTTTCATTAAAAATAATCCAGCCACCAAGCCAGGAAACATGAAATTGCAACTCTCCCCTTAATTGTTCTAGTGGTGGACTTGGTAATGTTAGGTTAATGGTTGGACTTGATGATCTTAAAAGTCTTTTCCAACCTAAATGATTCTATGATTCTATGATTCTAAGTTTCATCCTCGAAGAGTTCTCCAACCGTAAGGTGAACAGGTAAAAGAAGGCCGTTAGTATCTTTTCTTCCTGTGACCACTAGTTTTAGCTCTGGACCAGATTCTGGTGTCCATTAAAAGCAAAGGTTCTGCCATAATTCTGAAGGACCTGAATTAGACTCTGAACAGTTACGGGTGAAAGAGCAATTTTTCAGACAGCTGTTATGAAAAACTCAGGATAAAGACAAAGTTTTAATTTCACAAATATACCAGAATGTAGTTTTACTTATTTCTGTAACAAGAGTTTGGGATCTTTTCAGTCCCTCCGCAGCTCAGCTTGGCAGTTCAGCTTTACAAATACAACTTCCTTTAAAATTAAGCAGCTTCACTGAGACTACTCACTGATTACAGCTGGGAAAGTTAATACTTACTTAGAAAAATACAGCCTCTCATTTTCTAAAGCCAATACACCTTCTGTGCTTCTCCCAGGACATTAAGCAGGACCGGTTAAACACTTGGTTGCTAGTATTCATCAGGTTTAGAAACTGCTAGTTAGAATTCTCTATGCTACCTTACAGAACGCTCCCTGATCGCAATCAGAGGAGAGAATAAAATTTTAAATTCATACTGCTAAAAAAATGAAAAAAGGTCCCATAAGGAAAGTTATTTGTTCCTGATGGAAAAAAGCAAGGTTCAACACAGATTTGTAGTTCATCTGTCTATCTGTCAGCCAGAGACAGCGGTGCCTTCATCAGTTAAATGGCTACATTTTTATTAGTCTGTAAGCCTCCAGCATGCCTGTGAACCCACTACATTTTATCTTGGTTACTGTCTCTCAGACCCCTTTGCTTCCATCCAACCTGACAGCTTTGCACCAGAATATTAACTGAGTGTGGCTGGGGAAGGAAAAACAGGGTATGTTTCCATTGAAGTGAAATCCTTCAGCTGTAACAGCACCCTTGTAAACCTGCTGATTTTAGAAATTAAACTCTGTCTTTAGAGGAATCTGTGGTGGCCCTTAAGAAGCACTGTTAATGGAGCCAGGAAAACTTCTTTTTCTGTGGCAAATACCACAAGTTAGGGCTTAAGTTTTTCCTTGAATGTCCTTTCAGACCTGCATTATTTTATTTTGTTTTAAACCTGCTTTTTTCACACCTAATGTCAGCCAAGTTGAAGATTGATTAGATTTAAAATGGGCATAAAGCTATTAGATCCATATGTTAGATGACATTCAGCTGAAATAGGTAATTGTTTACATGACTTTGAATGCCAATAGCACAATAAAGACAATCCCTACGGCTAGCTTCTCTACACACTGCATTTGCTATCTACTGGAATTAGCTTACTATTCAAATCTCAGCTCTCATATAGTGAACTCTGAACACCACAAAACTTTCTTTTTTTTTTTTTCTTTTTCTTTTTCTTTTTCTTTTTTTTTTTTTTAAAGGGCTTAAACTAGTCACAGAGTTCTAGTTCTATTCTTGTGTCTACAAAGTGGTCTGATGAAAGCCTTATCAGTAAAAACACTAAGAAAGCAGCACACTATAAGTTTTGAAAACTTAAGTGTTGGTCTAATAGTGCTTGTAAAATAATTTTTACCTGGAGTATTGCTTTGTACTTATAGCTTTCTTTAAATTAAAATTCTGCTTAGAAACTGAAGTTCTACAGAAGTTTGATTTCAGAAAAATTGAAGTAATAACATCACTGGGATTTTTAATATTATTTTTCTTGATTAAAGATGATATTTAATGTTAATATTACCCCATTTCTATGAGTAAGCAACTGTCCAAAAGCTGAGTTTGGCTAACAAGTTTGTGCCTTGATCTAAAATTTTTTGTCTTTAGAATAAGGAAGCAAACAAGGCATTCTTAGATGTAGGAAAGTGGGCTAGAAGTTTTATGATAATTTCATTTTTTGTGAAGTGTCTACCATTACCAGTCCTAAGGGAAAATAAAACCTTTCCAATATAAAAGAAAACTTAGGTGAGCCGTTATGAGAAACTATAAAAACACATGCAGTTTAGAACAACCAAGAGGTAAGAAGCAAAAGATTTCCAGAAAGAGAGAGGCTTTGGATGATACAAATTCTATTTACTATACTGAGATTACCCATTGCTAACCTCCAGATAATTACGTAGTCTTAAATCAGAGATAAGTCTTACACAAAATAGAAATGAACCATGTCTATTTTCCTAATGTTTTAGGCAGAGAACCAACAACGAAGGGCCTCATATTCCAAATATAATATTAGTATTCTGGTAAGACTGCTATAGTTGGGATTGTTTATTGCATGAACATGAGTAGAGATAGTATTTGTTATTTATTTTTAAATCTGGATTCAATTAAAAATACAATAGGCCACCACATGGAAATAAGCATTGATTTAACAATTGACTCATGCAAGTATTGCAGGAGGACTGTTAAGTAGGAAAAAATATTTTCATAGTATTGGAATTAGAGCCATAATTCCCTCTGTGAAATGTACAAAGAATTCCTCTGAGTTTCTGCTGATACTTAGAGCATGCTTATTAGCAAATACTGACAGAGCCTTTGATTTAGGTTCTATTTCTCTGTAATTTCTTTTTTTGCTCCCTTGAGCTGTATTTTGTATACTGTTAATTTTTTTAATGATAAAAAATACTGTCTTATCTATGCAGAATTCCTGAAGCATGACCTTTGTTGGTAGAGGAGCACTGGTTGACAAGGATAATTTGGTGTTACACAAATAATATACCCAGAAATCTTCTAAAATCTCTGAAGAGACAGATCAATCTTACTAAAAACTTGAGAAATATTAATATTATCTAAGAATAAGCTGTGAAGGTAATTTTCTTAAACTTAGGGGTTACCCATAAGAAGAAGCATTTTCAGATTCAGGGCCAAAGTTAATCATCTTAGAGGCATCTGAATAGAAAGCAAGATATATAATAAAATAATGCTTCTTCCATTGTACAGGCAAGGGAACCTGGATCAGCAAAATTAAAAGAATATTTGAAGATATAGTTTTATTATGTCTACTGCTTTCAAAAATAAAAAGGTGTAGAAAATTACTTTCAATATTTTAGTATTTTATCAATATTATATTTTTTTTCCAAAGCCGTAGCTTTGGATAAAACACATATATGAAAGTCTTCAAGTCAATCTTAAAGAAAAAAGAAAAGCTGCTCATGAAGTTAGTGAAACAAGAAATGTTTCATTTATTTGCAATTTTATGTGGTAGTTCAACTGCATGTGTAGGCTTCATTTCCTTTTTTTTTTCCAGGAAAAGATTGACAATAAGCATTTTCTAGCAAAAGATGCAGCTCTGAACTTCACAAGAAGATACGGATTTCTCTGTTAGCGTTGAAGAAACACCAAACATTTGCAGATTTTATGACAGTAAATATCCAGAAATCTTGCATTTCCCCTACAAATGTCAAAAAATCATACTTTTCTATGAAATAATTAATATCTTTTAGGATCAAGTCAAAAGAACTGAAAAATCTGCTGGAGAAATCTAGAAATAAAACAACAGTTCAGCTAGAGAAGCCATACGTTTTCTCTTTTTTTTTCTGTTTTATGATGTAGTTAAGTATACTCACATCATATATGTGTATTAAACTCCTTGAATGATCTCCCTGAAAATCCCTGAAGCAAAATATTGGCAATAAGCTTCAAAATTCAGTTTGAAAAGGAAGGCAATAGTATGGGAAGCTGCTTCTGTCAATAATTTATGGTCAATAAGATTCTTCATTATTTAGTGGGAGGATAAAACTGTCTTCAAATGCTTCAAGATGTCTCTTACACTTATGAGACATCAATTCTGTTACTACATTAAAAATATAGAAAAATTCTGACCTCTCTGACCCAGGACCAGAGTAAGGCCAGGGAGTTAGCAGGGTTTGATTACATATAACAGAGTTTCTCATTCTTTCATAGATGTGGAACTACAACATAACCCGTACCAAATTCCATCACAATGAAACTCACAAAAATCTCAATATAGGTATTTTAAAAATAAAAATCAGGCCTTGCTTTAACTCCTGGGAGTAACTATAGAGAACTAATATCTTTAGAGTTTAAGTTCTTTGCAAAACTGGAAAATATTTTGGTTTTTTCTTTTTGGTAAACCAACGAGGTGTGGAATAATAGACTTTAAATGACAGCATAAATATAATGTGCCAAGATAATACATACAATATAATTGCCATAAAAGTCTACCTAGTGTCTCTGAATCAAAGTTTCAGTATAATCGTGACAGCTGCCTTTTTCAATTACCAAAAACATTATCTATGAAACTTGTCTTGAAAATAGTTTACTTCATTAGAGAAAAACACACATGGATTCTTTTCTTCCCTCCCATCTATTAAAAAAAGAAAAAAAATTAATTCAATTAACTACTGTAGATGACACCAGAAAAGAAGGATTTAAAGTAGTATACCATCTGTGCTGTTAAACCTATACACAATGGAGTGTGTTAAAGATGGAATTTTATTTCAAGTAAAACTTTTAATTGCTTTGTTTTCATTGGATTGTTTATGTTAAACTTTTCTGTCTATACAAAACATGTGCAATTCCGTTGATGTAAATGGGAAAACGTGCATTTTAAGAGATGGTATAACAACGTATATTTCATGTTCTCACTTTATTGGATGCATAAGTCTTACCTTTAGTCGCCCTTAGCATCTTTCCTGTACTCCTCAGCTTTAAACTTCACAGTTAAATTTTGCAAAATTCACTTACATGTAGAAAAGATGCCACATGCCTCATTTTAAAAACATTCTTATTCTAAAGTGTTCTTAAGCACATTTTGATTTTCAGCACATATTTCAAATAGGCACACAATAAAATATTTTTTGTAATAAGGCAAATACAAGTGCAGTATTTTTCAGTACAAGGTAATAAGATTTTTTTAGAACTCTATCAAGTCTGTCTTCTCTTGCTGGCCATCAATGGTAATAGCAACATCTTGACAGGTGTAAGAGTACTTCCACTGGAGATATCACCTCTTGGAGTGTATTTACTGTGGCCAGAGGTCTTCTGCTTTTGAAATTTCACTGCCTGTAGGAGCAAAATTAATGAGTTTTCTGCTATGGCCTAGAAGAAGGAGTGTCTTGTATCACTAGAATCCACATAGAATCACAGAATCCTTTAGGTTGGAAAAGACCTTTAAGATCATCAAGTCCATTAACCTAATACTTCCAAATCCTCCACTAAACCAGTTAAGGGTAGAGTAATAATTAGTTTCATGTTTCCTGGCTTGGTGGCTGGATTATTTTTAATGAAAGTAACACTAGGAATCATTAAGGTTGGAAAGGACCTCTAAGATCATCAGTCCAATCATCAACCCAACATCAACATGCCCACTAAACCATGTCCCAAAGTGCCACATCTACCTGTTCTTTGGACACTTCCAGGGATGGTGACTCCACCACCTCTCTGGGAAGCCTGTTCCAACACTTGACTACTCTTTCTGTGAGGAAATTTTTCCTAATATCCAATCTAAACCACCCCTGATGCAACTTGGGGCCATTTCTTCTTGTCGTATTGCTTGTTACTTAGGAGAAGAGACCAACACCCGCCTCACTACAACCTCCTTTCAGGTAGTTGTAGAGAGCGATAAGGTCTCCCCTCAGCCTCCTCTTCTCCAGGCTAAACAACCCCAGTTCCCTCAGCCGCTCCTCATAAGGCCTGTGCTCCAGACCCTTCACCAGCTTCATTGCCCTTCTCTGGACATGCTCCAGCAACTCAATGTCCTTCTTGTACTGAGGGGCCCAAAACCGAACACATGCACACACCCACTAGTAACCAGAAGGTACTTAATATTTGGAAGAAAACACAAAATAGTAATGCCTACAAAATGACAGATTCAGACAGTTTCTACCTCCCATTACGTTCAACAAGAGAGAAATAATGCAAAGAATGGTGCTGATACTCAAAACCAACATGATGAAATGAGAATATTATGAAATTTATCTCCTCTGATAATTACACAGACATGAGTTTTAAAGGATTTATTGTCCTAAGATTACTTGATATTGATTTCCTTTCACCTGCATTTAGCCACCCAAAGGTGGCATTTACTTTAAGCTAATTGTCTAGGCACCCCCATTAGTTAGCAGAAAAAATGAGCACCTTTAAAGGATCACTCATTCATCTGAAGATGGATTGCCTATCAGAAATGCTTATTAGAAAGCCTGAGCTAGAAACCTTGACTGACAGCACCTAGTCACTCTCCTAATTGCTACAGATAACTTTTTTCACAGAACCTCAAAGTGGGATATATTTTACCCATTTTCCAGTACCTAAAAGATAGATACTTAGCTTAACTTTTCAATTCAACCGCCCTGGACAGTCACTGGTCAGTGTCAGGTAGGATGAATTGCGTTGGCAGAGGTATCACCTCTTGACCTCTTAGGGTGGGATGATTTACTCTCTGAAAGTATTCTTTTTGATTGACTATAGACAGATCCTAAATGGCTTTCTTACACTAGACATCTATTTATTAATCTTTTGTTTGTTTTTGAGGGTGCCATACTAGATTCTTCAACTGAAATTAAAAAAAAAAAAAAGTACTAATTAATAGAGGAGATAATTCTTAGAATATTCTACCCTTCTGCTTCCATTTTTTCAACAAGATAGTTTTTACTTATGTGAATATTTAGCATTTCTTGCCTTCTACTTTCCTTCCATATAAGCCCCTCATTTCACCTAGCCTGAAAAATTGAACAAAATACTTCATTCACCAGGCCTCTGCCAGGTGGTGTAAAGATAAATACTCAATTATAATTTGTAATCTTGAAGTGGGAATGGGCAGAGAAATAGAAGGTATTAACTTTCTTTTTGTCAAGAAATCACTTTTGCGCATGATTGGAGCATGCCTGTTTGTATGTGTGCTTATTTGTGTTACTCCAATTTTGGTGCCATTTAAAGCTCTCCTGAAAATATAGTTTAGTCTTGTCCTATAGTAAGTGGTTCTGCTGAGTTTGCTCTGCATGCTAAATTTCTGGAATCTAAACTAAATCTTTTATAGTTAATTAAATATGCTTCAAAATTGTGTAACTGCAGTGACCATAAGTAATTTCAACAATATTTGCCTGCATATTTCAGTGAGTGGTCCAGATAAAGTTGGGACCATAATTTTTTTTCCTCCTCATTTCCTTCATTAGATAGATCAGTAAGTACAGCTGTTAGTCCCTTGTAACTAAATAGGTGAGAGACCATAATTGTATGCTTAATTTGCCCTGGGTATCAGAAAAAAATAGTATCTGCTGCCCATAAACAATACAGAATTTCCCAGTATATGCCTTTTTTCTTTTTTAAGTTTAATATTTCCTGGAAAATGCACATTTGATTCTATTGCTAGACTAGGCTAGACTAGACTACACTACACTGTATTGCACTACACTATACTACACTATACACTAGTATAAGCTGATAGTACTGATGTACAAAATACTACTTATTAGCCTGGGTTTTCACATATGGTTGCATGGATTTACAAACTCGTTAAAACACACTTATTCAAAAAAGATCATGCCTTTACATCTAAGCTTAAGTATTTACGGAAATCCTTATTTATTTTTATGCTTCAGCAGCAAGACTTTAAACTTATATTTCTTACTTGTTAGAAAAGAGCCAAACAACCTGGTTATTAAGGTAGGCAAAGGGCACTTTTCTTTTCTGAAGCTGTGTAACTGTGTGG
The DNA here is from genome assembly GCF_030463565.1 of Pelecanus crispus. Lineage (NCBI taxonomy): Eukaryota > Metazoa > Chordata > Aves > Pelecaniformes > Pelecanidae > Pelecanus > Pelecanus crispus. The sequence continues at coordinate 99,240,161 of NC_134644.1, read as the reverse complement.
AAAGGACTAGATTCAGAAGACCTAAATCTGCTTAAATACCTAATACCAGTGTTTCTACTGGATACCATCTTCTTATCAGCAGAAAGCACTAGGCATTCAGCGTGAATGAGGAAGACTGGACCAAATCTGTCGTTTTTTCTGGGACTGGATTATGTGCATTTCGGATACTGTCATGTGAGAAGGAATAATTTTAAATATGATTGTTAAAGAAAATTCTCTGACTCCTGAATAAATGGAAGGTGTTGGGTGCCTCTGTGAGCAGCATCCCTGCCTAGGATTCTGTGCACCTAGTGCTGCAGGCCAGATGGGTGAAGAATGTAGGTACCTAAAGATCACACACTGCATCACTTAACAGATAGTTAAGTTCGTATTAGGATGTAGCTTTTAAGGACTAACTGCCAAATGGGAAAGACTTTCTGTAGCTGAATGGGCTTTTATAGAGTGTCATGTATCAGTGTTTTTTCTTTATATTACATGCTAGAGGAAACCAGGGAAACATTAGTGCTTTACAATAGTGTAAGGACAGAAGTTTTCAAAATAGATTTGCCAAGTATTTCAGTGAGTGGAAAGCATGAAGAAAATGGATAAGAGTTTAATTCAAATGTACTTAAATGAAAAAAAAAAAAAAACCCACCTGTTTCTACAGGCCTATAAAAATCTTATTTTGTATGGCACTAAATGTGATGTTAGCTGACACACCAACACTATGAGTTAACTATTAGTGGCATATTTCAAATTCATTGTCGAGAGAAATGTTAACTTTTTTGTCATAAAACCTGAACAGCTGTATTTTAATATAGGATTTAGGGGGAAAAAAGGTATTAAAGGTGTATCAGCGAACACAAGTTAAAGAAGGAAAGAATTATTTTCATATTCTGACGTACAATGGAGCAATTTTAAAAAAAGTTCCTTTTGAATTGGTCTTTGTACTAATAGTACTCGGATGTAGACAGCCCTTAACCATTGCAATCTCATTGTTCTCTCACAATCACTGTGTTCATTTTGGTAATACTGGGAAGGAAAATAAAATAGTTAAATAATCAAATAATCCCCAATATTTATTGGCCTCACACTTTTATTTCCATTTGGTATCAGTAGCATTGCATGGCATAAGGTTGGGGTTTTTTTTAATAACGTAGGGCAAAATAAGTCAACAAATAATTTCAATGCAATTCTTTTATGCTCTTCTGTATTAGCAAGGGCATTATTCCTGACCCAGAAAGATGTCATTTCTCAGCAGTTGATATTTCGACATTATACTTGCAATATTTTGTTATTGGTTTTCCGTGTAATGCAGTTTTAGCCTTATAAAAGATTCATCCTAAGAAATAGTTAATAGAAGTCCTCTACTTTGCATTATCTCATATCAGGAATGAGCTAGGCATTAGTACTTCTTTTGGAATGGGTTTCTATATTTTAAAGAGAAAGCTCATACAAATATGCCATTATAAAGTTGGGGAAACTGCTTGATTAATAACAGTTCAATATTTGCAAGATGTTCTCCTGATTTCCAGCATTTTGGATAATGGTGTTCTTAACATTCCCAGGGATTTTGTTTATTTAAAAGAGGGGATGAAATAATGGCACAGAGCTTAACATTTACATTCCTTCTTCCTTAACAAAATAGCATACATACAGCAGCCAACTCTAAGTATTTATATCCTTATTCACCTGTATGGTTTCAATTCCCAGTATACTTCACATTCTTATTAAAGTTCTGTGTTTACAACTTCAGCTTAATGATACAAACATTGATTTCCCATTATCTTCGGAATAAATGTATATAGTTTCCCTTATACATGGCATAGAATCCCACAGAACTTTCCAACATAGAATAAACTTTATAAAATAGGTCTAACGAGGAGACCTTAAATAGCCTTTGGACTAAAGGCACAGTGGCAAGAGATAACACATGAATAAAATTCAAATTCATGTAGGTTAGAGAGATGTGATTGGCAACAGAGATATTTGCATTATGACAGGTGCCAAAAATCAATTCATTGTTTCTGAGATCTTAAAAATAAATTTCTACAGACAGCATTTAAAATTCATAAATGTGGGATATTCATAGATGTGGGATAACTCCAGTCAGCAGCTAATAATCTCAGTGTGATGAGGGAGAGAATAGGAAGAGCAAAAGCAAGAAAACTTATGAAGAACGTTAACTCCATCCTAGCCAGATTTAGAAATAATATCTTTGACAATTCTTGCCAGTGTCAACAAAGCTTAACATAAGAAAACCAAAATTATTAGAATCATAGTCTTGCAAGTAAATATTAAATCAGTGGGTACCAGAACTAACTGGATCTGTTTTTTCATTTATTTTGTCTGGCTGTTCAAAACTTTGAAGAAGTTCTGTGGTTGAGCATTTTGGATGGGAAGGTGGTGATAGCTGGTGTGGGTAGATTCACTGATGTCTAATACCATGAGAGATCATGCTAAAATATGTTCAGCAATTACAATACTTCTACCTTCTTTTTCTTTCTACTTAGCTACATACTTGCATCATACTTGTAAGAACATAAATATCTTTAAAATTTTTACTCTTCCATGAAATTTGCTTCATGATGGTCAGTAAATTAAATAACTACTAGAGACCTGTGAGCTCATACTTACAGGGATCATGATCTCAGATCTTCACTACTTTTATGGAAGCAGGTTGATACCTTCCACACTAAAAGATTAAAATGTATTCAGTATTAAATGCAACTCTAAACTTAGAAAGAAGTAATCAACCGCATCCAATGCTTTCATGAGTCACAAGCTGCATAATGCTCAGCACTGTCATACTATCATAACAAAAAAGAGATTATACTAGGATGAATGAATAAGAGTATTGTTTGTTGGTTGCAAAAAGGAGTTCTCTATCTAATACTGTAAGACTCAAGGAGTACTCGATCTCATTTTGATCATCACATTTTGGGAAATAACCAAATGGATACATCTCAAAGGATGACAGTATAATACTTCTGAGTGTAGTCAGAAGTCTAGAAAATACTGCTGGTGGGGAAAATGGTAAAGAAGAGTGAATATCCTAACTGGAGAAAAGAATCCAGAGGAGATATGACGGCAGTCTTCCAACAGTTAAAGAATTTTTCAAGACAAATGCAGTAATCAGTTCTTTAAATCTCTAGGACAAAAGCAATTGCAGGAAAAGAACTTAGGTTCGGCATTCAGGAAAATGTCAGAGATTATTAAGTGTTCAGATAGATTATTTAAAGATTTCAGTGTCTTTGTCAGAAGCTTCAAAGAACATGCTACATCACCATTTGTCAGAAATGACCTTGGTGTGATTAATCTTGCCTTAGGGTACAGGTGATACAAAAGAATCTTTGGTGCACTGTTCAATCAGATTTTCTATGAGACCATGGGTGTGATGGGGAAGAAGAGAACAGAAAAACTGCTAGAAATGCTAGGTTAAATATCCACAGTCTAAATATAATTTTTGCCTGTGTCTAAGTCTGTAGAATTGAGTCCCTGTTGTGCATTTCTTCTCACATACGGATCACTAGTTTCACGAGACTCACCTTAACAAGGTGTAACACAGAAACCGAAAACAACAGAATCAAACATATAGGTCATGTGTAAATATGTCCTTGATGACTATAGCAGCTCAAGGTGGTGATGAAATACATTTGAAACTCAGAATAAAATAAATTTCCTCTATTAAAAAAGCCCAGAATAAGCAACAAGAACGGTAAAGATATTTTGTCTTTTTTTCCAGGCTATGTTGGAATAGTAGCTTTTTCCCAGTTTCACATGAAAACAATTTTCCAAATGTTATTGTTTCAAATATAAAGTGTGCTCTTGTCTGGACTGAGTCTATTTTGGGTTCTGCATGCTTTTGCCCTAGTAAACAAGGAATGTCAGCCATTACAGAAAACACAAAACTAAAATCGTTTACAACTTCTGCTCTGTGCTTTTTTTTCCCTTCAATTTATTCAGCAATTACCTTACCATTACCAGAAGAAATAGTTGGATTTGCTGTGCTAGATTTCAATATGCAGCCAATACAAAAACTCCACCTGTCTTTCCAAATTTAAACTTAATATAACATTTCTGTTGTCCCAGTATTTGGCCAGACTCAGAACATGGATTAGGAAAAGCTCCCTGAGCTAAACCATAGAAAAAGAGAGATTATATAGATAAGCTGTCTTCAGCACTTCAAAGTGCTGTCATCACAGTTCTGTCTGCATTAGTGAAGACATCTATGTCTTGATAAATGCAAATGTCTTGTAAAGTGGCTTAGCCAGAAATATACAAAATGTCAAGCTAGAGGGAAGAAAAGAGTTCATACTAAGGTTTACATCTCTTTAAAAGATTGTGTAAAATTAAGTTTATAATTAGAGTCTATAGAAAGTGACCCATTTCTTTTTATTTTATTTTCTCAATGAAAGATGTCAGGAGCTTGCATTGATTTTTGACATTACTCTCTAGGCGCTCAGCATTTTGGAAAGCGAGTCACTTGCTAACAAGGCGTTTAGGAGCTTTCTTTGTAACAGTGCTCAGTCCTTAGCCAGTTCTATTATTCTCAATCAGTACTGGTGGAGGCCAATGTCTGAAAAATTGGGCCTACAAATCTAGAAGTTAGGAACATCTATTTCAAAGTCCTACCCATTGTCTGTTCCTTACTTTTACACTATTCAATCCATAATTGAATAGCAGAGCTTTAGGGGAAAACAATCTCAGCCAATATGTGTTCTTAAATGTTTGTCTACCTGTTTTCTCTGCTGGCTGAAATTGGAAGAACAAAACAACAAATGACACCACCACAAAGAGGTACACATTCATTTCTCTTAGTCTTCAAATTTTACAATCCCTCCAGACATACAGATATTGTTATTATTTGATGATGATGATGACAGTGATAACAACAGTGGTGCAGGAGGAGGAGGAGAAAGTTGAAAGAAGAAGAAGAGGAAATATTAATTTTATTGGACCATATTTAACATTCTGTAGCTGTTGGGGTTTTTGTTTTGTTCCTAGAAACATGTGAAACTTAAAAATTTAGTCTTTAACTAGTCCAAATGAATATCTCAGAAAAGTATCTTTTTCAAGGAACTCAGTCAATGAAGATCTTTTCATGATTCTTGAATTAATTCTCAATATTTTCACTACTAAAAAAAGCTAAAACAGTTAAGAAGAAAGAAAATAACTTTGGGATCTTGATTGTAGAGACCACAATTTAACAGAGACCGAAGTCATAATCTGACCCTTTATTATAAGATTTAAATTAATGTTTCTTGTCTTTCTCAATTTTTTAAGTATTAAATAATCCTATAATCTGTCACTTCTGTTGTTAATAAGTCTCTTTAAAATTGTTTTATTTTATATTCATAATATCCAAACTACTATCAATGTTGTTAATGCCATTATTTTGGTGTATAATGAAGGTGATTATAATAATAGGGAGGGAGGGCTGTTAAAGTATGTAATGTGTGCAGATTTTGGGTGGTCACCCACAGACTGCAATAAAGAAAAATGCCTATATGAGAGTAGAAAGCTTGAACTAATGTTAAGTGTGTAATATACTCACCTCAAAGGAGATACATTTATATATCCATATATCTATCTGCTAATACTAGATTCTGTGAATCCAAAGCCAGATTCTTTGCTAGAAATGCTAGGGTGCATTTGAACTCCTTTGTCTTTGCTTTAGCACAAGACAAATGTGTACTTTGTTCACTGAAGCTCTTAGGAATTTGTGTCACACTTACATTGGAAGGTACTATGAGTTATACTAAGTTCTTGTAAAGGTTTTTTTATTCACCTTGAGGAAGCATCTTTCCTATCTGAAGATAATAGAAGAAAATTTTTATGGTCCAATTTAGGGGTGAAGGAGAAAATCTAAGGTGGCAAAGATTAATTGCACATATTTAAGAAAAGAAAATACACATTATCAGAGTAAGGGTTATTCTGAAAGTTTTGGTTTTCAGTCTTCCAAAGGTTCTTCTCATTTGTTTTTGTTCATTGAAATTCCAGACTAATTTTCTTGGTTGAGCTTAGAACATAAGTCTGGAGGAAAGATCTTCAAATCAGTCCTTAGTTATGCTCCCTTAACACCCAGTAGTAAGCCTCATAATGCCTTTAAACAAGAGTTAAGGTTTCCCCTTTCTACCTTTAGCAGAGATCTCTTCCATCATACCTGTGATCATAGGGTCAGAAACTCTGGGTGGCATGGAGTTATGATGCAATTAACTTTGGCTGTGCTTCAAGTCCAGATGATCCAGGTGGTGTTAAAGGACTTATTTTTGGACAAGTGGACTTTCAGTCAGGAAACACACCTAGGTCTGTTTTAATTTCCACTCTAAAGTAAGATACGGACAAATCAATCCCACTGGTTCTTCTGCAAGCATCCTTTTCCAGCCTAAAATGGCCATTGTTCATCTGAAGTTTGTCCATTGTTATACAGTAGATGGAATAGGGTTTCTGAGAATAAAAGTGTCTGTCTCCATGAATGTTTTATCTGGACATCATATTTCTTGATTCTGGTGACACAGTATTACAAGAAGAGGCCTTATTTCAAATGTAACAAGAGCAGCAGATGGCTAGTTCCTTGAAGGACCTAAGCCTGTGTTTAGATACAACGGAGCTGATGCCCAAAGTTGTCCCTCACCAGACACATCAGTGTTAAGAAGCTATTATGGATATCTCTGTGTATTAACTGTAATAAGACTGCATGTTTTAGAAAGAAAGGCAAGCATTAACTTCTTTGCAGATAATCCTTTTGACAAGATGGGACAGATAGAGGTGCAAATAAGAGACTTAAGGGCAGCAATCTTGTTTCCTGCTTATTCACATCAGTTAAGCTGCTTTACTATTGTTTTAATAACCGTGACATTTTGAATGAATGGCTGTTTAGGCTTACAAATAAGAATGTTGCCAAGACACTGATGAGCTTTTTTTCCTTAACGTTTTCCTGCCTCAAGGTCTGCTACATTACCCTAGCTATATGCAGGAGAAGCATCTTTCCTCCACTCATCTTGCGTCTTTGTTTTAATGGAGCATTTATATGCAGGTTATTTTGAAATACAAGATGCCTAACCCCACTTACCAATATTTGACAACCTCTTTGGTGTTCATTTTTGGAAACCATTTACAAACTAGCTTACAGAAATGGTGCAATCTAATTAGTCAACATGTCAGCCATGTAAATGTCTCACTGAAAACTGCATGGTTTAGCTCCTTTTTGCCTAATCCCTGAATAAATACTCCAATATCTTCTAACAGCAGCAAACTGATTCACCAAGTGCATTTTATGGATTAGCTTAAATATTTGTTGCAGAATTTTTTCTCTTTTTATCATAGATGCTGCAATTTTATTTTCAGCTATGAAAAAAAATGTCCAATATGTCTCTTGCTCTTCCAGTCATCAAAATGATTCATAGCTTTATGGGATACTGAACAAGTTTTGTTTCAGTGGCTGTTCATGCTGCTAACATTTCCTACCATTTCTTAGAAAACGTTGGAGCTATAATTCCACTTCTCTGTATTCAGTTGTGATGTTGGTGAGGAAACTTGGAGAGCATTATAAAAATGGTAAAGCAGACAAAGCTAAGGAAAGTGCTATTGCAGGAGTTAACTGTGTAGTGTCTGACCAAAAGCTCATGCAGTGGAGAATGTGAACCAACAGGGCAGAGTTGCTACAATCTACCTCTCCTCATTCATTTCAATGCTACCAGTGGCAATCAGGGTGGGTGGGGGGAAGCTCGCATTTCTCCTCGGGAGTAAGAAATGTTTGGGACGCATTTGGGGAGATAAAGTAGTGAAAGACAAACAGCTTGAAGGACAGTCACATGCTGCGTTGCAGTATTTCAAGACACTGGCTGTGTCTCAGTGAAATGCTATGATAAAAACATTACAGGTCAGTGCCAGGACTCCTTCTCACCAATCTGTGGCTATTTCAGACCTTTCTACTCAAGAAGCAACTCTGCAGGGTTTAGTTCTCCTCCTCTCTAACAGTTTTTCAGAGGGATGTTTCCACTGTTATCCCTTATGATCTATTGTCTAACCTAGAGTTTGTTCTCTGAAGCAAAATTAGTTAATAAACAGTAGTAAAAATCTTTGACTCTGCACAGAAATCAGAACCTTATAGAAGACTGAAAAAGCAAAAAAAAAGAGGAAAAGTCAAAGAAAAAAAAAATTGCTTTCTTACTAGCCACTGATTTGGAAATATTGAAGATCTTAACAGTTGCCAAGCTTTATTGTTTAAACATGAATTACTTATAATTTAAAAAGAAAGAACTTCTACTTTGTGTTTCTTTGCTAATGTCTTTGGGGTTTTTTTCCTCATCTGTTATAACTTTCTTCACATTTTTAATATCCATGATATAGATTTTCTTTTTTTAATGAGATTTTAGAAAGCTCTTTTAAGGAAACTTTCAGTAGCAGTTTTCCCCCTCTCTCCTGCCTTTATATAAGAATGCTGATGGAAACTTTATCAAGTTCAATTAATGCAAAGATTTCTTCTACTGTCTGTCTGTTAAATTGAAATACCTTCTCTTATCGATGATATTGTTACCATGTGCAAATCTCAATTATTCTAATTCTATGAAAGAAATAGGAAGATATTTTATTGGTGTAATTATCACTTGGAAGTAAACATTTATCCAGTGCATGGACACATGTATTTTCATGCTGAGATTTGCTTTGGATGCTTCCTCTAAATAGTAGTGTGGTATCCTTATACACCAATTTGTAAATACACCTTACAGTATATCTATAAATAAGCAGTTTTTTTCTTTGTTGTAGTATATATTCCACTGTTGCTGACTCACAAAGTAAAGTATGTTGTCTCTATCATACACAGTTTCTTTCATGGAATTAATATCTTAGTGAGACAGTCATTTTGTACCACAGACATCTCCTTCTAATATCTCTGCATTTTTTGTGTAATGTAAAATAACATTCAGCAAGTCTTGAATTTTGAATCAATATATACTTACGACTGTGCTAACCTATGTTCCAGAAAACATTCCTTTTCCACACCATACCAGTTGGTACTGATAAAGGAAAACATATCATACCAGATCCAACAGCCTGAAAGAGGCAAGACTGCTGCCTCTCTATGTCCCTAGGTCCAACCAGTAGCAAGGCTGAAGATGTGTTCCCAGCAGGCACACACACAAAAGCACACATATACACAGATATGTATATATGGCTGACCACACAGATCGCAGACAGTATCTCAGAGCACCCACATGGACACAGACAACACTAATGGCCTCACCCAGCTTGCCTTTCTGGCTGGGCAGGATAAAGGGCTGCTAGTGAGAATACATATATAAATATGTACAAGGTAGATCCCTGCAGCAGCTGGGCTCAGACAGTCTGTCTACTAGCTGGCCCTGGGATCCCAACCTCCCCAGGTGCTGGCACCAGGACATAGAAGGGCAAGGACCTACTCCAGTTGCTGGTACAGACCCTCACACACACAGAGCCGGCCAGGACTCCCCTGGTCCCAATGGCCAACCCCACTGTTCTCTCACCCCGAGAGATATGCAGGTGCTCTTACACCCAGAGCTGTCCTCAGAGACCCATTCACCCTGCCTTAGCTCCCAGGCCACTTCACCTGCTCACCAAGTCATCCAGGCTGACCTTCATTAGTCAGCCCACACTCACTCACACACCTTCACTCGCTCCAGTTGCTGGCACCACACTGGCCCTCCCACCCGTGGTCTGACCTCAGTTGCTGTGCTCACACCCCATATGCACACACACGTGCACACAGCAGAGGGACCCCTCATCCAGGAAAGAGTTAGAAAGGAATTTAATAAGAAGACAGGACAGACTGTGCTGGTCACATAAAAAGGATGTCCAGGCAAGTGTGCTGACCAGACGACTATCTAGATGCAACCGGCCCTTTTCATCCCCTTATTCCTGTATTTCCCCACTCTTGTTTCTTCACTAATCACCTAACTCCCTCCCTTGTTCTGTCTTTGGTTCCTCCCCTAAATATCCCATAAGTCCTGTGTGATCCCAAACTGCTTTTGCCCTGCACCCCATAATAAGTCCCACCCCTAGGAAGCAACTCCCCTTAGTCCAAAAGGTGACTGGGCAGCTGCTCCCCATGACTCACGGGATGGGTTTCACGCCTAGACTGGGGCTGGCAGCTCTGCTGCGACAGCCTGGGGAGGGGCCTGGACACGGTTATTGTTTGTCAGGAATCCTTCCTTTGGGTTCCTACCTGCCGCTCTGTGTTGCTGTGCTCCTCTGGGATTGTACAGATGGGCATTTGCTGGGCTGATGGACCTTTGCTGGGCTGATGGCCCCTGTGGTGGGCCAGGGAGTCGCCCAGCAGAGGATATTTGGGCTCTCACTCCTGCTATTGTCTCTCTAGGCTCCTCTGTGGGTGTCCAGATGAGCTTTGTCACATAACCTAGCAGATACAGTCTTGTGTTTGCTTAGTTTAGAGGCTAAATTTAAATCTTCTGTTCGACATGTTAAAATTCAGTAACAGAAAATGTATCTAGCACTTGTTTTATGTATCTAGCATGAATATCACAAGAAAAAGGAACACTGAAGATTTATCGTGGGCTTTTTTAATGAAGTTGGGAGGCCTTGACTTTGTAACTTAAATATATTTTTTGTAGGATTTCCTTCCAAGCTCTGTCTTGTCATGTTGGTCCTTAGTTTCATCAGCCAGGAATTTGACTCAATACTTAACTATCACTCAGGTTTTCTTGGGCAGAATGGAAAAGAGAAAAACACAATAATGGCATACCGCTAGCAAACAATAAAATCACACAATCAAATTTTCCAGGCACTAAAATGAAAGTTTAGCTTTTCTGACTTTTTATCTGTCATTATATCAGTTTGCTAATGGGTTAAAAAGCCTAGTCTTGTTTTTGACTCACACTTACAGACCAGCTGACTCCTTTTCGTGTTTTACATGTCCCAGCCATGTGCTACCCATGTTGTCTCTTACTCAAGTGAAATCATGTTATGCACCACTGAAATGGCTTAATGCCATTTCTCGTTACTTATGCTTCACAAAATTTCCTTTTTATGTTGCAGGTAGAAAATCCATCTCTTTGTTTTGTTGTAGTGTGAACTGGGCTCAGTAGATTTTGAATGCTCTTAGACCAAGCCAAAAGAGGGCTGGTTGAAAATCTGATTGATGATTCTGGTTTGCCTGAGCAGTGTGAAGTTACCTTCTGAAGCTAGAAATATGTTTCTGCTAGTCTTTAAAACTAGATTAGCAAGTTTTCTGCAACCAAAACATTGTCTTCAAATAGTCTTCAAGTGTATGTTTAGCAATATAATTCACACTATTTTAAATTCATATATTTCAATAGGAAAACAGCTAGAGATTACATTGTGATGTTCTTTACAAGACTCATCCTTTTCTCCTTTAAAGGAAATGCAGAAGGATTTCAGTTTTAGATGTCTACACAAACGCATTACGTTATATCCTGAGCACATAAAAACAAATAAACCATTTTTGGTTATAACTTATAACACACTTGCAAATGATTAAATCTAAAGCACGCTTCAACCATTAGTAGACTTTTCCTTTTCATAGTTCATCTACACAGCATCCTACCAAGATGCTCTTAAGTCAGTGGATCTGTCGTGGTTTAGCCCCAGCCAGCAACTCAGTACCACGCAGCCGCTCGCTCACTCCCCCTACCCCGATGGGATGGGGGAGAGAATCGGAGGAGTAAGAGTGAGAAACACTCCTGGGTTGAGATAAGAACAGTTTAATAATTGAAATAAAGTAAAATAGTAATGCTAATAGTAACAGTATAATAATGGTAATAATAATAATGATACACGAAGCAAGTGATGCACAATGCAATTGCTCACCACCCGCCGACCGATACCCAGACAGTTCCCGAGCAGCAATCCCTGCTCCCCGGCCACCCCCCCCCAGTTTATATACTGAGCATGACGTCATATGGTATGGAATAGCCCTTTGGTCAGTTTGGATCAACTCTTCTGGCTGTGCCCCCTCCCAGTTTCTTGTGCGCCTGGCAGAGCATGGGAAGCTGAAAAAGTCCTTGACTAGCATAAGCAGTACTCAGCAACAACTAAAAACATCAGCATGTTATCAACATTCTTCTCCTACTAAATCCAAAACACAGCACTATGCCTGCTGCTAGGAAGAAAATTAACTCTATCCCAGCCGAAACCAGGACAGGATCATAATGTATTTGATTACAAATGTAGGAGCTTAGTTGAGAATTCAACATCCTTTCAATCTGGAAATGCGTTATTGTAATGACTGGATTGAGGCACATTATGAAGATAGAGGAGTCTCAAGGAAGTCACCCTTATCAAGAAAGACAGAAAATAATTGCAAACTGAGCCCCATTTTCACAAATTAATGGCTTTTCTGCTGAGGCTTCACAGGCTAAACAGTCTTGTGTTTAGCAACACATTCTTCAGGGCATGTCCCAATGCCTTTTCTGAACAAGGACTACATATAAGTTTATAATATTGTAATTAAGTCAATGGCCACTCAGGCATAAATGAGACTTAGAAATCAGTGATTAAAAATTAAGTGGTATTTGCATGCTTTGGATTTTCCAGTGCCTTAACATTCTGTTTAAATGAACATTATGTCTTATTTAAACCTTTCTGAACAGTTATGTTGAATACTAGCGATGCTCTTCCTGATCAGTAAGTCTCCTCAATCTCATATATAGCTTGGGTAGTACAGATTGTGAATTAAGTGACCGTAGGTACTGTACTACAGATAAATGACAGGAACAGTGTAAAAGATATGTAAAAAGTATCTCCCCATTCTAACCACGATTATTTTTTCCCCCAGAGCAATTACTCAAAAAACAATTCACTTTAGACACAGCCTTCAGGTAATTATAAGAAAATGAATAATCCTCAGTCACAAAATTAATGAAAGACTGACCTGTCCATTTAAACTTCTTAGAACAACCAGTAATTATATTTAATAGGTTGGGGGTTTTTGTTTGGTTTTCAGTGTGATATATTGACATTATGTACTTTTAAGTCAGCAGACTTGTTTGCATTCCTCACAATACCTGTCAAATCATAACAAGTGTCTGCCAAATTACTTTGTTTTTCTTTTCAGCTAGCCTACTTATTTACAGAGAAGTCACATGAAGTATACCACCAGCCAGAAATGGATCTGGTCAGAAACTGATTTTAACCAGAAATACTAGACTTTGTTGGATAATAATAATGGAGTGCCTTGGAAATGAAAATGCAAAGAAGAAAAAAAAGGAAGAAAAGAAAAAGTTTAAAAAAAAAAGTAGAAAAATACCACACAGATACAGGAAGTTTAAAAACAGCCAGTCACAGTCTCAAAAGAACCATATAGGCTGAGTGTAATAAAATCCAAAGTATTTCTGGAAAGGGAGCAGTTTGTAGTTCTTTATTATGTGGAATGCAAAAAAAACAAACCCGAAAACAAAACAAATGAAAAAATTATTCTAGTTTCTTTATTTGCCTCAAGGGTGAAAAGGTCATATCTCTTCAGTCCAGCTTTGTTTGGGAAACAAACAGCATCTCTAGGCCAGGGTCACTTAGAAACAGTTTGAATCCCCAGTAAATACTTCTGTAAGAAAATATTTCAACGAGGAGCAACCAGTATGCTTCTGAGTCCTCAGCCTTGCAGACTTAGTTTATCTGTTTATTTTTTTCTATTGTCCCTTTTTCCAGGTTATTCCTTTTTGAGCTAATTTCAAGGACATGCCTACTTTAAACTTGAATACTGCCAAGACAGCTATGTCTTTTGTGGCCAATTCCCTGATGGAGAAACCCATGTGTTATTAGCCAATTACTGGGTGAAGTTTAACATCAGCTGCCAGATGTTTGGCAATGATTTTGACTGGCTTCAAAAAAAAGGCAGTGACTCTCCTTTAAGCTGTTAATGCACTATCTTTCTTGCCAGTTTTAGGCTTCTGCACTTCAGTAACATTTCCATCTTTGAGATCTTTGCATATCTAGCTTGATGAATCTCTTCAAGACTGTGCTTCATTTTGTTTCTGGGTTTCTTATCCACCACCCCTTCCTCCTGACACGTGTTTCTTCAGGCATTCCTCTGCTGCCATGCAAAAGTGTTTAAAAAAAAAATAAATCAAGCACTGACACAACCACTCATTCATGCAGCTGATCTCTTACGGATGCTCTCTTCAGTCATTACTGCCAAATATCCTGTAGCAGCACAGCAACTAATGGTTGTCATCCCTTCTGACTGAGGCACCATCATGAACAGGGACAGTGTTTTCTAATCACTGTGCAATGATTGCTTCTTGCTGCAGACAGCTGATATATCGTCAGCTGTGATGCTGTACTGCATGGATGTTCTTACCAATTGGCATCTCTGTCTGCAAAGTAAGACAAAGTAATTTGCTAAGGGACTAATGGAAGAATATCCTACTAGGCTGGTGAAAATTATCTACTGTCATGGAGATGACACCAAGAAACTGTAAAATTTTGTCTTTCTTGTGTTTCCATACATCTTGAGGGTATTTAAGGAATCTATTTTGCATAATTTTTCAGCATGTTTATTCAATGAGGTCTACCTAGAAGGTGAAGGTCCTTCATCAGTCAATTTTTCATACATTTTTCTAGTATTTTGATAATATGAACAGGCTTGGGGAGCTCCAGATGAATCAACCTTTTTTCTGACTAGCAGGCAGCAATGCTTCATATGTGATCGGATAAAGGATACATAAGTTTATGGCAATAATTGACATCAAATACCTATGCTATTTATCCTGTGCATTGTATTGTGTATTTTCCTGCTCTAGTGAAACATTCCCAAGTTCTTCACCATTTAGTGGCTTCTCTGTCTTGCTGATGTCAAACACTGATACACAGTTACCCTTTCCCTTTGTTGTCTGCTTTCATAGCGTCTAATACACAGGAATCTATATCTGACAGCAGGGTCCAAAGAGTAAAATAAGTGCATTAAATTTTGCTCCTAAGGTCTGGGTCAAAATCCTGCTAATGAATCCATTATATATTTGATTTTCTTATACATGCACCAGAAGATGTGCATACACATGCAAAGGGAATGAGTAACCAAATTATTTCCTAGCATCAGAAAAAGCATGTAGTATTTGTCTATGGGTGGAATATTGCAAGGTTTTTAACCCTCATTTTCTATAAGCACTGTCTGTAAATTGTTGAAACAGTCAAAAAGAGAATAAATATTGCTTAATAGTCAAGTCCATTATACCAAGGAATTTATCATCCTAATGAAGGATTGGTGTAATTACATTTTCCTAAGTCCACACACTTCTGCACATCACTCTTTTTGAAATTAGCATAGAACCCTGCAGGTTTACTTACAGTTATCTATTTGTTAGCCCTGACCATAGTTGTGGATGGAAATGTTTTTCATTAGTTTGGAGGACTACAAGGGTCAGAATTACACAAATCTTATTTGTTAAACCTTTTTTTTTTCTTTTTTTTTTATTTAAAACATACCTTTTGAGAAGAGGGATCTTGTCATAACTATTTAGAATGTTGGTGTCAATTTATATTTTGGGTTTTTTTTTTTCTTTCTTTCCTTTTTTTTTTTTTTTTTTCCTAAGGAAACACATCACCTGTCACTGATTAACTTGGTTTGACTCCTGGAAATACAAAGCCCCATTCACTTTCAGTAAGTTCCAGCTGCTTTACAACACCTCAGTGTCACAGAGCAGCTGTAAAGATGGCTAACCAGCTAATCAGACTGATTTTGCAGCTGCTTTTGCATCACTGAAGAGAATGAAAGCACTTGGTGCATAAAAGGTAATCTGGCCCACATGCCTTTATGCACAGTATTTGAGTAGAGGTCTTAAAAATCATTTGTTGCCCTCTCTTGTGAGCTGGTGAATATGGTGATTCAATCTCATCTTTGAATGTTTTGGCAGGGTGTTACAAAACCATGCGTGTGTCTGTCTGTCTGTATATAGGTGTATGTTTATAGTGGCCCTGAAGGTTATATTTAATGCTTTTGCTGCTGGTATGTGTGTTTCTCTTTAACAGTGAGGTCAGACCGGATAGTTTAGATAGTTTCTAGTCAATAAGCTGTGGAAAATAGTGTCTGACAGGTTTTTTCCACCTGGCTGATAACAGTATTTTTGCTCCTGGTTCCAGAACTGTCATTTGGTTTGTCAAGCACTTAGGTTTGTAAAAACCAAATCAAGTTTTAGACTTTTTCTTATAGTAGACTAGCTTGCCAATAGATTAATATCTGGTTTTGTCCAATCCAAAAAGAAAGAAACAACAAAAAAAACCACTCAAACCCACTTCAGATACTTAGAAACGATCATAGGTTGGTAGGTACTGAATTCCCCTGAGAATAGTACAAAGCCTAGTTTATAATATTCTGTAAACAAACATAGCTATCACACAGCTTAAGTAATTAGCCAAAGCTGAAAAGTGCATATGTGCTCTGTTTGCAGGTACAAATTCTATATCCATGGCTTTGAGATGCAACATGAAAGAATGCAGAACTCAGCTCCAACTAACAAGGAACTAAATCATTCAGAATAGGCAGAACTCAAGTGCCAAAACTGCACTTCAGGAATGCTCGCTCAACTTCTGCTCATTGAGCATCTCTCTATTTGATGGTAACACTCTCTGGATGCTCAGAGTGTTGCTTCTAAGCACATGCAGGAGAAGGAGCTCTTGGAAGTTCCTTTTTCTCCTGAGGTCTGATCGCTATTTAGTACTCAGGGTTTTTTTTTGTTTGTCCTTTTAATTTATTTCTTTCTCTTTTTTTTTTTTCTTTTTTTTTTTTTTCAGGCCTTTGATGAGCCTGATCTGGCCCATGATCTTAGATCAAATCTGTTTCATATAAATAGTATTGAGCCTGTGACACGGAGTGCTAGATGAAACGTAGTAGTAGCCACCTTCTTTCAGAACTGTTTATTATTTTGCCTTGGTCTTTATGGAAAAGCTGGCAGGGGGCAGAGTGTGGGGAAGGGCATTTGTGGTGAGGGCAAAGCACTTTTACTGTGAGAAACCTGCAAGCTCAAGATGCTGTCTTCCACAATAAGTTAAAATCTGCTGTCCTGTGGGAGGACATTGAAGACATTGTCTCTCTCCATTGAAGCTGTGCCACTGTGATGCAAGAATATAGTATTTATATTTACTATTACAATTCTCAAGAAGTTGGTTTGAAAGACATTTATTCAGACAGGAAAAGGGTCAAGCAATGGGTATGAGGGATAAGGATTACAGAATGGAGAGTCTGTTTTATGATGGGTCTAAAGGAGCCTGGCTTATTGAATCTACCCAAATGAAGGTTTGGAAGAGTAAATAGCCAGAGAGAGTGGAATTCAGCATGAGAAAGACAAAGCTAGTTGAGGAAAAATAATGTCAGTATTACAACAAATAGGTGAGAATAAACTAATTCTGAAAAAAAGACAGTTTCTGGTGATCTAAATAGTAAAGGTTTGGAGCTGTCTGCTAATAGGAAAATAATAGATGCTGAACAGTTTCAAGAAGGAGCTTAGATTCTTTTGTTTGCCTGTAAAAGCAAATTATTTGACTGGGGAATGTTAGAGAATTTGAAAATATATTTCACTCAGATGCAAAGCAAATATTTCATCAAAACCTTCTAGTTTAAGCAGCATAACGGTAAGCATCATGCATAGAACCCTTGCCAGGAGCTGGAGTGACTCAGGTCTAAATGAAGTAAAATGGAACATCTTTTTTTATGTCTTCCACACATATATAATATATAAAGAATATTGTTAAAGCTGTACTCAAAACTTTAGAACATGCCAGGATTAAGTTTTCTTGTACAACCTTAATGTGCTCTTTTAAATCCATTGTACAATATTAAACAGCTTTTAATTATATGGCTATGGACTATTTTTTTCTACAGGCCACCTGCCTGTTATAATACACAGGATACAAGGAGCTCACTTAGTTAAGCAGCTGTTCAACACTTTTTACTTCAGTTTTCCTGTTATTCAAACACCACTCTGAATAAAGAATTAGTAATTGGAGGTGGGGTTGTTATGCCTCACAATAACATTTTCATCAGTCTTAGTGAATTAATACTTCTACTAGACTGAGATATGCTGTGTTTTAACCCAGTTCTTAGAGTGTGTGAATTGAAGCTCAGAGATACTAAAGATAAAAATATACAAATATTTTGTGTAACCAATTTGTGAGACGTTTCAGGATTAACGTATGCAGTAATTATGAGTGACCAATCTGAGGTGATGAGCATATTGTTCTTCAGAACACTTAATAGTAGGTAGTCCTCCATATATAAAAGATAGACACCCAGTAAAAGAAGAATGCACCCCTAGTAGGTATCTTTAAAATTGGATTCTTGGCAAAGGACTCCACCATCTTTTTCCAGATAGCCTAATTCCTTCTACCTGCTCAGGTTCCTTTCTCCCAGCCTTTTCCTAGTCTGGATGCTCTTGTTCTCACCTATTGACCCTCTCTCATAACCTGTAGCACTTCATACTCTCTGTAAACAACCTGTTCCACTTAACTCTGGGCTCCTTGTCCAGTTGATCTGGCCTTGCTCTGTAGCTAATGGTTAGAGGCTGTTGCCTGCAGTTTCCATGGAAGCAGTTCATTTCTTTCCTAGCTCCGTGTTTCAGCATCACGGCTGAGCCCTATTCTTCAGTTCTTCATGCTCACCTTTGTCTCTTTCATCTATCTTAGTTCAACCTCTTCATTTTTAGATCAAGTCTTCCGATTCAGTCTTTAATTCACTCCTAATTCCCTGTTGTCCTACTCCTTTTGTCACACTTTTCTATCAGTGTCTCTTTTCTGCTCTCTTCCCTTGTTTCTGCTGCTGGCTTGTAGAGTAAGTATGGTGACAGGGTCACTTCCTTGCAGTGTCCGCATGCAATGCAGCCCCACCTGTGAATGGATTTTGTAAGGAAACTCTTGACTTTGTCTCGTGATCCTGGTTTGGAGCATGCTTGTGGGCTCTGGAGTGATAGAGCATGTGCAGTCTGGCTAGCTGGGTGATAAGAAATGTTGAAGAGAAAACATTAGCATTAATTTCTTTGCCAAAATAAGAGTGCTCTTTACATCTTGTACAAAAAAGCTTTTAATGAGGCCAGATTTAGGCTCATGCTTACAAACTGGAAAAACACATCTCAAATGCAGTCTCTTGTCCTCTACCTAAGTTTTATTATAGTGGAACAGTTGGTTTTTTTCTTAGCTTCATTTTTGGAAGTGGTTATACTAGGGACTTTCACTAGGCCTTGAGATTTTACATCATGTAGAACCAGATCTTAAATTCCTGTGAGGAATAGACACATAAATTCTTGCTAGTTTCAGTGACAAGACAGGAGTTAGGGATGGGATTCTTCTACTTTATTTAGTCGTCAATGATGTCAACCTCTAAGCCAGTCATTTTAGGGTCTTAATTTTTTTTAATAAAAATTCAGAAGAATTCAAAGAAATTTAGTCTGAGGCAGATATGCAGCATGAAATATTATAATATTATATAGTTAAAAGACAGCCGTAGTATGCAAGTGAAAACTGATTTTTGTAATAGGAGATTGGACAGTTTTACTCAGAGGTAATACTGCCCAAAATTGTGTTCCTGTAAATGTCGGTTCAATTCTCAAGAGCTTTTTATTTTGCTTTTAGGAAAAATACAAAGTCACCCCTGCCTCTGTTTGTTTTATATTGTTCTTCTCACGTTTTTCTTTCTGTTATTCTGTACTTAAAGCACTTTAGAGGAACAGTACCAATCTCAAAAGAGTATTGTGAGGGTATTACATAAAGTAACCATAATACTATTAAAAAATTCCAGCACAGTAATAAGTGTCTAATTAAAAAATGTTAACTGAATCAGTGATTTTATTCACGTGAGTATGTATTAAGAGACAAGTGCACAGAATGAGAATTTAAGCATTCCAGCAAGGGCTTTAACACAAAGGTGTTTTGCTTTAAGAAGAATTATTTATGTAAGTGTTTCTAGTGAGGAAGTGACACAACCTTATAGATATTGGGGTGTAACTATTCCTAAGGCTAGGGTGAAAGAAAGCTGGCTTTCTCTTTCATCACTGAAATGGTGAATAATTTGTACAGTGATTTGGTAAAAAATGATTATGCATTAGAAATATTGGGAGGACTGTAAAAAGGAGCTTTATATCTCAGAAATTATTTTCAATAGGATTTGAGCTTATAAGATATCGAAGCCACTAAGGCTTTCAGGTGCCTGAACTCCTATGGACTTCAAACAGTAGCAAAATACAAATTGGAGTTTGGATTCATCTAACTATGCTAGGTATCTGTAATAAAAGCATCTGAGCAAGTTGCCTGAGATTCCTGTAAAAACCAGTAGGGAAAGCTGGCCATATTTGGGGTGCAGGGCTGGTGCCCATCATTATTCAGAGTCATGGAGGTTGGAAAGACCCTCCAGAAATCCAACCTTCTGCTCAGAGCAGGTCTAATTAGATGAGGTTCCTCAAGGCTGTGCACAATCCAGTCTCCAGGGACAGAGATTTCACAACCACTCTGGGCAACATGTACCAGTATTTCACCACCACAAAAAAATGCTTTCCTAATACCTAATCAGAATTTCCCATGTTCCAACCTGTGCACATTGCCTCTCATCCTACTACTGTGCACCTTTGAGAAAAGCCTAACTCAATCATCTCTGTGTCCTCTGATCAGGTAGTTGTAGACAGCAATAGATCTTTCCTGCTGCCTCTCTTCTAGAAACTCAACAGGCTCACTTCTCCCCATATGCCACATTCTCCAGCCCCTAACCATCTTGGCAGCCTGCTGTTGGGCTCATGCCAAGATGTCGATATCCTTCTTGTACTGGGAAACCCAAAAGTGGATATAGTACTCCAGATGCAGTCTTAAAACTACTGAACAGAGGGGATGGTCCAGACCCACACCTGCTGGGTATAACCTCTACTAATACAGCCTAAGATCCTGTTGGTCTTCTTTGCTGCAAGAGCACAGAGAGGGTCCCACAGCCAAAGCCCTGGCTGTGACACCAGGCACACACAGTCAGTTGTTGACTTGCTAGGTGAGACCACTTCTTCTATAGTCTTTCCCCCTCAGTGACATGCTTGAAGAAGCACAGTGTTGGCCCCATCATGCCTTTTACCCTTGCCCTCAGAGTTTCATTGTTGTTCTCAATGTGCTTTGGGTTACCCCCCAGCAGTCTCAGCAGTGCTCATATGGAAAAGCAATACATCAAGGAGCCAGACAAGCCTTGGCATTCCCTCTGCAGCATGCTGGATCTTAGCTCAGGCCAGCCAACAAACCTAAGATACCAGCTTGAGTCAAGCTACCAGACTGGTGCCTCAGTCCCCACAGGAGGGAGTCTCCAGCAACTATTACTTGCCTTTGAATGCTGTAAAAGATAATAAAAAATGCTTTTATAAGTACATCAGCAACAAAAGGAGAGCCAAGGAGGATCTCCATCCCTTGCTGGATGTGGGTGGGAATATTGTCACCGAGGACAAGGAAAAGGCTGAGGTATTTAATGCCTTCTTTGCCTCTGTGTTTAACAGCCAGACCGGTCATCCCCAGGGTACTCAGGCCCCTGAGCTAGAGGATAGGGATGAGGACCAGAATGGAGCCCTCATAGTCCAGGAGAAAGGAGTTAATGACCTGCTATGCCACCTGGATGCTCACAAGTCTATGGGGCCAGATGGGATCCACCCAAGAGTACTGAGGGAGCTGGCAGAGGAGCTTGCCAAGCCACTTTCCATCATCTATCAGCAGTCCTGGTTAACAGGGGAGGTCCCTGATGACTGGAGGCTTGCCAATGTGACGCCCATCTACAAGAAGGGCCGGAAGGAGGACCCAGGTCTGTCAGCCTGACCTTGGTGCCGGGAAAGGTTATGGAGAGGTTCATCTTGAGTGAACTCAACAGGCAAGTGCAGGTCAACCAGGGGATCAGGCCCAGCCAGCATGGGTTCATGAAAGGCAGGTCCTACTTGACCAACCTGATCTCCTTCTATGACCTGGTGACTCACCTGGTAGATGATGGAAAGGCTGTGGATGTCATTTACCTGGACTTTAGCAAAGCTTTTGGCACCATCTCCCATAATATTCTCCTTGGGAAGCTGGCAGCTCATGGCTTGGATGGGCATACTCTTCGCTGGGTAAAAAACTGGTTGGGTGGCCGAGCCCAGAGAGTTGTGGTGAATGGAGCTAAGTCCAGTTGGCGGCCGGTCACGAGCGGTGTTCCCTAGGGCTCAGTTTTGGGGCCAGCCTTGTTTAATATCTTTATCGATGATCTGGATGAGGGGATTGAGTGCACCCTCAGTAAGTTTGCAGATGACACCAAACTGGGTGGGAGTGTTGATCTCCTGGAGGGTAGGATGGCCCTGCAGAGGGACCTGGACAGGCTGGACCGATGGGCCAAGGCCAACTGTATGAAGTTCAACAAGGCCAAGTGCCGGGTCCTGCACTTCAGTCACAACAACCCCATGCAATGCTACAGGCTTGGGGAAGAGTGGCTGGAAAGCTGCTTGGCTGAAAAGGACCTGGGGGTGTTGGTCGACAGCTGTCTGAACATGAGCCAGCAGTGTGCCCAGGTGGCCAAGAAGGCCAACAGCATCGTGGCTTGTATCAGGAATAGTGTGGCCAGCAGGAGCAGGGAGGTGATTGTGCCCCTGTACTCGGCGCTGGTGAGGCTGCACCTGGAATAGTGTGTCCAGTTTTGGGCCCCTCACTACAAGAAAGATATTGAGGTGCTGGAGCATGTTTAGAGAAGAGCAGCAAAGCTGGTGAAGGGTCTGGAGCACAGGCCTTATGAGGAGCAGCTGAGGGAACTGGGGTTGTTTAGTGTGGAGAAGAGGAGGCTGAGGGGAGACCTTATCGCTCTCTACAGCTACCTGAAAGGAGGTTGTAGTGAGGTGGGTGCTGGGCTCTTCTCCCATGTAGTTAGTGATAGGACAAGAGGAAATGGGCTCAAGCTGTGCCAGGAGAGGTTTAGGTTGGAAATTAGGAGAAATTTCTTCATGGAGAGAGTGGTCAAGCATTGGAACAGGCTGCCCAGAGAGGTGGTGGAGTCACCATCCCTAGAGGTATTCAAAAAACGGGTAGATGTGGCACTTTGGGACATGGTTTAGTCTAGTCTACCCTTGATTGGTTTAGAGTGGATTTGGTAGTGTAGGTTAATGTTTAGACTGGATGATCTTAAAGGTCTTTTCCAACCTAAATGATTCTATTAATCTATGATTTTCCCTTTTGTCTAGGCAAAAAGTTTGGGCTCAGTCAGCTCTGATAAAGCCCCTAACAGGTCTTGTTTCTCCACACCAGTGACCAGGGCATGGAAACTATTCTGAATTTGCAGATCTGCAGGTGGAGCAAGAGCATTTTTCTAGCCCTCCACCCCTAGTGTGACCACAGCCTCCAGCCGTCCCTCTTTGCTTGCTTCTCTTGGCTCAGGCTCTTGTCACAGCTGACTTTTGTCAAAGATGTCAGTCAACGGCAGCAGCTCCTTCCCTTGTGTACACTCACAGTAGATGGCTTGAAATGTTCCTTCAGGGCTGGCAGAAGATGTGTGCCCTTCTGGAATAACAGATGAGGGTTGTACTCTTTGTCTGGCGGGTATCTGGAATACTTGAAGACACAACAAGTGTTTTGGTGAGTGACTCAATCAATCCTTGTTCTTCCCTCGAAATTCCTTTTCAACATCATGTTCTTCAGTGAAGTTCCCTCACACATTGTACTCAGTATTAATTCATCCTCTGTATAAGACACCTCTCCTTTCTTCTGAGGAGTGAAGTAAACTAAAATTTTCCTTTGAAGTATATTTGCCCATTCAATTCCCATTAACTCACCATTTGAAAAAATTAAATCTTAAATTTACAATTCCTGTAGTACATCACACGTTATGTACATCTGAGACTGTGTACGTTATGTGCATCTGTGAGAGCGGCTGGGATTTTCAAAGGAGTTGCAAAGTATAAAAGCTCTAATCCTATTGGTGTTTAATGGGTGTTTAGCATCAAAAAAATCACTGCCAAAACAGGATTTAAATAGACTTGCTTAAGTCTATCATGTGTTTGAAGTCAATGAGTTGTTATTAGAATTTCATCATCATAAATTAAATTTCTGCTAAGATTAAAAGTGGTGAGTTCCATTATCTTTTGCTGTTAAGTAAATATCCTCAACTGCACTATGGGGGTGATACTAAAATAAGATTTTTACTATATTTTTGATCACTTAAAAACTGGACTTTGTCATTTACAGCTCTGTCCTTCTCTCACTAATTATAATGTGTTTCTAAACTCCGGAACTTATGTAGGTATATTACGTATACTAAATGGAAGCATATTTTTTCCATAGCCATAAGGTTATAAAGGTGGATGATTAGAGACAGTGTCTGTGGTTATGATACTACATATTTGGGAGAGGGAAATTTGTGGTTTTTTTTTTGTTTGGGTTGTGTTTTTTTTTCCTTAAGGTATGTGAAATGCAGTTTAATAATAATAATAATAAAATATTTAGTCATAGTTGGCAATAGTTGTTTTTTTTTCCTGGTAGCTTTCCAAAGGAAGAACAACTAAGGTGAAGGAGATTTAGCTTGTTTTCTAAAGCAATGATGCATCATCAGCTCTCCATTTTGTCTGTGTTCATGTTTGTTCATATCCAGTGGCCGATTTTAGCTATAGGAAGAGAAGCCTGAAATATTGTTTTGCCACAAACTTTATGAAAGTTATTCTGTAGATAGGGGAAAAATATCGTGCCAATGGTTTCAATAAGGAAAAAGTAGAGAAATGTCAGCTGTTACCCTTTCTGTTTAAGAGAAAACACTTGACTAATGAGCCTCTGCATTGGAAAGCCAGTCAGCTCTAGATAATTCAGACATAACTGGGGGTATCTGTGAGTGGTCTGTGTTGCAAGCATAATGTTCTTGCAGGCAAACAGCTGAATGCACATTACACTTCCACTTTGCCTTTGCTTCCATATGTAGGGCAGTGTGACAGTGGGTGACAGTGTTGATATCAGTGAGGTATTATTGTCATCTGCTTGAAACAGACAAAATGTACAGTCCTACACAAGTATAAGGAGTAGTCAGGAAATCTAATTCCTAGTTACAAATTTAATTAATTTTAATTCCAGTTAAAAAAGGGTGTAACATCTCTCCTGAACTCAGCTCCTTCTGAACCACTGAGAGAGAAAGAAAATCATAGCAGCGGTTCTGTTCGTTCATGAAGTAAAAACCAGAATTGTGTAAAAGTTTGGTTGGTTTTTTTGTTTAGTTGGTTGGTTCATTTATTTGTTTGTTTTTCCAAGAGGATGTTGGGAACTTAGTTGTTCTTTTTTTTTGTGGTATAATATTGAGTGATGGTGCTGTGCTCTTTATCAGGGTGTGGTTGTGGGGTTTTTTTTGCCTAAGTTAAAAGGCAGTAAGACAAGTTTATATAGTTATACGTTGTGTGTGCATGTTTCAGGAGCAGTTACATTATTTTGAAGACAGGTAAGGTTGTTGTGGTAAGCTGTGGAATGTTTTGTGAGATCATTCTAAATTTCTGCATTTTCTCTAAGTAAATGGACACAAATGGTGTTTTCCTTTTCTCATAGTCTTTTAAGGGTACAGTTAGGGACAATTCCTGAATAGCCTTAGATCAATTGATGGCTTGAGGTGGTATGTGAACAATTACTATTTCTTGTTGGATTCTTTCAGGTCTTTCAATTCTTTCCCTCCATGTCCTACGACATCTGTCAACTGCAGCTGATTTCTACTTTACATTTTTAAGTTAGCCTGAAGAAAAAATGTTTACTGAGTAGAGATGATACCAGTGTAAGCTAAATAAATGAAGCTGTGGTATTTACTTGACCTCTATCAAAAAGAAATTGAACATGTATCATGTAAATTAGAAGGAATTATAGTATAACTTCAGCAGAAACAGAAGTCCTAGGTACATTGATCCAACAACTTATTAAAACAATGGGAACTGTATATATATATTTTTAATAAAAAAAATCTTGGTGAGCAGCAAGTTCAAGGAAATTATCTTTCCCCTGTTTAGAAGAGCTATAGCAAAAGAGAAAAAAAATCCCACATTTTAAAATTAATAATTTTAATGGCTCAGATTTCAATTAGACCTAGTTAGAAGTGCCTTGAAAGGACCTAGCTATCAGTAAATTAGTCTTCAAAACTCTCTGAAGGCTCTAACAGTTGACCTTGGCTGTTGGAGTAAGCTTTCTCCTGTAGATTTTGTGGTTGTAGATTGTATGCTTGTAGATACACATCTCAGTTCTGTTGATGTGGCTTAAATGACTAAGCAGAAGCTTAGTTTGGATTTTAACCTCTGTAGGCTTCTGTGTTTGATGATACGTGGAATCAAAGGAACAAAAGAGTAGATATGTATAGTGGTCTGTCTCCTCTTGTCAGATTAGGAAATGATCTACAGCCCACTCCCAAGAAATAAAAACAGATCTTGTTCTGATGGCAACTAGTAATCAGGAAAATTTGAGAAACAGCTATTACAGGAGGATTGTAATGAAAAAACAACAATATTTTCCAGATACTTTGAGGTTTCTTAATCAGGAAAACAAAGAAATTATGTACCTTATTATTATGAAATTAGATAGAAAGCTACGCATATCATCATCTCAATAGTTCAAAGTATTTAATAATTTATTAATGAAGTATGTAATAACTTTAAAAATGTACATAGACATATTTTGTTATAGGTTAATGTAGTACATCATAAAATGCTTCTAAAGAAGCCATTATCTATCATGTAATATATGAAAAGTCTATACGTACTATGATCTCCATTGCATACTCTGACAAGCAGTAATGTATTTCATGTCAAAAAACACTTCTGAATGTCTCCTTATGCTGCAATATATCCTAATGGCTCAAGTAAAAATGGTGTCAAAGAACCATTTAAGAACATTTCAATAATCTGTTCTGACTTCTGAGCCTTCGTGATTTAGCAGCAGTTTTAAGGATATGTCAACCCATAGCACAGTTCAGTACTTCACAAAGCAGTATGGCTGTCTAAAACCATTTATCTTTTCTTTTATGCAGCCTTAGTTAAAACTAACTGCAGTGATTTCTTGTCTAGCACTGAAAATACAAAAGAAATTAACTCACAAGATTATGGGTCTGAAGGGTAAAGGAAAAGAATTTGACTGAAATATACTAAAATTGAGATGTGCCTACAGGACCAAAGTCAGCTAAAATATTTATTTTCATGTTAATCAGAGACAGGATGCTTCCCAGACTAAGTATTAACTCCAGTTAGTTTGGACTATAGGATTAAAAGTTTTCTTTTTTTTCCTTACGTTCCATCACAACTCAAAGGTTAATTCATGCTCAGTCAGAACAAACAAATGTCACCACACTAATAAGTTTGTGGTACACCCCTGTCAAAATTAGTTGTTTAACTACTACTTCGCAACCTAACTCATAGGAGTGTCTGTAGTAGTGTGTTGTTATGTTATGAGAAGACTGAATAGGTTCATAAAGATAGTGATTCTTATCTTGAATGCATTAAACAGTTGCTTTTAAGCAATAAAAACACTAACGGAACTAGATTAAGTTTGTGTGTAGTTTTCTAAGCAAAACTAGGTGGCCTGCTGAATATCAGAAGCAGCGTGTACGTTGTAAGGTGAGATTCAGAATGAGGAGAGGCTGTTGCTTCATTTGGATTCTGCACTGGAGAGTGGTAGAGGAAGAACACTGAGAAGCAGGCAGGAGAAAAGGGCAGCTGATGCTGCAAAAATCTGTTAAAATGCCATTTAAAATACACAAATTTCATTTATTATACAGCTGGGCCATGGGATTCACAAGTCATATTAGTGGCACAAAGAAGTTGCAATACTAGGGTGTATGTAGTATGTAGTAATTTCAACTAAAACCACAGGCTATATTGGATTAAAACCCGTCATTTACAAAATCTTGTGTCCTGGAAGAAAGAAAGGGATTGAGGGATTTAATTTTTATTAAATTGTAATTAAATTTAATAAAACCCCCATTCTGTCATTGAAGCTCTGTTAAATATTTCACATAGTAAATGTGCCCGGCCTGGGAATTACTCTCCCTTACTAGTTTTCTTCTTCTGGAGATACATAAATCTAAAATGGCTACTGAAATATTAAAAAAAAAAAAAAAAAAATAGGGGAATATGGGGTTTTTTGGTGGTTTTGTTGTTGAGTTTTTTTATTTCAAAGCAACCTAGAGCATGAAAGCTTAACAAAAATTGTCTATGATTATTAATTGTAATAACTGCCTTGACAGCAGAATTTATCATGAATTTTTGTTTCTCACTCACATTTCTACCCACTGATTCATCACTGCCATGATCACTACTAAATGTCTCAATGCTGAAACTCCTACACAGTTACATGATAAATCTTCTGTCTTTCCAATCAACAGTTGGAAGTTTTCCTCCACATTTTCCCTTATAAGACAGAAACCAAACAGAACTCAGCCCTGGACCAGCGGTCATTTTAGTGTCTAAGATATGTGAGCTGAGTATTCCTTCTACACTTGCAGTGGAAACAGCAATTACTGCTTTTTTTTCCTTCCCCCCCAACTGCACTAGAGAGACAGGTCAAGAGTATTAATTAATGGTGTACATATTGTTTCAGTGCTTGGGATGTGTGGAAAGCAAATGCTGAAGATGTGAGGTTCCTGAAAGAATAAGAGCAGCAACCTTCCTTGTGCAGACCCTGGGGTAGCCAATGTGTGTGTATCTGTTGTAGAGGTAGAGTGGTCTTCATCAGGTTTCTAGGGAGATAGCATTCTTCCAAGCAGAGCTAGAAGCATCCAAGTGCGTACTTTCAGAAAAGGAAAATAAGCTTCATGAAATGATTATGTTTGAATTGTCTTAACTGGAGAGAGATTTTCTTTGGCCCAGTGAGCTGCTGAGGGTTCCTGGGAGACTGGACAACTACAGAATTAACAGTAGAAATTTGGCTGTTTAGTTACCTGATGGTGGATGAATGATGCTGGGAATGTGAAGGGATATGCAGTAGCGTTTGTGTGTGAAAGCTGATTCCTAGAGCTGGAGTAGAGCAACAGTGCAGGATATCAGATGTGCAGGAGAAGACAACAGGGTGTCTTACTGGACTAAGCCAGCATCAGATTGTGATGGAGGGCAAGAGTGTGAGAGGTGTAGATACAGAGGTTTATACTGTCAATTACTACAATGCATATGCAAATACAACCCATGAGGTGATATTGCAGCTGAACACTTACCTATTAAGAGGACAGCAATACTGTCATGTATGTTGTGATGCTATCTTTATGATAAATCAGTCATAATCATAGAATCGTTTACGTTGGAAAAGACCTTTAAGATCATCCAGTCCAACCATTAACCTGACATTACCAAGTCCACCACTAAAACAATTAAGGGTAGAGTAGCAATTTCATGTTTCCTGGCTTGGTGGCTGCGTTATTTTTTAATGAAAATAAAAACTAGGAATCATTAAGATTGGAAAGGACCTCTAAGATCATCAGTCCAACCATCAACCCAACACCACTATGCTCACTAAACCATGTCCCAAAGTGCCACATCTACCCATTTTTTGAACACTTCCAGGGATGGGGACTCCACCACCTCTCTGGGCAGCCTGTTCTGACTGCTTGACTACCCTTTCTGTGAAGAAATTTTTCCTAATTTCCAGCCTAAACCTCCCCTGGCGCAGCTTAAGCCCATTTCCTCTCGTCCTATCGCTAACTACTTGGGAGAACACCCACCTCACTACAACC
This sequence comes from Pelecanus crispus, assembly GCF_030463565.1. NCBI lineage: Eukaryota > Metazoa > Chordata > Aves > Pelecaniformes > Pelecanidae > Pelecanus > Pelecanus crispus. The sequence continues at coordinate 99,210,541 of NC_134644.1, read as the reverse complement.
TCTTTTCAGGTAGTTGTAGAGACTGATAAGGTCTCCCCTCAGCCTCCTCTTCTCCAGACTAAACCACCCCAGTTCCCTCAGCTGCTCCTCATAAGGCCTGTGCTCCAGACCCTTCACCAGCTTCGTTGCCCTTCTCTGAACATGCTCCAGCACCTCAATGTCTTTCTTGTATTGAGGGGCCCAAAACTGGACACAGTATTCCAGGTGCGGCCTGACCAGCGTCGAGTACAGGGGGACTATAATAAATAAAATTGCATTTGTCACATCTCTTGAACTATTTCAGTGTGTTTACTGTGCAGTCATGTACCTTCCTCAGAGTTGCATTTAATAGCCAAAAATCTCCTTAGTAACTTCAGACACAAATATGCACCTTCTTTAAAAATAAAATTAGTTTGTAACAAGAAGTTTTTGTCTTTGTCTTTTGTATGTGTATTTCTTCCTCCTAAATTGGACTGTCACCTTGATGTCTTCATCTCTATTTTATGCAGACATCTCATAGTATGAAGAACATGCTTGGGGATGTGGAGATTATACAGTTGATTTCATACTTGGCCATAGGGCAGTAACAAGTCTTAAACAGTGTGCCTGAGCCTTCTATTGACATTTATTTTATCATATAATACAAGAAAATGTGACTGCTAATAATGTGGGCTAATTGCATGATGTTTAACTTTTTACTAGTCCTTGTAATAACTGGCATTTAAATCAGTACCTGGTCTGCTACCCGTCTGCTTTATTATTAATTTGTTTTTTAAGGTACAATGTCAAAATGTAGACCACACTGCCTCATGACAGTATCTTTCACGTGCATGTAGGTTTAAAGGATGGCCAGTTTCATAAAACTAAAATAAAGGTCCTGGACTTTTTTTCAAGTTCTCTTTAACCACAATGCTTTTGCATGTCACAAAATCTTAAAGTGATTAACCAGAGCGTTCAGACTGAAGATTAATCTGATTTGCAGAATAGATAGTTTCATCCAGTGAAATGGGGGAAACCAAAATCCTAAATTTCTGTGGAAAATTAAGGATATTTATTAACTGATGAAATTAATAGCAAAATGGGTTTGAGTGCTAAAATAGTATACTGGGAAAGAGAACTGGGAAAACTGCACTCTTGATGTTTATTATACTAAGTAAGAGAGTTGCAAAGATCACTTGACCCAAGTATGTAATTCAGAGCTAAGGTGCCCTGAAAGTGCAAGTTACTGCTGTCTTCTTGATGTACAACAGAGAGGAAGGAGCACAAGCCTGGAAATGGATCATCAAGGAAAAAAATTACATTTTCACATATTTGAAAAGGGAGAAATCCAAAGGCAAGCAGTATATGTAATAAATGAGAAGTGTTTCTAGCCTTAACTAAGTCTTCCATAAAACACCAGTCTTTCAATCTGAAAAGTGATTTAACACACCAGATATTCACTACTGCCAGACACATCTTCCTGGTGTGGATTACTTTGTGTTACTTGGATTTGTGCTCTACACCCTAGACTGACAGGCAGGAACAGCTAGGTAATATGAATTTTGTTCCTGTCATGTTACAGATTATTTTTTAGTGCGGCACAACTTAATTTTATGGACAGTTTACTGAAGATTGTTTTACGGCTTGGTGAAGCAATTTTTAATTCTGATGAACTATGAAGTATTTGATTATTCTATATTACCATTGTTCTTTTGTTTAAATGAGAGTTCTGTTGGTAATTTAAACCATTGAGAGAGAAAATCTTATCTTGGACTGGAGAGGTTGTTAGTTGCTAGTCATTGAATATATATAACTTCTTCTAAAACAGACTTACCTGGTAACTTATGAGAGCCAAGATGGGAACAGATGGATGTTAAATATAATAAAAATTTACATAAGCTTCTTATAATTACTAGAACAAGAAATAGCTTTAAGACTTCAGCCACGTGACAGCTTCCTAACATAAAGTACATTTGACACTCATTTGCATTTAAAGAGGGTTAAAAACCTGTTTATTTAATGAAACATTGTATTTCCATGACAGATAAAGAACTATAAGGTCTCCCTATAGATGCTTACCAGGCTGTGGTACGGAGTCTGAATTTGAGGTCCCAGGCTGTGGTTAGGATTATTGCATTACTTTAGTCTCCAAACCAAGGGTGCTAGCACTACTTTTCAGTGCTGTTCTTTGTGTTGCTCATTGGTCTTTGAGAAACAGAGATGCCTCACATGCTATCATTATTGCATCTTTTTTCTTCTCTGCTCTATCTTCTGCGTTGGCTTTCTAAGAAGGCTTCAGGTATAGTATTTCAGGCAGCTCTGTGGTATTTATAGTTCCTATCTGCCATGATCACACAAGGACCCAAGCAACCATACACATGCTCAGGCAGTTCCTTAAAATATGTTGGAATGCAGCAAATAACATTTGTAAATCCAGGATCAGTACTGCCCACAAAGACATTGCACAATCTATGAACGTGTAGTGAAAGAGAGCTGGTGAACACAAAATAAAGTTATGAAATTGTTGTATTGTGAGCTTTATTCTAGAAGCAGACTGGAGGCATGATCTTTTTTCCAGATACTGAAAATTGTAAGTAGAAGAAAACAAGGCAAAAAACTAGATTCCCCTTACTCATTGTAATCCAGCCAGTGCACTGCAAGAGTTACATGGCACAAAGCCCTGTTCCAAATATGCTGGATTGTAACCTGCAGTCCTGTATGCTTTCTTTAATTTCCAGTATATTTGTCTGCTTTTTCTCAGAATAGCAAGGCTCCCACAGTGAACAGAACTGACTGTTTATTTGAAGTAAAAATATGAATATTTTAGATTAAACAACTTAGTCTGTGTTCTGTTTTCAGCTGGGATAGAGATAATGTTCTTCCTAGTAGTTGGTATAGTGCTGTGTTTTGGATTTAGTGTGAGGATAATGTTGATAACACACTGATGTTTTAGTTGTTGCTAACTAGTGCTTACACTACTTACCATGCCCTGCCAATGAGAATCTGGGAGGGGGCACAGCCAGGACAGCTGATCCAAACTGACCAAAGGCATATTCCATACCATATGACGTCATGCTCAGTATATAAACTGGGGGGAGTTGGCTGGGGTGAGGCAACCGCTGCTTGGGAACTGGCTGGGCATCTGCTGGCGGGTGGTGAGTAATTGCATTGTGCATCACTTATTTTGTACATTTTTTTCCTCATTATTATTATTATTATTTTCCCTTCCTTTTCTGTTCTATTAAACTGTCTTTATCTCAACCCACAAATTTTACCTTTTTTTTCCGATTCTGTCCCCCATCCCACTGTGGGGGGGAGTGAACAAACAGCTGTGTGGTGTTTCACTGCCTGCCGGGTTAAACCACAACAGTCTGCAAAGTAGCTTTAACTTTTAAACTAATTAATATTTTATACCATATATATTAAAAAACCAAGCATTGCTCTTTTTCCTTTTTATTTTTATGTTTCAGAGAACAACATGTTCACCAATATTTAAATTAAGATTATGGAAAAGAAAGAAAAAATATAATGGTAGAATACACTGCATACCTTTACTGACCAAAGCAGGGTGAGGGTTTGTCTTTCTCATTAGTACTGCCCTACCTCAGCACGTGGATTTAGCAGGTAGATGTTGGAAAACATGGTATACTGCATACTGAATCTACCCCTTATTTTTAATAAGATGCAGATAATTTCCATGGTTCCTTCTGTCTGTAACCTATAATTTTCTCCTTTAAAAACAGTATTTCTATTGATTTTATAAGTTTCTTGAAGCAAAAAGTAAAAGCTCTTATGGCTTGTGATTAGTGATTTAGCCTTTAGTTAGTCTATGGGATCTGTTCTCTCACTGCTCAATTCTGTGTGGTGGTGAGAAGTTTCAATGTGTAATAGTATCAGAAATAACTTTCTTGCTAACCACAAAAAGAAGAAACTGATATGTGTGTTTTAAATTTGCCTAGTTAAAATGAAAAATATAATCAGATCTTCCCCTCAAGGTAGGTGGTCTTTCTAGTAAAGAAATGTAAAAATTTAATTTAAACCCAGTTGTAGCCAACATAACTTTTTCTGGTAATTGCCATACTTTCCAAACTGTACTGTCTTTAGATCTTCTAAATTGACTTTCATATCAGTCACATTTCTCCCTTGGCTCCATGATCTCTGCTATTAGTCATGTTTTCAGTAACTCTTTTTAAAGAAAATAGTGAAGAAAGAAAATTTAAAGTATCAGAAGAAAAGCCTCCTTGCTGCTTCTATTCCCTTCATGACTGTTTTCTACAGTAGTTTGTATTCTAAATCTCTCAATTGCTGAGAAAGCCCTCTGCTCTGTTCTTCTTCCTCAGTCTGTTGCTCATCAGTCAACAGCATCTGAACCATCAGAACAGACATTTTTATCCTGTTGTCAAATGACACAGGATTGTAGAGCTCGGTAATGACCTTTGAGGTGTTCATTTGGCATCAAACAGAATGGGACACTTGGAGAACTGCTGTGGTACAAGAGTGTCACAGGGCTTCCTGGTAATAGAGGGCCACTGCTGCTGCTTGCCTTGACTTCTTAATGATCCCAAGAGCTCCTTCACTTCTGGAGATGAATTCATTAATTTGCTTTGTAAAAAAAATCTTTTTAGCTTCATCTACTATTTCTTCCAAATAAAGTAATCCTGAGATATTATATAGGAAGGGGGGCCATCCTTAACTAACTGTGAGAACAGTTTACCTGTCAGAGTGGGGAAAGGTATGAGCTGGTGGGTGCCTTCCCCTCCTTGTTCTGCAATTCTTATTAGATACTTCATGAGTAGGTTTTGTTCCAGTGTAATTGATGAATCAATGTCTTACTGCACTAAGTACAAGGAAAAGCAAAGAAGACACAAAACTTTTTCTTACTCTTTAATGTAACAGTGCAATTTTAGTAATCAGAAAAGAGATATCAGTGAAGAATCACCTTCAAAACTCTAAGATAAATGATGAATTTTCCCACCCCCCCTCAGATTAAGTTCTTAAAAGCTCATTACTCTGTCATCTGTGCTGACTCTATAAACTGCCAGGATGTCTAAAGCTTGGGAGGAATTTATTGCTTTAGGTTATTTTACTGTAAATTTGCCTTCTGATAAGCTGTGACAGCTTCAGAAGCATAAATATGAGGAATGTTTTCTTTGACTGGCAGAAAGTTCAGTAGTAAATGTATGTGTTCAAAGTGCAAGTTCATTCTAACAAAGTTTTTGCGACCAAATATTTAAAGTTAACTTTTTTGCATACATTTAATTTTTGAAAGATGTCCCATTTTTCTCTGTGCTTTTAAGAGAAATAGGCATTCTAAAAGCACTTTACATTCTTTACTACATTAAAAGTCCATTGTGTTACTACTTAGTTCTCAGATACTTCCATCTCAAATAGTCAAGTTACACAGATGGTCATCTGTTTTAACATGTACTGTCTGATACAGATACAGCTGCCCCAAATTGTGTTAAGTAAGCTCTTGTTATAACTGCATGGATAAGCCTGATTCTTGAATCATCTTCCTTTAAAATTAAGCACAAATTACTGAGTTTCTTTAAATGTGGAACCTTTCACTGTCAAATTTCATGTTTTTATATGTACTTATAATTTTCCTTACATTTTTGCATGTTTTTTTTAAAATATATGTCTGTACAAAACTTGTCAGGAAGAAGGCTCATAACACTGTTTCTTAAATCAAAACATAGTTAACTAGGGAGCTGTTGCTTATCATAACTAAAGTTTTTTGTGCAAGCAAACAAAGACATGCTACAGGAAAAAAAACCCAACCCTTATGAAGATTAGCCACTTATGAAAAAGGCCACCCTCCCGTTGTTTGCTGTGTGAACACAGCCAATTTACCTTCTGAAAAGAGGCCAGTCTTATTTGCTGTCAGGCTGTCAATAGTGCCATGGTCAAGGAAACATTGGAGGAGGTTGGAGACACAATGTGGGGAGTAGGCAGCTGATACAGTTAGTAGAATTCAACAGGTAATGTATTTATTATTTAGGTTCCACTGTATTTATTTCAGAAACAAGCTACATCAGTGTCTGTGTATAAATTAATCAGTTTTAGCCAATTCCCCTAGAAGGTCACACTTTACAGCACTGGAGTCAGTGCTTTACAAAACTCTTCTGTTATTAAAATTACGCTGGGTATATGTTTGTTTCAAACACCTCTTAAGAAATGCAAGAATATTTGATCACTGGCTAAGTTAATTCTACATAATAAATCTCAGCTAAATTCTATGAACAATGGAAAACAAAGGGTGTGTCTTAATTCTGTGTTGGTAAGTGAAGAAGAAGGTTTTATCTTTTCAGCATACTATGTCACATCTTATGTGCCACTTACATGAATATGTTAGTTATATGAGTAACTTTGTGTCTGCTTTAGGAACTCATGACAAGACAATCTCTGGGCATGAATGGTTTATAGTTCCTTTTCTTTTTAAGTATGTTAATTACCAGTGTAAGACTGTCTTACGCTGCTTAAAAAGTTGGAGAATGCAGTTAAATATTTGAAGAATAGCATTCACATCTAGCAGCAACCATTGGACCAGGGGTATACACACTCTTCAAGAATGATCTCTGGCTGAAATGGCTCTCAGCCTTGAATTTTTCTTTAAAAAGAAACATGCTTTTGTCTTAAGCATGTGGGTTTTTCACTGTCTTTTGTGCTGCACATAAGTACAGCATTCGTTGAACAGATTGTTATGCATGATAAGCATGAAGTAGTTATCTACTGACTGTTGGAAATAATTTATATTTTTTTTTTCTCCAGTACAGTTGAGAACAAAAGTAATTTGGTCCTGAATTAAGGCTTCCATTTCCATTAGTCTATCTCTATGGCTGCTGGAAAAGACAGTAATGTTGTAGTCATAGAGCTTTCATACCGCTGGTCCAACATCTCACTTATATGTCAGCTCCTCCTCTGATTTTGTATGCACTTTGTAATGTTTAACTTAACTTTTGAAAACAACCCATGTTTTGGTGCATTGTGATACCTATTATTTTGCTTTAGTTAATACAATGCACACAGTGTCCACTGGACTACACTGGAAGGGCTACTTAGAAAGGTCATAACAAACAGCACTTCATTTTCTACTTTCAGCTTCATTAACTAAGCTATTCTTTCTTTAAAATGAAGTCTGCTTTTCTGTAACTGACCTGGAACAACCTGGCATTAGCAAGTGACTGTCAAAGGTTGACCTGTAACCTATCATACAACTATTCATCATAAAATATCAGTCCATGTTTTCTGTGGATCATGTATCTACACATTGAACTACATGTTGTTCTTTACCCAAATCTGGGTGATAAATATAAAGATCAGTGCAAAAAAAAAATCATACGTTTAGTTCCAAAGATAAAATGAACTGAATATTGTGTATCCTGTGCTAATACTTTATTCAGCATTGAAGTAGAGAAGCAGTCCTAAAGTATTACTAGATCTGTATTTAAAAAGAGTAGAGCTGTCATAAAGTGTCTCTAGCTATCAGCTTGCATACCCCCATTAAAAAAAAAACCAAAACTTTGTACTTTTCTGGGAGCTGCTGGGTCAAAATAAATATTTCTCTTAAAAATATACTTCTTATCTAGCTTTTCTGCTTATTTCTTTGTTTTTGTAGAAGCCCATACGGAAACAGAGACCTGTTGGTCACAGATGCTACTACTACTTACATCTCTCTTCCAAGTAACTTTACAAATAGTCCTCTGTTTCCACAGAATACAATGTGTTCTTGAGGTTCAAAAGACATGTGGTGGCAATAGAAAAGTCTCCAGACCAGAATAACTACCTGTTAAGTGCCTCTGTCACCTGTTATGAAGTTGCTCTTCAGAGCTCCCACCAAGATAGCACCACCAGTGCTTCCTAGAGGTAAACTTGTCTGAGCCTCGTGGTTAGTGTGCTGTAAGGGCAAGGCTGCCTGCCTTGAGGAGAGGCTCAGCTGTCAGCTATCCTGTTGCACTTCCAGCAAGGACCCCTGGTAACAAGGGTGCCATGCAGGCAGATATGTTTTGTAGACAGCCTGACATCAACCTGAATTCAAATGGCCTATGAGTGGCAGTATGGACTTTAAATGTTGGACAGAGGGAAACCTCTAGAAATATTTACAAATCATTCTTATGCTGTCCTATCAAGTACAATCTGAAGGCAGCTCTTATGACTGCATACTAAACAGTGCCTGATAATCTAAGAGGTGTTAAAGCTCTGCCTGCCTTGTAATCCAAAGGTGCGGTACAGTGTGGCTAAATATACACAAGCCATCTTTCATCAGTTTCAGCTGCAACTCCAGAGCTTCATCAGAAGAGGTGGAAGTATACCCTATGTGCTCTGGTTGAATTGAACACTTCCATGTCTTCAAAACTATCAGTACCTGAGAAGGAATGACTGAAGATAGGTTGAACATGTCTACATATAGAAATTATGCTCTCAGTTACAAAGTAGATAATTTGAAAGTGAAAAATGGTTAAGAAGGTAGATATTAGGCCAAAAAACCTTTTGCACACATTTTCTTCCTAGGTTATTTGCTATGAGTGTTCCATTCTCTCACCCATCAATCCTCTGTGTTTGAATGAAGCTCTGATTTTTGATTAACAACAAAAATGGTAACATTTGCTGCGTAAGGGCAACATAATCAGGCATGTAAAATTAGACCAGTTTTGCTGAGATATACCAGCATCCTGGATGATCTCTACAGGAGTTCACATCCCAGACTTAAAGACCTTATGTTAGCAGAGTATGCCAATGCTATGGATTGAAGAAGGGTCTTGTAATCAAATGGCCACTCTGTAACTATGCTGTAGAGTTTTTGGAACACTAGTAACTAAAATCTTGATTTTCTTCCTTTTCCCAGATGTTATTACTCCCAGTTGGTCAGTGGTTTCTTCCTTCCTCTGCTGGTTAGTTTGTGTTCAATAAAAAGCATTAGGAAAAAATATTTGAAAAGACACTGGGAGTTTTTTCCTTCCTCCTTTTTCTCAGGTCAATCTTTTTTCCATTTATAGAGGTCACTGAACAAAGAAACAAACAATTAAATAAACAAAATCAACAACAAATAAAACTCTAAACCACCTTCCTATGACAAAATGGCTGCACTGTTGTTTTGACCCATATGCTGAGTAGGTCATAATTTTTTTTATTGTGGAAAGCAAAGTGCAGTAATATACTATGAAGTACAAGAGAAAAAAAGGAGCACAGTGTGACCTTTGGCAAAAGCCTTCCTTCCATCCCCATCAAAATGTGAATGGAAACTATATCAGCATTCAGGTCTTTGAAACCATCTGAGCAAAACAAGTGTTGGGAAGAATGTGGTATGACAGGAGCTCAGAAAAGCTTGACCCCCACAGTATACTGCAGATTACTCTGAGACTGGATTGAGTTTATCTCATCTGGAGCTTAGAAGAAAATTATTAATTAATTAATTAATCATTAATATTTCATAATGAAAGTTCCCATTCCTGTATCACACAAATTTTGCTTCAGCTTTGTAACTTTGAGTTATATGCTTAGAAGGGATGATAGAAAACGATGGTGTGCTCTCAGACTTCCTATGCTGCCTTCCACCACCTTGAACTTGGCTTCAGTCTGTAAAGCTCTGCTGCATCAACCCGGCTCCCCAGCCTCTGCTGCATTGCCAATGGGAAGCCTTCAAGATAGCTCCATGAGCACATATTAGTCTTAACTTGTTGAGCCTTCCTAGACTGCCATAGGTTGATGGGATTCATAGCAGGGTAGCTAGCTCACAGATGCCCAAGCTAGTCTAATAACTTGTGAATAAGGCAAACTGAATACTGCCCTAAATTCGAAGGAGCATTGCCTGCTGATCAAGAGCACTTATTATACTCCTTTGCTTTGTGTTAGTGAGGCTGCACATGGAATGCACAGCATATGGACTGCAATTTTTTAAACAATGCTGACTCTCTCTCCCCCATCTTCCCCCCCTTCATGCTCTCTCTGTAATGATACCCATTAAAAAGGGCTTGAATGTGTAGCTTTACTAATTCATATACGCACAGGTATACCTGCTGCTTTTAATCTACCTAAATAGTTTCTTCCTTAGAGAAAACTACTTAACTGTTTTCATTCAGGGGCTGTGTGGGATTTTAATTTTGCACCTGAAAACAAACAACTTGTAAAGACAACTCAAGAAATATTGTTACAGAAAGGCAATGTTCCTTCAAATACTGATAGGTTCAAAAAGAGGGATAGCCTGTAATTGTGGGGTTTATTGATTACAGTTGTGCTGGTAACAGGAAGTATTGGATAACAAACACAGAGAACATCAGAGAAAGAGTTTGCAGCCTCCACATTATTTTTGACTGGGTCCCTGTTCATTTTAAGCATGGACAAACAAGTTTTTTAGTGTTTAAACTGTTTGATAAGCAAAGATAATATGTGTCTGTTGGCTGCTGTAAACTGAAGTGAAATTGAAACAATTATCAAAGAAGATTCCATTGCAGCTGGGCAGCTATTAATATTATGTATAAATGTCAAATACATAACTTTAAATACATTTTCACTTTATTTGCATATCTGAATTGGAAGTGGATTCTGTATTACCTGAACACTGTAATGAAAATAACACCAGAGTATCCTTAAAAGCTTGATTCTAATTTTGTCTTGCTAAAAAAATTCATTAAGAGACGCTCAATTGATCTGGAAGAAAATAAATCTTGCCTTAAAAACCCAAGTAGAAGTCAGATTTATCTGAACCTATTGGTACTGTGCTTTTCAAGTCCTGATAAATTATTTTTCCTACAATGCTTCGTGACATTAGTCTCCTTTATAGAAGGTACAGTGTTATATCATTAAAACATCAGCTCCTGCAGGGAGATGAATTCAATACCTTGGAATGATGTAAGAAATAGGCATTTTTTAAAAGCTGGTTTTAGTCAGTTATTTACTAAGTAAGAATATATTTAGGTATCAATGGCAATTAATCATTGAAGTTTTTTTTTTTTTTTTCTTTTAATTAAAGCTCACACTTTAAAACACTAAATCAAGACAAGTTGTTCTAAAGAGGAACACTTTGTCCCTCACATTTCCTACCAGGCACAGATATTTTCAAGACTCTCCAAACAGTAGGCAGTCTTTCTTCTAATCTGTTAACTTTATGCACTTTAATATCAAAGCACCACATGTGGGCTATGGACCAAACTGATGTCATGACACTACAACTATTAGGCTTTTGTAAATTTTGGGTTAGACCTGATTTTATTTATTTATTTATTTATTTATTTATTTATTTATAGAAGATGTTTATTTCCTATTTGGAGGTAGTGTAAGTAAACAAAATATCTGTCAAGGAATTGTTTGATCTGACTGTAAATCAGGAAAACTCCTTTTAAGCTATTGTTATCTATAATTAACTACATATTTGAACAGTCATGAAATTTCACAATTTACCCAGTAGAACATAAAGGACTTGGAAAGAGCCTTTTGTCATGTAAGTATTGTGAGGGAAGCAAAAGAAGAAAGTTTGTCTTTAACATTTTTATGAAAATCTGAAAATAAAAGAAAAAAATGCTAGAAACTACTTTCTCAGTAGATTACCACATGGCTGAAGAGATGTCAAATACTTGCAAGTAACAGAGGGCTTGGACCTCCTTCAGTGACTTGTACCACCCATAAGGAATTTACCTGTTTTCACTCAGAACAGCTAGAATCTTCAGCTGAGAAATTCAACAAAAGGTCTCAGGTCTTTCAAAAGAGATGCTAGAATTTTCCAAAATCACTGTCCTCAGACCAGTCTTACCCACAAGAGACAATGAAAGATCTTTCCAGCAAAGGGTAATGGAAATTGGACATTGCCTTTTGGCAAATGAGGTCTCTTTCTCAATGGTAAAAATAATGATTTTTTAAAAAGTTTGATTATGTTCTAATTGGAATAATAATATAACATAAAGTATTTTAAACTTTTTGCTTTATACTTCATCATCAGTCTGGCTTTCATATCAGGAAAAATAATTCCCAAATTTCATTGGTAGAAAGTAGATAATTTTATTTCTTGTTTTTACTTTCTTTCTACTTAGATACAAAACAAAAGCTTTGCAAAAGCTTTCTACCAAATGCAAAGCCAGAAAGGCACAGAGTCAAAAACAAGCTAACAACAACAACAAAACTAAACCCAAAACATTGCAAGTAGTGAAAGGGTAAAATCAAGTAACCTTGGTGAGAAAACACATGTGTAACATTGAATTAATTTTCTCACTTGAGAACTAGGGAATTGAGATTGGCCTTGTACTAGGAGCATATTCAATATCAAGATGAAAGCATGGCTGAGGAATGAAAAAGAACTAGAGGTAGTTTGGGAAAAAAGAAGCACACACATAACTTTAGTCTAATGGACTGTTCAAAGTTGAGATTAAGTAGCTGCAAATGTGGGTAGTATCTGCTTTTATGCTAGAGAATACCTAACTTGTATAATCAATTTTTATTCTATAGAATGTAAACAAATATTCCATCTCATTCTTAAAAAACTATGGACTTGTATTTTCTAGAGAGTATTTAAGATTAGTAAATATTATTTCTCCAGGAACCATTACCTGTGTAACACCCCTCAGTCACTCTGAGAAATATACCTTGTGTAAAACTGCCAAAAAATTACAAAAAAATAGCAACAGGTTTTCTAATATCCCTCATTTTCTAAACCTTTCCTGTATTTATGACAGTAAAAGCATGTATTTATGAAATTGGCAGGCACTGAAAGTACTTTAAAAGAATGTTCTCTCTCATACTATATGAAAGCCTCAAAGTGATCCATAATAGCTGGATGTGCAGTTAGTCAAATGAACAATAATAGACTCATTGCTGTAGTGCATCTGCAGGGAAGAAGCAGAAAATCGGTATGAATATGTTAATCACTATAAGGAATTCAAACATTGAATTTTATATTTTGAAAACTGATTATAAAAGAGTGACAAAGGTGCCTATAAATTCTGTGTTTTTTCCTCTGAGACTGTTAAGAAGAATTGCAGTCTATTAGTTTCTTTAGTAATAGTAGTATCGACTGTATACATTTTTGATCTTAATTAAGTTTTATTTTTCTGACACACTACTATGAGAGTCAACTAAGTAGAACTGGATTTTGTGGTTTTGGTTTTTTTCTTTATATTGGATAGGGTCTTTTTTTTTTTTTTAATTCATCCTACATGACTGAGCTCTAGAAACAAAAGCAATCTCACCTATAATGTAACTTTTTTTTCTGCTGTCTTTTCTCTTTACAAAGTAAGATAGATAGGTGGGAGGGCAAGTAGATGAGCAGCACCGTAGATGGCTATTCAATCCTTACTTTTATCAAGGTGTTAAAAAATATTAAATAGTTGTATGTTGACTGTTGCATTTATTTAATTTCCTTTTTTTTAAAAAAACAAAACAAAACAAAACAAAAAAACTACTAGGAGCACGAAAAATACTAGAAGAGGAGTTATAAAAGGAAGTAGGAAAAGAAAAAACATGAGAAAACACAGCTGAAGAAAGGTGAGGAATTAAGAACCAAGAACAGACACAGTATTTTGTCAGAGCAGTAACCAGTGTTTAGAGCCACATTGAAATCTGGCAATTAAACCATTAAACCAGTTAAACCAGATTAAGCATTTTCACAGGGTCATATCTGATATAATATTCCCTCTTGCTACAAAAAGCCTAAGAAGACTCTAGAGTACCATAGACAAAGTATTTTTAGTACAGAGGAGAAAGTGGTATTACTGTTCTGACTAATTGAGGAAAAAAGATCAAAAAGTCTTGCCTTGCTAAGGTATCAGACAAAAGTTTGGTACTATTTTATAAGTACCTGAATATCAGATGAACTAAAAGGACATGTTAGTACAGGATTGCATTGGTATAAATCAAGTCAACATGAACTGAAAATTAGAAAAATAATCATCCAAATAAAGAAGATTTGGAATAGTCTGTTTTAGGGAAAGACTTGGTGTTTTTATGGGCAGGAGTGCAGAAATGGAAAATTAAGCCTGTGTCATAAGTGCTTGGATATTTTACATGTTGGTATCTCCATGGAGGATCAAAAACAGAATGAAGAGGACATACTTTTGTTTTCACCAGTTTTATATTAACCCTATGCTTCAGGACTTTTACTAGTCACCAGCTGAAGCTAGGAGAGATATTTTTCTCCCTTCATGCACAATTTAGTTTGAAAGTATGTATTCTGCAACACTCACAACTGTCCATACTAAAAACAAGATATGACACGGAAGGCTTTGCGTATGTTCAGAGTGGTATTTGAATCTCTCAGGCATCTGATATATTCTAGGTAATAGGTTCAGGTTATCATTTTATGATTTGTGGTTCATAATTTGGAAATACATCAATGAAAACAAAGTAAGATGCTTACTGTTATGGTGGTTGAGTTTGTGGACAAGGTTCAATAGTCCTAGTGAGGTCTTCCAGTTTTGCATTGTCAAATCAGATGTAATACTGAATGGTTATACTGCTTTTAGGTCTGGAGCTAGCACTGTCACTGTTATGTTGAACATTTCTGTGTTTTCTTTAGCTCAGTATGTCCTTCTCACATAGCTAACAGTGATACTCTCAAAATACTCAGAGCTGTTGCATAGTGTTGTAGATGCCCAAACCTCCTCAGAATTTAAGATTATGTTGAATTGGGTTTGTGTGACAAGGTTTTGGTAGCGGGGGGACTACAGGGGTGGCTTGTGTGAGAAGCTGCTAGAAGCTTCCCCTACATCCGATAGAGCCAGTGCCAGCTGGCTCCAAGATGGACCCGCTGCTGGCCAAGGCCGAGCCCATCAGCGATGGTGGTAGCAACTATGGGGTAACATATTTAATAAGGGGGAAAAAACTGCTGCACAACAACAGCAGCCAGAGCAGAGGAGTGAGAATATGTGAGAGGAACAACTCTGCAGACACCAAGGTCAGTGAAGAAAGAAGGAGAGGAGGTGCTTCAGGCGCTGGAGCAGAGATTCCCCTGCAGCCCATGGTGAAGACCATAGTGAGGCAGGCTGTGCCCCTGCAGCCCATGGAGGTCCATGGTAGAGCAGATATCCACCTGCAGCCCATGCAGGACCCCATGCTGGAGCATGTGGATGTGCCCAAAGGAGGCTGTGAGCCTGTGGGAAGCCCATGCTGGAGCAGGTTCCTGGCAGGACTTGTGACCCTGTGGGGGACCTACACTGAAGCAGTCTGTTCCTGAAGGACTGCAGCCCATGGAAAGGACTCACACTGGAGAATTTTGTGGAGTATTGGCTCCCGTGGGAGGGACCCCATGCTGGAGCAGGGGAAGAGTGTGAAGAGTCTTCCCCCTGAGGTGGAAGGAGCAGCAGAGACAAAGTATGATGAACTGACCACAGCCCCCGTTCCTCATCCCTCTGTGCTGTTGGGTGGAGGACACAGAGAAAAGTTGGAGTGAAGTTGAGCCTGAGAAGAATGGAGGGGTAGGGGGAAAGTGTTTTAAGATTTTGGGTTTCATTTCTTATTAACCTACTCTGATTTGATTGGTAAAAAATTAAATTAATTTCCCTGACTTGAGTCTGTTTTGCCCATGATGGTAATTGCTGAGTGATCTCTCCCTGTCCTTATCTCAACCCACAAGCCTTTTGTGGGTTTTTTGGGGGATTCTTTTGTTGTTGTTGTTGTTATATTCTAGAACTCAGTGTGGCCACTGTTGTAAGACATAATAAAAAATGTTTTTACAAATATATTAACAGCAAAAAGAGAGCCAAGGAAAATCTCCATCCTTTGCTGGATGCGAGGGGGAACATTGTCACCAAGGATGAGGAAAAGGCTGAGGTACTTAATGCCTTCTTTGCCTCTGTCTTTAATAGCCAGACCAGTTATCCCCAGGGTAGTCAGCCCCCTGAGCTGGAAGACAGGGACAGGGAGCAGAATGGAGCCCCCATAGTCCAGGAGGAAGCAGTTAATGACCTGCTACATCACCTGGACACTCACAAGTCTATGGGGCTGGATGGGATCCACCTGAGAGTACTGAGGGAGCTGGTGGAGGAGCTTGCCAAGCCACTTTCCATCATCTATCAGCAGTCCTGGTTAACAGGGGAGGTCCCAGTTGACTGTAGGCTTGCCAATGTGACACCCATCTACAGGAGGGGCCAGAAGGACAATCTGGGGAACTACAGGCCTGTCAGCCTGAACCTTGGTGCCGGGAAAGATTATGGAGCGGTTCATCTTGAGTACACTCAACAGGCATGTGCAGGTCAACCAGGGGATCAGGCTCAGCCAGCATGGGTTCATGAAAGGCAGGTCCAGCTTCACCAACCTGATCTCCTTCTATGACCTGGTGACCCACCTAGTGGATGAGGAAAAGGCTGTGGATGTCATCTTCCAGGACTTCAGTAAAGCCTTTGACACCATCTCCCACAGCATTCTCCTAAGGAAGGTGGCAGCTCATGGCTTGGATGAGCGTACTTTTCACTGGGTAAAAAACTGGTTGGGTGGCCGAGCCCAGAGAGTTGTGGTGAATGGAGTTAAGTCCAGTTGGCGGCCGGTCACGAGCGGTGTTCCCCAGGGCTCAGTTTTGGGGCCAGCCTTGTTTAATATCTTTATCGATGATCTGGATGAGGGGATTGAGTGCACCCTCAGTAAATTTGCAGAGGACATCAAACTGGGTGGGAGTGTTGATCTGCTGGAGGGTAGGATGGCCCTGCAGAGGGACCTGGACAGGCTGGACTGATGGGACAAGGCCAAATGGATGAAATTCAACAAGGCCAAGTGCCAGGTCCTGCACTTTGGGTAAAACAACCCCATGCAACGCTACAGGCTTGGGGAAGAGTGGCTGGAAAGCTGCCTGGCTGAAAAGGACCTGGGGGTGTTAGTCAACAGCCGGCTGAACATGAGCCAGCAGTGTGCCCAGGTGGCCAAGAAGGCCAACAGCATCGTGGCTTGTATCAGGAATAGTGTGGCCAGCAGGAGCAGGGAGGTGATTGTGCCCCTGTACTCGGCGCTGGTGAGGCCGCACCTGGAATACTGTGTCCAGTTTTGGGCCCCTCACTACGTGAAGGACATTGAGGTGCTGGAGCATGTCCAGAGAAGGGCAACGAAGCTGGTGAAAGGTCTTGTCCTGGTTTCAGCTGGGATAGAGTTAATTTTCTTCCTAGTAACAGGCATAGTGCTATGGTTTGGATTGAGTAGGAGAATAATTTTGATAACACACTGATGTTTTAGTTGTTGCTAAGTACTGCTTAGGCTAGTCAAGGACTATTTGCTTCTCATGCCTTGCCAGGTGCACAAGAAACGGGGGGGTGGGCGCAGCCACAATAGTTGATCCAAACCGACCAAAGGGCTATTCCACACCATATGATGTCATGCTCAGTATATAAGCTTGGGGGAGTTGGCTGGGCGGCAGCGATCGCTGCTCAGGAACTGGCTGGGTATTGATCAGTGGGTGGTGAGCAATTACATCATGCATCACTTGCTTTGTATATTATTATTATCACTATTATATTGTTATTATTACTACTACTATTTTACTTCATTTCAATTATTAAACTGTTCTTATCCCAGGAGTGTTTCTCACTCTTACTCCTCCGATTCTCTCCCCCATCCCATCGGGGTAGGGGGAGTGAGCGAGCGGCTGCGTGGTGCTTAGTCGCTGGCTGGGGCTAAACCACGACAGGTTTAGAGCACAGGTCTTATGAGGAGTGGCTGAGGGAACTGGGGTTGTTTAGCCTGGAGAAGAGGAGGCTGAGGGGAGACCTTATCGCTCTCTACAACTACCTGAAAGGAGGCTGTAGTGAGGTGGGTGTTGGTCTCTTCTCCCAAGTAACAAGTGGTATTACAAGAGGAAATCAGTTCAAGCTGCACCAGGGGAGGTTTAGATTGGATATTAGGAAAGATTTCTTCATGCAAAGGGTGGTCAAGCACTGGAACAGGCTGCCCAGAGAGGTGGTAGAGTCACCATCCCTGGAACTGTTCAAAAAATGGGTAGACGTGGAACTTTGGGACATGGTTTAGTGGGCATGGTGATGTCGGGTTGACAGTTGCACTAGATGATCTTAGATGTTCTTTCCAACCTTAATGATTCCTAGTTTTACTTTCATTAAAAATAATGCAGCCACCAAGCCAGGAAACATGAAATTAATTACTACTCTACCCTTAACTGTTTTAGTGGTGGACTTGGTAGTGTTAGGTTAATGGTTGGACTGGATGATCTTAAAGGTCTTTTCCAGCCTAAACGATTCTATTCTATTCTATTCTATTCTATTCTGTTCTGTTCTATTTTATTCTATTCTATTCTATTCTATTCTATTCTATTCTATTCTATTCTATTCTATTCTATTCTATTCTATTCTATTCTATTCATCTTAAATGTCTCTTCCAACCTAAATGTTTCTATGATTCTATGATTTTCTTTCCCCTGTCCAGCTGAGGAGGGGGAGTAATAGATCAGCTTTTGTGGATACCTAGCATTTAACCAGGGTTAACCCACCACTTCTGTATATAATACAGGGCAGATCAGCTGAATGGTGCCATCACTCCCACTCCGGTTTCCTGCTTACCCACTGAGTCAACCTCATTTTAAGGTGCCATTTTTTTTGCCTGAAAACCTTGGTTTTGTTTTGATGAAAACCAGCAGGGTAAGAAGATGTATGAATGGAAAACCAATATAATATACTTCAGATTCTAGACTGATATACTCTTGTAAGTGCTACAGCTGAAGGTTATCTTGTGCATCTGTGCCCAGTCACTAAGTCTTAAAATTGCATCATTTCAAGTCATACAGTACAGAAACTCTTAAACTTAAGATTTTTTCTACCTATCTTGGGAGGGATGCTTGAAGTCTGAAAACAGACACAAAAGTAACAAAGAATTCAGTATTTCAGAATTTGGTTGTGAGATCCCTTTTTACCCATTATCTCATCAATTTGGATGCCTTTTTAGGATGCAAAAGACTTGTTTTGATTCCCCCTTCAATAGGCTTTAAGCAAGAGCTTGAATGCAGAACTGATACCGTGGTGCAGTGTTTTAATCATCAAGAGGCTGGGTATGCTTGGATGTATGTCAGTCTTTCAGAAGGCATTATGAAGTAGTAACTCTAGCAGTTATTTTAAATAGATTGTCCTGGTTGCAGAGCAAGAAAGGTAGATGCTGGTCTATAGAAAATAGCTTGGCAGTACTGTCATTATGGAGGCGTTCAGAATATGATACTGGAAGAACTGAATGATACAAAACCCAACAATCTTTGAAATACTGAGGGGTGGATAAACTTTCCTATTAGAAAGAAACAGCTGCAAACAAGTAGAATGAGGATCTTACTGTATCTGGAGATATCACCTAAATTTTTTATTTGGTTTATAAGGGAAAGTATTAATCCCATCATGCAAGGCAGTGGTTAGATTCATCTGAACAAGTCAGACCACCCTTTCTGAAGCGGGAGGCACTAGTTGCTACAAGGCAGAGAGACTTGGCCTATTTGTGAAGATTTAAGCAATGGTGGATTTAACCAAGGCTGAACACTGGCTGAGGGAGAATTTGAGTGCTTTTTGTACACCTGTGGAGTAGGTAGAGAGAGAGACTAATCCTAAAGATGGGAAAGAGCTGTTAGAACTAGAAAAAACTGTCAGAACAAAATGGTATAAACTACGGATGACTGTATTCAGGTTGGAAGTGTAATGCAGAAGAGCAAGGTTTTGAAACAACCATCGTACAGGAGCAGAGTAATTCATGTGTAAGAAAATTCAACCTGAATATAGATAGCAAAACAATTTAGTGATACAGTGATAATTAAAAGATTGGACTCAGTGACCCATTATGTCTATTCTGTTATTTACTTTTTCCATGTTGTGAATAGTAAGTATTTGTTGTTTAGCTAGGCTTGAGGATCCCACAAGATGGTAGGACACTTAAAATTTGCATATTGATGTCCTCAATACTGAAGTGTGGTTATGAGCCACGTGGATGCATCCCTTGCTGTCATTGCCATAGATAGCTCTAGATTATTCTTTCCTTATTTTGTTAGCCTTACTGTGTGTTTAGATCCCCTGATAGTCATGTGCCTGTATGTATGCCTTAGAGATTATTCTCTCACATATGACATCATGTCTTTCAACCTTAATCATTTCTAGAGAGCTTCAATGAGCTTTATTGAGGCTTATGGAGTTAAAATAGGACCATAAGTCCATAAGACCGTAAGTCATAAGTAACTTCTCAAGAATGTGAATTTGTCACTCTAACTGATCTTTTTAAAGCTTTGTCCACTAGGTATATAATAAAAATACAGTACTGTATGTGCTGATATCCTGTGTCATCATAGTTATTGAAAATTAACTAAATAAAACTATTATATAAACCAGCTGCATAAAGGAAGATTTAGGGAACTGAAATGTGTAAGTAATGTAGAATCTAAATCCCATTTCATAACAATGAAGTTCGAATTAAGATCGATGAGCTACCAAACTCGTCTTTTCCTCCTGAACTGTGTTATATTTCAGAATAGGCATACATGTTTGCATTTCAGATGTTGGTAAGTATGTACTTCATTTGCCTATGTTCTGCTACTGTAATGGCCAGCACAGTCTAAAGACTGGAACTGTTCTCATCTGTATTAGAGCTTTAGGTGGTCCTCAAATGGAAATGAACTATATTTGATAAAAATTTGTATATGATTTCTAAATTTAAGAACATCATTATTTTCTAAAATTGGAAGGCATATAGTTATTACTAAGGATTGGGAATGCTTTGCTAAAATCTAAATCAGCCACTCTTAAAATGGCAACTATTGCTGTAGTATTTTTCTTTGTTTCCTTAAGTATGTGTTTATATTATCCTAATGGCTAGATACCTCAACTGTCAGAAAAGATTCATGTCACTTCAGAATATTAGCTCTTTACTAGAATCAAGAAAATATGAGTTGCTGACACAAGAAACCATTTCATAAGATGATTAAAAAAAAGGAATAAAATAGGGGGAGTTATATCTATAAAAATTCAGTTCTCTATTTATAGTTTTAACTGCTAAATTACATTGAAAAAATGTCATAACGCAACTCATGGTAGAATTGTTCAGTGGACTCAAACATTAACTAACATAGATATTTTTATTTTGAGATTTTATAAATTTATCAAAGAAAGTATAAACTATGTTGAATGAATGATCAAAGGAAACTTGAGAGCCTTAAAGGAAAAGCTGATTTAGCTGCTAATCAGGGACATACTTCTTCTGTCAAATTAGCATACTTCAGCAATACAGGTAGCGGGTCTCTTGCCTTGATAACAGAAATCTTCCAAATATGTGACAGATGATTCATAACAGAAATCAGTATTGTATACTTGCAGCTATGCTTTCTTTAATGGTACATGTTTTAAATGAAATAAATCTAGAGAACAAGACAATTCTTTTTGTTTTTATTGCTGGAAAACATTATCATAACTCATGCAAAATGTTAGAAATGAGACTTCAATAAGGTAATGTATGCTGTTGAAGAATATGCTTTCGTTAAAAGACAGAGCACCCTGTGGATCCAATCCCAAGGAACTTCAAACACTTTTTTTCTAAAGTAACTTTAGGCAATATTGAGAAAAACACCCCCATACAGTTCAAAGGAACTTTGCTTATACATTTTTAGACTGAGTGAAACTGAAATAATCCATTGATCTTAGACTCAGCAACAGATAAATACAATGATGTTATCGGCTTTCTTATAGTTATGGAACAGAACTGATAACCTTCTTATTTAATTTATTTCTTGACAACAAGCATGAAAGAATTTCTTTGGGCAGAGTTTTCTAGCAAGATGAGTCTAGAACATGGATGTGATTGAAGCCTTCACTTAGTATTCACAATAAGTTATTTAGTTTCCTGGTCCTTAAAGGGGAACTTAGTGTATGTACTTAGGCCAAACTCCCACCAAGCTTCTCATAGAATCATAGAATCATAGAATGCTTTGGGTTGGAAGGGACCTTTAGAGGTCATCCAGCCCAACACCCCTGCAGTGAGCAGGGACAGCTTTAACCACATCAGGTTGCTCAGAGCCCCAGCCAGCCTGACCCTGAATGTTGCCAGGGATGGGGCCTCCACTACCTCTCTGGGCAACCTGTTCCAGTGCTTCACCACCCTCATTGTAAAAAACTTCTTTTTAATGTCTAGTCTAAATCTATTCTTCTTTAGTTTAAATCAATTACTCCTTGTCCTGTCACAACAGGTCTTGCTAAAAAGATTGTCCCCATCTTTCCTATAGGCCCCCTTTAAGTATTGGAAGGTCGCAATAAGGTGTCCTCGCAGCCTTCTCTTCTCCAGGCTGAACAACGCCAAGTCCCTCAGCCTGGCCTCATAGGAGAGGTGTTCCAGCCCTCACATCATTTTTGTGGCCCTCCTCTGGACCCACTCCAACAGGTCCATGCCCTTCTTGTGCTGAGGGCTCCAGAGCTGGACGCAGTACTCCAGGTGGGGTCTCACCGGAGCAGAGCAGAGGGGCAAAATCCCCTCCCTTGACCTGCTGGCCACGCTTCTTTTGATGCAGCCCAGGATACGGTTGGCTTTCTGGGCTGCAAGCGCACATTACCGGGTCATGTCCAGCTTTTCATCCCCCAGTACCCCCAAGTCCTTCTCCACAGGGCTGCTCTCAATCCATTCATCCCCCAGCCTGTACTGATATCGGGACTTGTCCCGTCCCAGGTGCAGGACCTTGCACTTGGCCTTGTTGAACCTCATGATGTTCACAGAGGCCCACCTCTCCAGCTTGTCCAGGTCCCTTTGGATGACATCTCATCCCTCTGGCATGTCAACCTCACCACTCAGCTTCGTGTCATCTGCCAACTTGCTGAGGGTGCACTCGATCCCACTATGTCATTGATGAAGATGTTAAATAGCACCGGTCCCAGTACAGACCCCTGAGGGACCCCACTTGTCACCGGTCTCCATGTGGACATCGAGCCATTGACCACGACCCTCTGGATGTGACCATCCAGCCAATTCCTTATCACTTCCCCTCCTCAACAAGACAGGATGCTTGGCCAGGCATGCTGCACACAACATAGTCATCCCGTCTATTGGTTCATGGGCTTTGTTCACATGGCATATTACCATAACCCAGCAGTCATGTATCAACTATGCTCAAGCCAATAACAGGATGCTTGCAAAGCAAGCAAAATAGTGAGCTGTACCTTGTATCTTCACAGCTACACATCCTCCCTAACATTTCTCAGCTTTTTATCTCTATGGTCAGCATTTCAAAGATTAAATTATCTGTCTCTTGTGCTAACTGCATTCCTCGGCTATCTACTTCTCACCTAGTGTCCATCCACGGACCAAAATCCCATCTTTTAACCCTTCCGTACACATATGCAGATGGCAAATTCAAGTTGTTAATCAAAAATTATTAGGAAGTTTGAACTGTTTTCTTTCTTTTGTCTGAACATCTGTTTTCAGATGACGATTGTTTCTGAAGCACCTACTTGCTCGGCTAAGTAAAGTATTCTGAAATCACCAGGTGCAGGAAAGAAACACACACAAAGGATCAAACTTTCTATAGGACCTCAGATCACAGACAGAAAAAAATATGCACTCACACTAAAGCTGTTTTTCAATACAGTAGGTGTCAATGGGAGAATAAATAGGAAAGAATCAACTCTTGCTCCCAGTGGGGACCCTGCCTGAGGCTAAGTGAGATTACAGTATAAATGCAATGGTCAAGGCTGGTTGACAGGAAGAAGAGTCAGTCAGACTGAGGAACTAGATCAGTGTTAAGGCATTCATGTTAATCTGAACTGGTTGCAGAATTATCATGAGGCTTTGGCAAGCCTGCAGTTTCTGCAAGCCAGTTAGCTGGGGGTTAGGTTAGTTGTTTGGTTGGTAGGTTGCCTTACTGAGACATCATATAAGGGGATTTTATTATCTCTTGCTTTTTATCATGTCTGTGGGCTGTGTAACCAAAGCCTTGACTTTGACCTTGTAACTGTCTTGTTTAATTGTGATCCTGAATTCCATCCTATGGTTTGTTTTTTTTCAGTTTCCTGATGTTGCCCTGACAACTGGTAAGTGACTTGCTCTACATGCTAGAGTGTTAAGCTCCTTTTTATTTTCTTGACCTTGCTTTTGCTCACCTTACAGTGCCAGGTGCTGTGTTGCATTCCTGATGTTTCCGATACTCCTTTACATTGTGCCTTCCAGAGTGTACAGCTATGTGTGGAATGAAAAGATAATTGGTAAAATGTTGGATCAAAATTACTCAGCTAATGGTTGATTGTACCTGATGTTGATTAAGGAACCAGCTAAGGAAAGGACAAAATTCTTACAGGTAATTAGCCCCAGCTGAACCTTGACCACAATTTCTAGCCTAAACCCAACTGTGGGGGTGGAAGCTAGAACTACTAGGGTGAAGATATGCTTAGGTTATGTGGTTTTTCTATGTCTTTTGCAGTTGGATGGGAGTGCTGAGAGGTTGAACCACATAAATGATAGAAGCTGGCAAAAAGCTTTCAAGCAGTCAAACTGTATAACTCTTTGATATTTAGTAACTCATACGTATACAGAATAATTTTGTAGTTTTGAATGAATTTGGACTATGTGAACTAAACCCACTGAATTAAATCAAGATTGGATACTCACCCAGGAAAGAGATGCTAAAGCTGAAACACTTTGTGGAAATACCACAACCTACTGGACAGCAAAGCCAATTCTTAGTGTAATAGTCTTTTCTGAAATTAATCTCTGAAGTATGTGACTTCAGTGGAATTACTCATGACTGAAGTAGACACTATGTTTTGTAGGTATAATTTATGTATCTGTGCTTTTGCTCTCCTTTTGTCTAAGTTAGAAACCTGAAACTTCATTGACGCATTAATTATAGTTTGGGTGCTATTCACCTGAAATAATTTTTCTATTTGTAGTACATGATCACAATCAAACCAAAGACATAAGGGCTGGAAGAGGTCATGTTCTGTTACACTTTTCTGCTCCCCAAAAATCATCAAAGAATTCTGTCTAAGCTTTAAGGCCTCTAAACAGGAAGAATTGATCATTACTCCAGGCAAGAATCCAAATTCTTATAATGTTACTTGCTAATAAATTAATTTACAGGTAAAAGCTAGGAGAACTATGGAAAAAGGGAGCCCAAGAAACTCATTCCAAAGAGACTAGGATATCACAGGCAGAGATTTAAAAATATTACAATGTTAAGCACGCAGTACTGTAGGTAAATAAGCAGGAATGCCATCCGCAAATACTCAGGTTCCATACCAGAATACCACTGCCTTGCAGCAAAATCCAACTTTTATTATTACTAATTTTAAATACCTTAAACTGTTAAAAATAGTCTGATAATGTTATTCTATCAAGATATGTTAGATAAAATATATATGGGCTAATTTACACTTAAACTGTTTTTCATACCTTTATTCTTGGCTACTTCTTCTATGTGATGCTTTCTATCATTTTATTGTCTACTAGGGTATCTAAAGCTAAGTCTGGAATCTTTACTCATCTGTTAAGTCGCTACTCCTTTTACCACCTTGCTCTCATTTTTAAACACATCTCATACCTTTCTCTATATTATCTTATTGTACTAGCAGATCTACAAACGTCTTCCTAAAACTGTCATGTAGAAGGATACTTGGCATGTTCTCGGGCAGGCCTCGGGACTTTACAGATAGAAGTGACCTGAATACTGTGGCCACAGTACAGGTGGCAAAGCTTTTCTTCTTTGTGACCTGACTATTTAAAGCGATGAAAACTGTAAAATATGAGTTAAAGGGTTATCTGATCTGCTTCTTGGGTGTCGTCTTGTAATGCTGGCTTAAGGTCATTTTGCAAAACAAATAAGTGAAATACCAGGGAAGTCTTCTGGCCATGGAAATGTGGTTTTTTGGCACATGTATGAATTATGGGTGTTAAAAAAGGACAGACAAACATGACACTTTCATTGAAAATTGATTTTTCCCACATTCTCTAAGAAAACAGAGGTAATCATATATGTTTTGAATCACTGAAATCCTTACATGTGCATTGGAATTGCGAATTCTGGAAATTAATCCTCTGAAGAAGGCCTTTAAAAATATAGCACATGACTCAGTAATGGAATCATTTAATCTAGCTGTACTATTTTAAATAGAGAAAACACTCTAACTTTTCTTGGGTGTGTGTTAATTCTGAATGATGTGTGGCATGCTAACATTTTTAGCCAGTCTTTTTGTTTGTGTTAAGAGTTCTGCAAGGAAGAACCGTGATATAACTAACCTGACTATAACACAAGTGTTGATTAGGGTTCTTTAGGGTTCTTCAGCCTCATTCCATACAGTCAAAGTTTTGATGTGAACGATAAGATGGAAATATGTGGAAACAAATTTGGCTCTGAGAGCAGGACAGGATTTGTAAGTCTGTAACAATTTGTATGTCTGCAAGCTAAAATAAGATAAAATACCCATAGGAAATTGTAACAGGGCCTTTGATCATAGATATTAGAAAGTTAACGGTCAGGTATGACAACATCTCAGTGCACATTATCAGCTTGTTAAATGCTTTTATATGCTTTTTTATATATATATATATTATATATATGACTTGTGCTGATACTAGTAATGCATTAATTTCTTAGCTTGGTTCTGAAAGTTACTAGACTTCAGTTAAAACAAAGTCCAGTATCTTAGTCATGAACTGGACAGTGTCCTAAATGAAACATCTTTCTTTTCATAGTTGTATTAATCTTGATGAAAGTCTTGCAAAGATGACTTCTTAAATCTGGAGATTTTCTGATATGTTCACATTCTACCTGCAACAGAAATCAGGCTAGTCTTTGCCTATTTCCAATATAAAGGTAGCTAAAACCTGCCTATGTTCAACTCCCAGAATCTCATTTTTGCTTTTATTTAGCTTCATCTTGAGATAATGGTTGTTTGTTCACTTGGATTGTGAAGCAGATCTGAATATAAGCCAAGTCTCTGTGTGCTAAGACTGAAAAAATTAGTCTGTGATTCAATATGTTGGATTAAAATTAACAGCAGGTTTTAGCAGTATCCACCTCTAAGAAGGATGACTTTGTGTAGTTCTTCAGTGTTGAACGAGTAAGTGTTCTGCTCTATAAAGAAATATAGTGTGGTATTTCATTACTAAAAATAAAGACTATTTTTTATTTTTTCTCAGTTCATTTGTATTCTGTTTCATCACGTATATCATGGGACATATTATTACATTTACCTCCCAGAGATGTTATGAATGTTTTACTTAAAAATATTAGAGAAAACCTATGAAAGCATTGGATAATAATTGGTGGGTATAGAGTACCCAATATCTTGGGTTTTGTTTTAATGGATATCCCATAACTAAAAGAGGAGAAGTAGGAAAACTTTCCAGAGAAGTCTGGTAAAAGAAAAATGACATTTAATAGCTTCTAAAGCCAAACTGTTCTGGAAGAGAAAGCAAGCTGTGAGCTAGCCCTGGATGCCTCCACGGGGCTCATGAATATGGGGACAATCTTTTTAGTAAGGCCTGTTGTGACCTGACAAGGAATAATAGTTTTAAACTAAAGGAGGATAGATTCAGACTGGATAGAAAGAAGAAATTTTTTACAATGAGGGTGGTGAAACATTGGAACAGGTTGCCCAGAGAGGTAGTGGAAGCCCCATCCCTGGCAACATTCAAGGTCAGGTTGGACGGGGCTCTGAGCAACCTGATCTGGTTAAAGCTGTCCCTGCTCGCTGCAGGGGGGTTGGGCTAGATGACCTCTAAAGGTCCCTTCCAACCCAAAGAATTCTATGATTCTATGATTCTATTTACAGTGATTTAAAGTAGGATTTATGTTTTCATAGAATATAGAAGAATTTGGGTTTTCAATGTTAGCAAATTCTATTCTATGATCTATATGATATTTTAAAATGAGAACAAGTGTGAATCTGGGTTGTCTCCTGCTGAGTTAGTTTCTTCTGTGGTAGTGTTCAATGCCTCCAGCTATTTATTCAACACTGCAAAATTAACCTCTAGGAACAGCAAGATTAGTTAGATTAAGGATGACTGGTGTGGGGGGTAGCTTCATGATCAACTATGATTTAACTAGGGGATTTATTCATAAACTAATTAATCACCATTTAGACACATTTCCTGTGGCTCTGTTTTAAAAAGTAATACAGAATAAATTTTTATTCCATTGCTGTTCGTTGTTATCAGCTATTTGTTTATTTTGCCCATTTTAGAAACTGCCTCAGCCCAGGTTCTGACATGGTATTAAGAGGATGCAATTACACTACATCCCTGCAGATCAGAATTGGAAAGCCACTTGTGCTTAAGATGTACTTGATTTCAGTATTATGAAGACTAGGATTTCTTGCTCTTCCTACTTCTTTGCTAAAGCTGTTCTGTATAGTGCACTTTCAAGTGCCATAATTGTTCGTGTTGCATCTATTCACTTCTAAAAGGATCATATGCTGCAACTGCAAAGGCAGGAAATGGAAAGTCTGGAAAGTCTGAGCAGACAGGGAACACTAGGATCTGCAGTAACTTGAAAGGCAAGTATTAGGTGCGGTGGCTCTTTCTAGATTACAAACTCAGCAGGAAATAAGATCTGTCTGTTGCCTTGACGGAAGGACAGATTCTGCCCAGAAGGCAATTAATACAACCCAGGGAGTCCCTGCCTCCTCCTGGAGTAGTTTACCTCCACTCTGGTGTTTGGCAGTAAAGGGTAGCACCTGCCAGTTCCAAGGATTATCGTAGATGTCTTTATGTTCAATTAGGGGCAAAGAAATACTGCTTTTTAACAGGGGTCAGTGACTTACACAGCCAAAACAAAGATTTGGGTATAGTCCGCATATATGTTCAGAAGTAGGCTAGCAAAACAGCAATCCATGTGAAGATTCATGAATCAAACAGAAGCTTGGATTATACCTCCAAATAGTAAGAATGGCACTGAATCATGGAAGGAAGTAGAAAGTCACTCTGATTGCAATTTCAGCTGCAGAAATTTATGTACAGAAATGTGAAAACACTGCATTTAGGATGGGAACTAAATACAAAGTACACACACTAGGCAGGACACTATGACCAACAAGATTGACAGAGAATGGAAGAATCAGGATTTTGTAAGCAGAAAATGTAAAATTTAAAGCTTGCAATGTTTGGCCCCAAGAAATAGCTTTGCCTACAGTCTTCAATGGAACTTCATGCAGCAGTAAGACTGCTAAGATCTAGGTTGCCAGATGAACTGCCCTAAGCTACAGACATTTGTTTATAGTGCCTGGTACAATTTGGGAACACTGTTGGGAATGTAAATAGCCTAGTTAAGGAAAAAAAAAAAAAAAATCAGTAGTAATTCCAGGTAAGCCAAACCAACCGGGCAGCAGCATAGATCTGTCAAAACATCCAGCCAAAACAGGTAGCTCTTGCCACAGTTAGGTTAGGCATGCCTCAAATCTGAGCTATTGCCATTTTAGCAGGACAAATAGTAAAAAAAAAAAAAAAAAGTCTGACTTGTAGTTTAGGAAGGTGTTGGCAAAATCTTAAACATCCTTTCAATGGAAGGTGGGAATGTATAGCAGAATATGAAGCAGGTTAGGTAGATGAGTATAAAAACACCTGTGTTTGTCCTTTACTGGGGGACACTTTACTAGGCTGTGACATGCACTTCTGAACACATAGGTTGCTATAAATCTGGATTGCATAATTTAGCAAAATCAAGCTAGCATTGATTTTTGCCTCCAGATTTAAAAGTCCTAAGTTTAATAAAAATATTTTTCATGCTGCAAAGATGTTTTCAAAATATTATATGGAAAAACAAATCATCCATCTCGATTTCATTCTCCTTTTGCTTACTCTTGACAAAAGCTTTGCAACTGACTTTTAACAGGAGTTGGATTTGGCCTTTCAGATATCTGCCCAAATAAATCTTCTCACAGCATCCTTATCCTTAGTAAGAGAGGGTTTTAAAACCTCTAACATCTGTTTGATATAATACTTGCCTGAAGCATTGCCATGATTTATTTTGGAAACATTCGAGTATAGTTCTGATGCAGAAATGGTAGGTCAGTCAATCAGTGTTTGTTTCCAACAACCTTGTTAGGATAACAAGTGTCCTGTACCTTTTCTTTTCCTGTCAGTGTCAGAAAAAAAGTGGATAATGATTACCCCTCTGGTGTTTTCAATACACTTACATTAATAGATTTGCATTCTGATCTAAACTGTGAAAATGAAGTGCTTGCACCTGTGCTGGAAGTATGAATGTCTTCATGATGTTAACAGAACATCTTCTGTTCAGAGGGCAAAGCTGAAAACAGTGTTCCTGGGACATAATATTTTTGGTGAGATCATAGCGGCCTATTTTAGTTCCTGTTGTTACAAACATTGTGTTGTACTACCCTGTCTGAGACTGTCTTAGCCTTTTGAAATATATTTGTTATAGAAAGCAGAGTTACATGGATTTCTTTTATTCCTATAGAAAGGAAAAAGTCATGGAATCAAGATGTAAGCCCTTGTTCTAATGTTCATCTCCAATATGGATGGACTTTAAAGCAGCAACTCAACAAAACCCCCCACCACCCCAACTTTCTTACAACAAATACAGTTATTAGCAAGTAAGTAATGAGAATAAAAGCAATTTTTTTAATAAAAAAAGGATAATGAAGGTTTTAAAAGTTATCTAATATTAACATTAGTGGGAGGACAATTTTTTTGTTGACACAAAGGAGACAGAAAAAAGTCCCTGTGAAGGGAAAAAAATAAAAAGCCTCATGAGCCACTACAAATGGAGACTGAAGTCAAGCTACCATAGCTGAGGCCTGTAACAGACTCAAATACTAATGGAGTGGACACTAGCAGGAATACACAGATAAGTCTTTGACAGGACTATAGCCTTAAATGTTATACTGCCAAAATAAACTTCTTAGGAGTCATGGTGGTACTGCAGCACCTTATACCTAGAGCTGAATTTTGGCAGAGAGGGTAGTCAAACATTCACCAGAGGTAGAGATTAGAGACTGTACTCATAAGGTGGTTCTTCTTCAGAGATATTGGAAATTTTGGAACTATGTGGAAAAGTATCGAGTTGACAGACACATGGAATATCTTTATTATAGGATTGACTACAGAACCTGAAGGCCTCTGCATAGGGAGAGGACTATGCATGACACCCTGTAGCTCTAAAGTGACAGGCTGATATTTTTCATATATGCAGCCTCTAGCAAAGGCAGTGGGAGGAAAAACACATAACTGAACCAAGAATGTAAACATGTTGCTTATATGTTTTTTTCTTTCTTTTGCCTAATTTGTTTTACCAAGTTCTAGGTAGTGAAAAGAAGTTAGCCCCTTATCTGCTTTCCATACTGGAAGTGAATAAATTACTTGTACAGGTCCTGGTGTTGTGTGGATTTATGGAGAGGGGGAGATGGGAGCTAGGCAGCTGCAGATTATAGCTGGAGGTTAAAGCTGAAACTCAGTGGCCCTGATGCTCTTTTAGTTCTGTGTGTCAATGGGAAAAGTGGTCATAGCCATACTATTTTTCTTACGTTCTCCTAACTGGAAAGCTCCCTTGCTTTTCATGAGCTGCAGCGTTCTTGATTTTGCATAGTACATGCCATAGTCTTCAAAATACTAAGGTTATTTTTTATACTTTATCTCTCTCCTTTATTTTGGCACTGTTAAATATCTGTCAGAATTATTATGCCACAATAATGATAATCGTAAAATCATACTATCCTAAAGTAAAGTAGCTTATTAATAAGGTCCTCTGAGGTGCAATGCCATTGGTAATGCAATACATATATTAAATCAAAATGGAACTGAGTGCCATTGAAGTATTCCAACATTTACACCTCATGTTCTTTGTAGGGCAATGGACTGTTTTTTCCTAAGTGTAATAGGAAAAGTTTTAGTAAAAGTTAATACTTAGCTGAATTAGTAAAACAGCACATACGGCAGTAATAGCTGTTGACAGAACAGCCATTCTAGATAAGCTGCAGTACGTATCTGTCAAATTAAAAGGAAAAAAATCTGAGAAGGCATTCTGACAAAATATGCACATTACAGGACAAACTAACTGAAAAATGTCGGAGAAACCTAGGAAATAACCACAAAAGCAGCTCTAGAGGGGATGTGAGGGTACTTATCCTCAGCTTCTGAAATGTTATTTCATATGTAAAGCAGTTGCAAATATTTTCTTCTTTATGTGAAGTATTTGTACTAAACAAACAAACACCACCCTCCCAACTCCCCTCCCCCCAAACCAGACCACATTTTATTCCACTGTGGTATAAACATAAATTACTTCAGAGCCTGCTATTATTGTTGAACTCTATGAGATGGAAATGGAAATTATTGGAGACTTCAGTAGAGGCTGAAAAATGGTTAAGCTGTTATCCTGATTGAAGGGAGAAGGAGAAGAATTTTTCTCCTGTGTCCCAATGGAGTGCTGTGTTATTTAAACCCAGCTTCTCTAGGTGGAACCTGGGAGCATGACTTTTTCTCTTCTCAGTGTGAAAAGTCTTGAGATTCTCACTAAAAATGGAACTGAAACTATGTTTTGTCAACACTGTTGAAATGCTGGTTGTGGGTTCTGTAATGTTAATCATTACAGCTCATCCTTATAAATCAAGTCTGTCCATTTTCCACTAATTTGACTACTGTGAAGAAAAGCACAAGAATATAGTATGCAAGCTTTGGAATATCAAAAAAGAAAGGCAAAGACGATCCTAAAAAAGGCAAGGACTGTTGCTTCTAGGGAAACCAGACATGGCAAAGTTTGCACAGGAAATGCAATATGTACTGGCAATGTTCCAATGTGACAGCTTATATTTACTTCTCAGGTCAGGTCTTTCTGGAAAGATAGGTCAGAAACAAAGATAGGGTAAAATCCAGAGGTGTTTTTTTTCAGCTGCTTTGTTGTTGGTTTTTTTTTTTGGGGGGGGGAGGGTTGTTTGGGTTTTTTTCCCCTTCCAATGTATGAGGTGTGTCTGAAGGAATACAGAGCTGGGTGTAAGGAAACAAAGAGCTTAGCCTGGAGATCGGGTTAATTGCTTTCGAATGAGCTGCTGTGGCTCACGAGCATAGGAAAGGTAAATTAGAGGTTGAACTGGAAAGGGCAGGTCCCTTGAAACCTGTGTTGAACTTGTGTATAAAGCAGTGACTCAGGGAGCCCTTCTGAAAAGGTAAAAAGTAAGTGAAAGTAGCATGCATGGAAGAGACCTGTTTGTTTAAGAGATGCCATAGAACATAAGTTATCCCCAAGTTAAACAGACTTTTCAGAATGAAATGCATATATCAAATAGTTTTATGTAATAAGAAAGAGGCATCTGATATTCATATGATATGTGTGGTATGCTCACTAATGAGAAATGTAGCCAGGGCTCTGTTCAAATGCTAAGAATAGTGGTTACTGCACCTGGAGAACTTTGTACTACAGAAATCAAAATTCTTGCAAGTGGTATTGGCTGAAAATGGATTTGAGATCAATTCTGAACCTGAAAAATAAAATAAGCTGGATATAGCTTTTTGAATAATAGATCCTTTGACTACACTTACTGATTTATTTTTTGTTGACCTAATTAAAGTAACTGTATTGAATTACAAGAAAATATAATTAGCTTATTGGATTTTTAGGAAACACACAGTCAAAACTGTAAAAACAAAATAATGCAGTGTAAAATGCCATATTCATCTTCTTCATTCCCTTCCTTCTCAATGCCAGTTACGCATCTGTCACCTGTGTTGTACCACCTGGAAGGTTTCAATTATTTTTCCTACATTTATGTTAAAATGTTGATGTGCATCTGTTGAAATATTTATCAAGTTACTGGAACAAATGTGCCTACTAAGATTTATATAAGAGATGAGCAAAAGTTCTGCACAACAAATGCATGTGGGTGGAGACACACACACAGAGTAGCCTATTGTGATGTGATTAAAATGGAGCATTTCATTAATTTTTTAATGAATTAAAACCTTGCCTAGTTTTCAAAGAAGTATGGGGACAAAAAACCTTACAAAGTAACTTCTCTTGATTATTCTTTAGTAAAAATTACAGAGGCTCTGTGGGACTTCATAACAAAAGCAGCTTGTGGAGCTACAATAGAAAGAAATCTATGATGCATCCAATATATCTAGACAGAGAAGATGACCTGATTTTCTCTACTAGATGACAGTGATTAATAGATGAAGCTCCTCAGAAAGGAATCACATAGTGTGCTATAAAACTGAAATGATGTACAGAGTGAAAATCATGTAGAGCCCCGAGGTGCAAAATGAGAATGCTGAAGTCCTCTTTCTTCGCTGGAGACTGGAACCTCTAGCACCAGCTTCAGCATTCAGTCAACAGATTAATTCAGGTCACAAAAGGATAAGGAAGGGAGATGGAGCATCAGATTATGTGAACTTAATTTAAAACTGTTACTTTGGGACTCTGCCCAGGGTGGAGAGGAGTCAATGTTTTGTGTTGAAAGTTTTTAGTCATGAAGCAAAGGAAGACATTTTGCCTTGTTTGTGAAGTCAAATTTGGGAGCAACTTTTGGGGCATATGCTACTTCTTGTTATGAAACAGGGACAGAATTCAGCCTATA
Organism: Pelecanus crispus; assembly: GCF_030463565.1. Classification (NCBI taxonomy): domain Eukaryota; kingdom Metazoa; phylum Chordata; class Aves; order Pelecaniformes; family Pelecanidae; genus Pelecanus; species Pelecanus crispus. The sequence goes on along the minus strand of NC_134644.1, from coordinate 99,176,141 downwards.
GGGATTAGAGAATTTGAGTTAAAGTCCTTCTACAAATTTCTTTAAACAGACTTGTTCTGTGAAAAACATGGAGAGGAGTCTGGAAACAGTAAACCCAGTAAAACTAGCCAGATTTACTCTAGCATACTGAGGGCAGAAATTACTACATAGTTTAAGACCTTTTTTAAAAAACAAACAAACTCATAGTACTACCACAGGTGTCCTTTATGCTGCCCTGTGTGTCTACAGTATTGCATCATTACAGTTACTCTGAACAGGGAATGGCATCTATCATCAACTGCAGAAATCTGCTCTCTCTTGTGATTTCTGGCCAGTGTCAGGTGTTTAAAGGGAAACTAACTTTTCTAGTTATAACCCTTTGTCTGCGTTCTCTATTTTGGTCAGGGTTGTCATACTCTATAACTTGGAGACATCCTCTCCAACTTCTATGTGGTATAGCAATCACCTGCATTTATAGAAGAAAACAAATTAGAAGCAACTAATAATCTGAGCTCTGTATCCTGATTGAGAGAGTTCTAAGTGGGCACAATGCAAGCTCGTTGCAAGTTTGAGGTATTTTTATAGCCAAAGTTTTGTTTAACTCTTAATTGAGCGTGTGCTTCTGGGGGTGGAGTACAGAAGCTCAAGGAGAGCAAGACTACTCCTAAGGTTCTTACAGTAAGCAGCTTAGAATTTCAAAGCAAAAGTTTGGAGAAGCTAGGTTTTGTTAATCCTCTCCCACTGTGCTACTTCAGACAAGTGAGCTGGGGAAAAGACTCATGATTTACCCTTAACTCTTCAAAAGCAAGTGCTCTTTCCTCCATCCCACAGATCACTCAAGACTCCTGCTTTGAGGGCAGTTCTGCAATACTCAGGAGAACGTGCTTTTACTCTTTATAAGAAAGAGATCATTGGCACAATGGGTGTAATAATTTTTAGCTTAAACCCATGGATAAGCATAAAGGAGCAGAGATGGCTTTTGAAGATTAGAAGTAGCTTGATTGTTAAGTGCTACCTTTAATTAGTCTACTCTTCCTTTTTCATAGACAGCATTGCATTCTGGGTACTAAAGTTTAACATCTTGTTGTTTGTCAGCTGGCCCTTGCAGAAACTTTTTCTTTGCAACTGTGCTGACAATGGACAAACCAAATACAATAGAACTTTTTGGATGTTTATAAGTATAAGGCAACACTACCTAACAGCTGTATTTAACAAACATTTGAAAAATGAGTTCTTGATAATCTCATTGAAAGGAGAAGGGTTCTAGGATGGAGGGCACAGAACAGCAGTATCTCTGGAGTAGCAGAAGTATTGGAAGGAACAAATATAAAGATACAAACTAGATTATGTTGTGTGGTAGGTAGTTAATACTATTTTTCTGTGAATAGCTGAGCAGGTATCCAATATATATCAGAAGGCTTGAATTATCTAGATTTTCAAAACACACAAGTTCTCTCTTCTTACAGACTTTCATCCATCGTTTAACTGAGCAGAACTTTGTGATTTATTATTTATTTGGAGCTGATTTATACATTTACTGTGTTCATGAGATTTTGTTTGGTTCCTGACAGACCCGAAAGGCAGATGATCTAATATATTCCCATGAGTATAATGAATCATTAGAATGAGTTAAAAAAAAAAAAAAAAAGCCCAGCTAATGGACACCAAATTAAAATGAAGCCATAACATCTCTGGTTCATCAGTTACTTAATTAGATGATTAAAATAGCAAAATGTTTTTCCCTTTCTCTTGGGAAGGAAAATCCAGTCTACTGGTATCTGTGTTATCCACAAAAGGGGTGTTGTTTTGGGTTTCTTTAAAAAAAAATAACCCAAAACAAAACACCCAAAACAACTACCTACAAGCAAACTACGAAACTGTATAATTTGGTGTTGTGATCAATAGAAAGTGTTTAAAACTTCAACACTGATTACCAGGCTGGACTTCAGAGGCTCTAGAAGAAGCAAGCTTCAGCTGATATTGTAGGTACAAGTGCCCAAATTTCATTATTACATCTTAATTTTAACAGCCATTTGCTTATTTTGCAGACTAATACTATTTAATGCAAATAGTGAACCTGTATTGATCTAAAGAAAGAGAAGACAAAGTATATTGACGGTTCAGGTTATAGTACTGTTACTACATGAAATAAATTTTAATTTTGAGGGCAAGGAATTTAAAGAAAAAATTATTAATTAATTTTTTTTTTTCTGCCTTCAAATTTCAAATGCACAAGCATGTTATTTTAGTTAAGGACTTCAGTGCATTTTTTTGTGGCATTAGGTATCTGTAGTTGTATGTGACTCAAGTGTCGTGGTTTAACCCTAGTCAACAACTAAGCACCACACAGCCTCTCACTCACCTTCCCCCCACCAGTGGGATGGGGGAGAGAATCGGGAAAAAAAGTTAAAACCTGTTGGTTGAGATAAAGGCAGTTTAATAGGGCAGCAGAGAAAGAGAAAATAATAATAATAATAATGATAAAAGAATATACAAAACAAGTGACACACGATGCAATTGCTCACCACCCTCTGACCGATACTCAGACACTTCCCAAGCAGCGATTGCTGTCCCCCAGCCCACTCCCCCCAGATTCTACACTGAGCATGACGTCATATGGTATGGAATAGCCCTTTGGTCAGTTTGGATCAACTGTCCTGGCTGTGCCCCCTCCCAGCTTCTTGTGCACCTGGCAGAGCATGGGAAGCTGAAAAATTCCTTGACTAGTGTAAGAAGTACTTAGCAGCAACTAAAACATCAATGTGTTATCGACATTAATCTCATACTAAATCCAAAACACAGCACTATACCAGCTACTGAGAAGAAAATTAACTCTATCTCAGCTGAAACCAGGACACCAAGTTTTGGGTATGGAGAAATGGGTGTGAATAAAATCTAATAAAAGAACGAAAAGATTGGTTTTAATATATTTTCTCTGGACTATGTAATATGCAGAATGAGATGCAATGGAATTACTCCCTAGTATAAAGTTATATGATTGAGAAAAAGGTTTAGAGGCCATATTTACAAAGTATAGGCATGAATACTTAAAAACCACCAACTCTGAGTGGTTTGAAGATAATCAGATGTTTAGTAGAACATTAGTTTGTACCATAAAACAGTTCCTTAAAAAATCTAATGCAATCCCTAGTGATCAATACTAGTGAATACTAAGTAACAAAATTAAGCTCTCTGTGTATCCTCCTTGTGGTTGTTATGGAAATACTCTGAATATTTGTGTCTCTGCTCAAATAAAGGTGCTGAAAATTTAGAAGATACAGAGAAGATGCATGAGTTAAAAAGAAAAAGAAATTAAAGACTTGGCTGCTCAAACTGCATGTTTTTTCTGAATGAGAGCTGCAGGGTGATCAGTCTACAGGTAGCTCAGTGCAAACAGGTGAAACTATTCTTTAGATAGCTGATAAAATATAGTAAGGTCCCATGTTTGACAGTTAAAGTTAGAGTAATACGGAGTAGAAGTAAAATATAAATATGATGGAATACATTTTAACGATGAATTATCAATTACGTATCTTTTTGGTGGATTCTTCATCACTGGAATTCTTGAATTGAAGATGGGATGTTCCTCTGCTATATGGTATTTAGTCCAAAGAGGAGTTACTTCTGTTTTGTTTCCATTAGAGAAACTCTACTGTTTATCTGTGTGCTAAAACAATATTAAATAGTTTCTTACAGCTATCTAAAGTGAAAGGCAGCTACTGAAACAGCACCAGGGATTACTGAGTACAATTAAGCTTAAATAAATCCACATCAATATGTATAATTAATCTTGCTGATTAAGTTTGTGTGAGTTTCTTTTACTATATTGTCCTGGACAGTTTTTGTTTGTTATGCTGACACTAAGAATGGAGAGAAAGATAGAAAAAAGAAAGTAGTCACAGTTTCTTGTACCAACATTTTAAATCCTTACAAAAATTTATAGGAACAAAGCAGTCTGGTGTTCATTACCTGGAAGGAAGCTTTTCGTATAGATAGAGGTAATGTGTGGATTTAGGCATTACATCTGCTTTGGTACTTGGGTGAAAAAAACCTCTGTAAACACAAACACACAGAACAAAGCTTTTAGGTGGACTTTTCTATGTTAGAAGCTCTATTAGAGTGCTTCTCAAGTGCATTCTTAAGAAGAAAAATTAAATTACAAAAGAGCCTTCTGATTAAAAAAATTATTTTGCTGGGTCTCCTGAAGAAATTTGAGTGGATTATTTTGCAAAACTGGCCAATTTTCAAGAAGCAGTTATCACAGTGGGAAAGGCTATAAGTTGTAACTATAATAATATCTCTACAGGCATGATAAATGTATCTGTGATTGGACCAATTGGGATTTCATGGTCTGAAGCATTATGAATCTGTCATTTCTGTTCAATTGTTTCTGGCAAAGTGACTCCATCATATTGTTCATGTTATTTGAAAAAAAAAAAAAAAGTCAAAATGAAAGGGTTTAAAATTAGATTGTGTACTGACTCCAGGCAATTGGTCCTTGTCCAGAATAATTTTCCTATCTGTTGATAGATTCTTGCTGTAATATTCACAATCCATTTGTGGCTAGTCACAGCCCATTAACCATCTGTTCCTCTATTAAGCAACTTTATTTTTATAATGTAAGTATTTAATTTTAATAAACTTCATCTGCTAAGCATTTATCTTACGCATAATAAGGAACTGTTTCAAACATGGTCACTGGGCCACATAAAAATAATAATATTTTTGATGGACTTCCTTGGATATAAAAGGGAAAGACACTATTAGAATAGTTTGAAAATCTGAAAGTATTTAAAATGCAGATTATTGTAAATAAGTACTGTTTCTTTAAAGTGTGATATGAACAAAAAGTTTTACATGCTGAAATATTTGCCTAATTTAAGAACACATGAATAGAAAGTGAGCTGTGTAGTGTAGCTTTGATTTTATAGATTACACTGTACACCAAAGGTAAGATTTGTTAACAGCAATATTTATAAAACACTTCAAACATCAGGTATAAATGTCTAGTGTGATTTTACAAATCCATTTACCTGCCTTTTTTGGTTAAGATGATTTGGTGAGCATAATGAAAAAGATAACCAACAGCCATGAAATTATATCCATGCAGCTTAAAACACATAGCATGCAAGAGGCAGAAAATAACAGAATTCAGATTGCCAGAGTGACCTTCAGTTTCAAAATGTACACATGGGCTTTATGATAATCTTTACTTATCTAATCATAATGTATTTCTGACAAACTTCTGAATTAAACAGAACTCCCACAGAAATTCATATATGTGCCAACCTATAAGATTATAGAGGAACACTTGGGCTTGTAGTATTTGAATTTTCCAGTACCAAAAAAATTACTAGTTTTCTTTCGTGGCACACTATGTTTTTTTAATTTAGTTATATAGAATAACAATAGAACTCACTTGGGCTATGAATACTGAGGATCCTACATGTAATTTGCAATTTCAGTTAGCAGAATCTCACCAGCTCTGGTCAGTTTGTGGAGAGCTCTGTCCTATTCGCCTGTCACCTTAACCCAGTCTCAGTGTTGTTTTTCTCAGTACTGAAGTCTTCATCTACTTACCAGTCACCTTGGAAAAAACAGTGTTTATCCTGTTCTTTTATTCCATTGCATTTTGGTTTTCCTTTTTTTCTTCCCACTTACTTTGTTTCTTGGCTCTTCATTTCTTTCACTTAGTTTCCTGTTTAAGGATGTTCTCCTGCAGCTTCCACTGTAGTTGTTCTGGTTAGCATAAATCTGAACATTGACTTCACTCCAGAAAAATGTTTAACTTCCTAATTTGAATTCTACAGGAAATAGTAAGGCTGAAGAGATAAATGTCTTGTTATTGTGTTATGTATAAAATAAAAAAAATAGACTAATGACATCTACTTTAAAGAGAAACAATTTGGCTTAAGTAAAACAATGTCTAAAATGATTGCTGTAGCAACATAGAAGAATTGAGTCGTGTAGAAAGGACTGTGGAAACTGTGACATTCATATTCCCTAGAAAGTTATGAACATACATATATTTTTAAAATTTTCTCTTGAAACAGAAAAAAAACTTTCCATGGAATGAAATTTCAGAAGCTTCCATGTTTAAAAGTGAAAACATAGTGACCTTGTGGTTTTAAGTATTTGGACACATCTAGAGAAAGAAGTTCCTACTGTAAAATTTTCTGAATAAATGAATCTTGTTCCACTGCCTTTGTGGCATGGACCTTATCGTTCTGTAACTTCTGAGTTAATGTATCCAGTCTGCCTGAAATTGAACAAAGGATAAAGGTCTCAAAGACTAAGTTCCACCACATTTTACTAAAATAAAGGGCTGGCAGAGAAGAGAAGCTTCCACAAAGATGTCGCTAAAGGAGCTTAGTGCTTATTAAAAATTAAATTATATGGATGTTTAGCCTTATGCCACAGAGGAAACTAATCTTCATTTGTTTGTTGCTCATGGAATTATTATATTGATTCAGCTCATTTTTTTAGTTGCTGGCAGTTACAGTGCCTTCAGAAAGTCATAACAGAAATAAGATGGAATTTGAAGGAGCTATGCTCTCAGCTGTGAGACTGTTTAATGGTTTAGAGTCTTTAGCTTCTTAAATTTCATTTTGTGTATAACTGGACTTTCAGAACAAAATCCCAGTAGTTTAATGCTGAGTTTTATTTTTTTAAGCTCCTACAGGGTTCCAGCAGTAAGACATTGGTGTAGTCTGATCTAAAGGTTTAATGTCAGCCAGAAAATTGTAGTTAATAGAAGATATAATAGAAGATATTATATATCCTCTATATCTATATGTTCTATATCGATATAAATTATATATAGAAGATATAATAGAAGATATAATACTAGAACAAACAAATAATACACTGGGAAAAGCATCATATATGTCTAGACTTCAGAAAGCATTCTCTCCTTCCCTTCTTTCTGACCTCATTGCATTGTGCTTTTTGGTTTATTAGCATGTCATGTCACCCCTTTCATCTTGCTTCATATATATAGGTTTGTAAAGAATGTAAAACATTCTTCTTCCCAACTGGCTGCTCTGGTAACCTTCAGTTCTCTATTTCAGTGACCAAGAATTTGGCACCAATTTCTCAATGAAGGAGAAAATATATTGCTAATGAAGTTTTGAAGCTGTGATACTAATTCTGATTTCAGCTCTGTTTATCTTCAACACTGTATTTAAAAGAAAGAAAGGAAGCTATCATCTCTCAGCTATGTTTAGGTCAAGCCAGTACATGCAGAAGGAACCTGATAAAAATGGAGATAAATATTGTAAACAATTTCAGGCAGAAGAATGAAGTTGGATGAACTCCTGAGTACCCTCCCAGCTCTCCACCAGTTCAAAGAGGGGAAAAAAGCTGAAAATTGAAAGAACAGAGCACACACAGAGTCTGGCCTAGCTGCTTTCAACCTCTATAGATATATATATATGCTTCTGTTTTCCTAAGCCAGTGAAGGTGATCTTGGAAAGCTCTGCATTGGAGTTGGGCTGCACAAGCAGTTTGGAAACATATCCCAAACCTGTAATTGAAGTACTGTGTATTTGGAATTAAAATCCATAGCTGATACTGAAGCCCACTTCTTACAGATTTTGGTTCAGAAGAAAGATGTTTTATCAGCAAGACATAAAAATATGTCCTAGTACCAGTTAGAAAGAATGTGGGTTCCAGGCTAAATATAGTCAAGTCAAAATAAAATATCAAAGGTGTAGGTTTATTCTTTTTTTTTTTTTTTTAATGTGTATTCAGCAATAGGTCTTGGCATCAAATATTTTAGACCACACTCTGAAAACTGAGTGTGTAGACATGCACTTATCAATGTTAGGACAGGGACTTCATCTTGAACATTCAATGGAAAAATGGTATGAACCAAATTCAGTTTTACTTGGGTTAATATTGATTTAAACATTTGACATCTTCTTGTTTTCAGAGTTGCCCATTCACTTCAGAGAGTATGATCAAAAAGTTTTCTCATCCTGAACGAAAGTACTATTCATCTCATACAATACTAAGGGTCTCAGCAGGTGTAAATTGGCTTTGCTCCATTGAATTCAGTGCAACTGTGTCAGTTTTCTATGGTTGGCAATGTGACCATTTTAACTTACAGGAGAGGTTAAGTTCAAAGAGGTCTTCAGTCACAAGGTTTAATGAAGAATTAATCTTTCATCTGAATGTTGCCCTAACTCCAACCTTGTCTGTCCTTCCCCTGAGCTCTATAGGCAACATCAGTCTCATGATATAAGCAGACGTCTTTTATTGCTTTATATAGCTGTTAAAATCAGGTAGTTAAGAACTAAAGAGGTTTTTTTTTTTTTCTTTCTTCATTTATAGAGTGTTTATAAATTAAGTAGAGTTGTTTTTTTGTTGAAGGTTGCTTAATAGTCTTTCCCTGGGAGTTGCTATAGTAACACAGTGCAATAATTGAATCTTAAAGATGATGTCTTATTTATGCTGAAAGATAATACATGCAAAAGGAGAGAGTATAGAAGTCCTTTTACTAAATCATTTATGGTATGTTTAAGAAAGGGCATTAAAAGTGGTAAAATTCCTGGTCTTATTATTTAAGTTTTATTTAAGCAAAATGTGCAAGATAAAGGTCTGTTCAATCTTTTTTTCTCTCAGCTGTTCAAGTAAAAAGGAACACAAATATTCCTCGATTTCAATGCAGAATTTTAAATTTATATTTAAGCTGTGAATGCAATCCAAATTTGACCCCTCAGGAGTGCAATCTGCTTTCTCTGGAAGTGCTGTCACTCCAAAGGGCTGCACTTCCATGCAGAAATTTGTAGTCATTCAATTGGACAGAAGATCATGAAAGAAATAGCTTTGTTGCACATAGTGATGTTCAGAAATAGTTTGACTTTAGCATAACTGGTATCAGTGACAAGGCTTGAGCACCACTTGTGCCTCAGGTAAGACAGAGCTGAACTGAAAAAGTATATATTTTCCAGGTTTGACTTCTCAGGGTTGTATTTTGTGTTATCATCAATATCAAAACTAGGTAGCAGAATAGTGACAAATTGCACTGCCAGTTATTTTTCCCCATCTGAATTGTTGTCATCTACACATCTAGGTAAGTTTCTTTCATACTAAGAAATTCCTGTGCAAACCATCAACTGATCTATTTCTGTATTCTCTAGAATTTAGCAGTACCCAACAATACCAAACCATATTTAAGGAACCTGTGTCCTTTAACTTTATACTCTTTTCCAGGGACTGTGGCTCTTCTCACACTGTACTATGTCTGCCTGTATAGCAGTGTCCCTGTAGCAGTAGTCTTAACACTAGTGACAGTGATACTCTTAATTCTTTGCATTGCATGTTCAGTTTTGCATGTGATGTCTTCAGATTTGTATCGTGAATTGAATTAGTTATATCCACAAATCAGTTCATGTAATTCATCTGGCTTTAGTTGAGGTTCTGGTTAAAAACACTCCTGCAAACTTAATAGAAATGACAGAAGAAGAATAAAAACCTTATAATGCAAACAAGTCTGACTTTGTAGACAGTATACAGCACTAGAATTTTGGCAGAAGAATGTTACCTAGAATGAAAGGCTAGGATTTCAGTGTATAATTTCAGTGTATAATCCAGGGCTTGGGGATATAATAAACAGAAAATTATGTGGAGCTTGTGTATCGATATTGCACCTGCTTGAGCCATTGCTGAGACAGAAATTTCAAGTTTGGTTTCATTTAGCTGTAGTTCAGAAGTGACATTATGGATCTGATTGTGTGCTAAAGGACATGACTGTATAGTACACATATAGGAGCACAGTCAGAGCAGTGGGCTTTTCCATCCTTGAAAGCTATGTAACTAAAGATATAAAGATATATTTGGAGGTATGCCAGTTCACAGATGGAAGGAAGGACAGAGCTGAGATACATTAGATGTTGTTAAAGCTGTGAGAAACATGAAGTATGAGGCACCAATTTATGTTGTCTTGAGCCTCCTTCTGCATTCAAAATTCAGTCATCCATGTTAAAAAAAAAAATCATGATGTACAACTTGTAAAAATGGGAAATATGCAGATCTTCTAAGAGGAAAATCACAAAGTGTTTTACTGTACTGTTTCATAGATTAAGGTTATGTGTGGATTCTGTGAAGAAGGTACAAGAAGTGGAAGGAATAAAAGAACATCTGCTGATAGAAGAGTAATGGAAAAATAGTATTCTTAGGTTAAATCTTCATCATTCTGTAAAGTTATTTTATACTCTGAGCTCTATACTTGAATGGATTTTTAAATGAATATAGGAAGATATGAGACTTTTAATAAGGCTGATGTTAAGGTGAAATGATGCACACTGGTTTTCAGCTTCATTGAAGACTCTTAAAACTTGTCCTTAATAATGTGGCAAAATCCTCAGTTTTTGTACAGCATGACAAAAAGATGGTAATGTATTTTGCTTTGGAATTGGCTTTGATGGATGCTTCCAGAATACAGAGAATATTTTCCTCTTCAGAAGAAGTCTGTAAATAATTTTCTGATTTTTCTGAGTTTTATTGTTTGGTTACAATTTGAAAACAACTCTAATTGAACATTAGGAGCTCACTGCAAGAGTCTGCATTTAAAATTTGGACAATTCAATTTATGGCTTATGTGGAATTGTCTGATTTTATAGAATTTAGGTTCTTGCAGTTTTCTGTCCAAAAGATCAGCTTTAGAAATGTTTATCATTGCAAGAAGGCATAGTGATATACAGTAAAGGAAAAAGGATATGCCTTTACCGTTTAAATCTACCACTGATTCTGTTCGGTGGTCAGTGGAAATTACTTGGGTTTATCCTCCAAAATCTGAGTTAGTTTGTGTTCTTCAGGGTCTTTTAATGAGCATCAGAATATTACAGCAAGTAAGATGCCAGGTCTATCAGGGTCCATAACAAGGGATACAGGCATGCTCTTCAACTGAAAGAGAACCCAAACCATAATGGTGATCCTTTGCATGGACAGGAAGAGAAGCATAAACCCAACACTAACTTCATCTGTGGTAGTGGAAGCCTGTTTCTAATAAGGAATATGTGGTACCCTGGGTGCAAAAGGATAGGTCATCTTTTTCCCTTGCTTGAGTAATGGCTCCCACTGCCTTTTTAGCAAGGCTTTTTGTGGTCCAGCCAACATTGTAACTTGGACCCTTGGCAAACACCCCAAAACTGGTATGTCTGGCAAATCCTTTAATCTGAAGGAGTCTATCAATATGCTTTAATTTTGAAATACAGGACATATTAAGTTTCAGTGAGGTTCAAAATTTTTTATTTCTGTTGTCCATTTCTGATCAGTTTGGCTTTTGTTAAATCAGATAAGTTTACCAATCAAAGTTGCTTAGTAAGAACTAAGTTGCCGGGGTATTTGTTTTCTATTTAGGATTTGGTTAGCATTGATTTTCAATGAGATTTGGGCACCAAAATTGGAGTTAATTAATCCCAAGGATCTGGTACAGTGCATAGCAGAGTACACTGGCACTAACAAGATGCTACAGGCATAGGGGTTGTGTCAGTAATTGAAATGCAATGACAGATCAATGAAGAATGCTCTTTACGTTGAAGACCCAGATATGCGACTGCAAGATGATTACACAGCAACACTTCCCGGCTGGCTGCTCTGACTACAACACAGGTTTTCTGTGTTCTGTATAGACACCAAGAGAAATGTAGCCAGATGTTTTGAAATGTGCATGAGGAGGAAAAAATGAAGTCTTTTGTGTGTGTATGGTTTGGTTTTGTGTCATTTCTAACATACCTTTGTCTTAATGTACACACAAGAGCAGCTTGATTAGGGCACTGGAAACCTCATGTAGCTCAAGAAGGAGAACTGCAAGGTTCTACACCTTGGGCAGAATAACCCCATGCAGCTGTACAGTCTGGGACTGACTGGTGAGTTAGCAGCCCCGCCCAAAAGTCCTTGAGGTCAAATTGTATATGACTGAACAGTGCACCTACATCGCGAAGAAGGCAGACTGCATACTGAGCTACATTACTGTGCCTAGCAGACCAAAAGAAGTTATCTCTTTTCGTTCAGTGTTACTGAGGCTGTATATGCAATACTTCGTATGCCTTTAAATCTCTCAGTTCAAAACACTGGTGAGAAACGGGAGATGATCCAGTGGTGGGATATTGAGATAATCAGAACCAAGAAAACATGAACTACAATAAGAGGCTGAGAAAGCTGGGCTTATTTAAACTGATGCAGGTTTATTTCAGGGTAATTGACAGCTACTTGAAAAGGAGTTACAAAGGTCCCAGAGACAAGCCTGTCTCAGTAGTGGTAGGAGATGTGATGGGACAATGGCCATGAGTTGCAGCTTGGAATTAGATGTTAGAAAAACTTATTTACTAGTCAGGGTGGTGGTGGGGGGTGCCGATATGTGTGTATAGCATTGGGTTAGTTTACCTAGAGATGTCATGTCATCTCCTTCTCCAAGATTTTCAAGACTTCAATAGGCAAAGCCATGGCTGATCTAAGCTAGTGCTGTGGCTGGTTTCGCTTCAAGTAGAAATCAGACTAGGTGACCCCCAGAAATACTTTTCAGACAAGCATTTTATGACTCTGTGAGTCATTTAAAGTTCTTTCTCTATCTGCTGAACTACATCTGAAAGGACAAAAATACCATGCTAGGGAAGTTGTCAGGAAGGTAAAAATGGGTGAGGAAAGAGTCGCCACTCCCTATGTCTTCCCCCCACTTAAGTAGTACTACCCAGAGGGGCGCATTCTTTTAACCAGATGAGAAGCGATGTTTATATAACCAACTGTCTTTACTGTATGTATTTTGAACTGATTGCTGATTGGCTGTCAAGGGGTCTGCAGGCTGCCAAGGCAAAACACATGTGGGCTGAGTTCTGCCTGCCGTTCCCTCTGAGATGGCACTCAGATCATGTACAGGTGCCACATGTCTTAGGAGAACTATCATGGAGAATTTTACCCTCTTTCAACTTTTTTTTTTAAAAAAAAAAAAACAAACACCTGGCCAGTGGCTTTAAAATATATGTGAAAGACACAGAGTACATGCTTGCTTATTGCTTATTCCAGCAATTTTCTTGTGGTGGAACAGGTGGCTTCATTTTACAGTAATTTTTCTTTTGAATGTTGAACTTCATGTTCAGAGAGAGAAAAGGATGAGTGCAAATTTCCACTTGCCTCTTAATTAAACTCTTATATTTTTGTGGAGGGGAAAAAAATATCTAGTCAGCTTGTTTGCTAAATGTCTCATTAATCTAGGACAGGCATTACCTTGTTTTGACAGTTAAGGGAAACATAGAAAATGTTTATTACTTACACACAGTCAGTTGCAACAAAGTGACAATACCAGTTTTCCTGATGTTTACAGTCCAACTTTTCTCTGAAGGCTGAAGCTAAATGTGTGATCAAAGGCTCTCTTTCAGCGATTCTGCAACTGATATTTCTAATTGCACAATTAGTTTAAAATGCTTTTAGTTTTCATTAGGTTACGTGTTTAGTGTCTGGTCACCATAAAGAAAAAGCCCAGCATGGATCAGATCACCAGCGACATTTGGAGGAATGCTTGTAGACTACTCCTAAGGCTATAAAGGGAGAATAATTAGCCTCAATCCCCAGTGTGACCCACCAAGAGGGCTCGATCAAAAAAATTCCTTTCCCAGAACTCCTTGCAGACTGCAGGGGGTTACTACCTACAGGGGTATAGGAGTCAGTATGGGATATAAAGGGATTTGGGAATTGTGTAAAACTTATTATGTGATATTTTAAGGGGATGGTGGGAATGTGTGAAACTGAGTATGAGTTTCTTAGGGGGAGGAACAAAGGCAAGGAAAGGGACAACTCAAAGTGGATTGCGGAGGAACAAGCATGGGAAAATAGAAGGAAAAGAAGATACAAGACCCAGTTGACTATGAGCAGATGGCTGGTCAGCACGTTTGTCCACCTATGCCCTGTGACTGATGACTGTAGTATGTCCTGTCTTCTTATTAAACTCTATTCTTAATTGTTTTCCTGGGCGGTGTATTCTGGGTGTGTGTGACACCAGTCAGATAATGAAGAGACCATAGATGTGAGAGTTTGTTGCTGCAGGGACCATAAATCCAAGCCAGCTTCCAGGAAGACCAGGGGATCTGAAGGTCAGCTACGGGGAAGACCATAGGACTGGACAACCTGCTGAAGATAATTGTTGGTGGAAGGGGCGGGGGTGTATGTACATATAAGTGTATGTAATGAGAAGAGATCTGAGTACCACTGACTGCAGTGGAGCTGCAAGCCTCAGGTGCTTGTATGTCCAGGTGCCAGCAGCTAGGGAGGCTAGAGGAATCTGTGGCAAGCTATTAGATAGAGTTGAGTGTCTAAGGCCAGCTACTGGAGTGATGCATATTATAGGTTTATTTTTGTGTATATATTTCACTACCTGACTTCAGTACTGAACAGATGGAGAGGAGGAACATGACTGGCCCATCTGTGCTGTTAACACTTATGGGAGTGTTACTGGTGTTTTTCTGTGGGTTCTGGTAAGGTAATATTCTCTGTCTGTGTTATCTGTGTGCCTAGCCATGTATGTATGTATGTGTATCCACATATGTATAGAATGTGATATGCATGTTTGCATATATTTGCTCTCAACCTCACTGCTGGCTGAACCTAGGGACATGTAGCTGCAACATCATCGCATCTATCAGTTTACTGTATTTTTTTTATAAGATACAAGATGGCGAAGTAAAAATAATAAACCCATACTTTCTCAAGTTTGAAACAAGTTAAAGTGAAAACAAAAAAAACCCCAAACAATATCAGCTTGTGAATGTTCAAAAATTAAATACTAGCTAAAGACAGCTGTCAGAGTTTGAGACTCCTGGAATTTTTAAGAGGGGAAAAAAAAACCCAATGTAGGGAGAACAAGTAGAAAAAGAGAAGTCAAAATCAAGTATTCATCTATTTCCCCCAGATATATAGACTACTTAAGAACATTGGAAGAAGCGGGGGGGGGGAGGGTGGTGGAACTTAAATATTTTGGCATACTACATCAAAGGGAAATCTTAGACATTCCAAAATATTGTTGTAAAATTATTTTGACCACATATTAACCAGCTGCACTAGGAATAAACAGAGGACCAAATTGTGTCTTCCATAGGCCCTGGACAGAGGAAAGTTCACCGTCAGAGACAGGAGTGAAGGGTATAGCTTATGGTCTCCAAAAACATAGGTAGTGCTTCATACCTTGTGGAAAGTTTAACGTGTAGTTTCAGCTGACTGGCAGGATCTGTAAAGAGCCAACAAGGAGTCAGTGAAATTGCCTGTCAGACACCACCGGGCAGTGAGGACTACAGATGGAGAATGATTCAAAATATATTAGACTTCCCCAAATGTGTGCCTAATGGAAACACTTATATTTACATAAAAGACTCCAAAAGCTCATATTACAGTTCTTCCTATGCTTCTCCCAGTTCATGTTTAATGACATGCATTTTATTATCTGACACTGATACTGGGGAGTGATTCTATTTGCTGGTGCAGACATTAGTAAGTTCATCTTTTCTGTGTGAATCAATTTCAGACTAACATTTTTGCTTGGGAGTAGTTTACTTCGAATATTCTCTGTTAGAAGTTCATAGATTGTTTGCACCTCCTCCATCAGCAGCCATGCTAACCAAGAAGTTTTGTTCCTATCTGTTAATAAAAGTAAGAAAAAGGGCAAATGTTTCTTGACTTTGACTTCCTTGACTCCTGAAGTCCCTTCCTTTCTCTGTTCATCTCACTTCACTGACTTGGTCCCCTAGTGTTTCACCTTGTGGTATGAAATGGAGAGCCTTGGCTAGAGGGCTAATTCTGTTTGTTAGGGTTTTTTTCATAGACTCAAGTCACAGCTACAGGTTCAACTCCAGTCCTTCCAGAGTGTATTAATAGTTTGTCAAAGTCACACTAAAACTATAGTCCAGGACAACTTCAGAACTATCAGTTATTGCATCCTTCAAGGAATTTGGCCCTGTGACAAACTGGTGGACAAATTCCACTAGTAATTTGGGAATTTAATCTCTCATAATGAGGCAATTCCAGTATTAGCCTCTCTGAAAACATAAGCACTCTCAGATCATATTCCAGTCTGATTCTAAGATTTTGTAGCATATTTCCACCGTGGCATTACCATGTTATTCTTGATTATACTTTTCCAAAATGATATAGTCATATCTGGATTCTGTCATATCTATTATGCCTAGTTTCTTTGTAGTCTTATACATCATTAACACATAATGTTGACTCACTGCCTCTACCTTTTTACTGGCTTCCCAGGGTAGACAGTATCTTTTTTTAGTGCCTCCATTCTGTAACAATTATTTCTCAGTATGATTTGTCATGAAAAGTTACCATGAAATTCATAAGGAAAATTTTGCTCTTTACACTTGACTCACAGAACTCCACCATAATACTTCCAGTTATATTACTTAAATTTTATAATGTCTGCTATTTTCTGTCAACTAGTGTTATAATAAAAAAGGCAAGTGTTTAAAAACTAAATATTTTGCATAGGTGACTTTAAAATTGATATTATCTACTGAAAGGTTGTTTGGGGTTTTTTTAAATATTATCTAAGTTTCAACTTTAATACACAAATGTACTTGGATTCTCCAATTATGCAATTCATGAGGAATATTAAGAGTATTGTACTGGTAGCTAATTTAGCTGAAGACAACTGTGTATGTGTTTAGCTCAAATATTAGACATGAATACAATTTTGCTAATTAAGGAATTGTTTCTTATCCCATTGAAGTTAATAGGAGGCTTATATTGAATTTTCTTGGATCATGAGCAGACCTAAAATGTTGTTATACTTCTTAGAAAAATCCTGATTCATGTTTTGGCACCATGTAATGCTTTTTTCTCTGCTTGTGTTGTTTGTTTGCCAAAGGCAATAGCTGTGCATCTACAACATGATTTCAATCAAAGCAGCAAACTCACTTTTGTTGGTTATGTACACCTCTTCTAGAAGGAATTGCCCTGCATCTCTCTAACATCTGAGTGCCTACACAATTAATTAAACAGGGCTTATAAGACAGTCTGAGAGAATGAGAAGATCTCAAGAATTATAAGGGAAAAACAAAGGAAAATGTATGAAATCATCTGCTACAGATTTGGAATCTGCTCTAGTGTTTCATTATACTGTTAGTTTTGTGCATTATTTTTCAATTAGAAATTTCTTAAACGTCTGTAAGACCACTCTTTCCTGATGCAGCCATACCACGTGTATGACATGTATTTCACTTCATTCTGCTCATGGAGAAATAGAAAATTCTAATAAATTTTCATACAATCCATGAGATTTATAATTCTGATTCTCATTTCTTAGTAGGACTTGCTGGAAACAATGGTTTTGCAAAAGATACTGTGGTTAAAATGAAAAATAAATGCTGGAGGGAAATGATGAGTAAGGTATTCTCAAATTTCTGTGAAAGAAAAATGAGATATTATATTTAGGTCAATGACGTAAACTTAGACATTATTTATCTTTCAGTGCTAGTAAGCAGTGGTGTCGTATGCAGTTCCCTCTTGCCTATGGAGCAGAACGTCATGAAGAAATCAAGAAACCTTTCTAACCTTTCTAACAATCTGGTTATTGAATTTCATGTTTCTGCATTGTGTAAGTTTTTGGTCACAGTGACATTTGTAGCAATAAACAAGTTTAAATTTTTTGGCCAGTTCTTCTAGCGAGTAAAAATAGTCATGTGGTTTGAAAAGCAAGTTCCTCTGTCAAACTAAAATCCAGTGCTTTTAAATGAATTTCTGTGATTTAAGCTTGTATTGTGGGTTACATTTTGAAAAGTGTAGTACTGCATGCTTTCAAAAGGGGCTGTGGGTGCACAGATGCTTATCCCTCACTGAAGGATAATAGGATTTATAACCATGAGTCATGTTGGTGCCTTATAAAAAGGTTTAATCACCACTAGAAGTACTTGTGTTATCTGACTAAGCCTTGTGGATATGATGACATAGAAACCACAGTTTCAGGATGAACAACAGGAATGGGGTATAACCCGATTAAACCTGTTATGGTGCCTGATGACTGGTATATTCCTTTACCCAGAAATGCAATGGTAAATTTCTCCGCAGTCAGGGGGCATTCCAGTTTTGTGCAGCTGCTTGCCTCAATCTGAGCTTGCCTACACCAATAAGGATAGGGTCAGAAGCATGCCTGCTTGTTCTGATTTGCAGTGTGGACAAAATGGTGCTTGAAGGCAGAGTGAGAGGTATGACCAGCATCTTCTCAGTTGGCAAGCAAGCTCCAGTTCACGTGTACTGGTGCTATGCTGCTGCTCTGGCCCTAGGAGGGGATTGTTAGTGGTGTGGCTCTAGCTGAGACTGCAGCTTACTGTGTGACCTTCCCAGGAACAAGAGAGAAGAGCAGCGCTGGAGCAACTGGGTTCCAACACATGAACATCAGCAGCACTGTCAGCTGAGGCCAGGGCCTGACTGGAAATGCCCCTCTTCCTTTCCACTGCTAGGAGAGACCAACCCCTCTGTGCTCTTCTCCACCACTGAGACTGTCTCCCCATAAGAACCAGGACAAGAAGGAATCTTGTGCTGGGACATAGTCCTCCCATTTGAGACCAGTACCAGCAGTGTCATGCTGCTCTATTCCAGCAGTGCTGAGCAGCTCAGCTGCTCTGTGGGAGCTACGAGCACAGTAGCGTGCTCTATCTCTCTCAACTAGGACATACCAGTACTCACCACCTTTGCCTTACAGCTGAGACTTGTGCATACTTGAGCAAGTCGTCCTTCACAGAGCTAAAAATAAGCTGTCTGCAAGGCATGTTTGCTACTTGGTACTGCTGCATGTAGTCTGAGCAGGACAGGGCCATTTATATAGGCTTTGATATGCAGGCTCAGTTTGTGAAGGTATCTTTTTCCAGCTGCTTGGGAACTTACGGACAAGAAGGTATCCTGTTTGGGGTAAGAGACTGCAGAATTTAGCCTGGGGCATGGAAACCTATTTCAGTGTTTCAGAACAAGCTTTCAGTCTGTTGTCATGGTTTAACCCCAGCTGGCAACTAAGCACCACACAGCAGCTCGCTCACTCTCCCCTGGTGGCATGGGGAAAAGTGGGAAAACCCATGGGTTGAGATAAAGACAGTTTAATAGGTAAAGCAAAAGCCATGCACACAAGCAAAGCAAAATAAGGAATTCATTCACAAATTCCCATTGACACGCAGGTGTTGAGCTATTTCCAGGAAAGCAGGGCTCCATCATGCATAACCGTTATTTGGGAAGGTTACCATAACTCCAAACATTCCCCTCTTTCCTTCTTCTTCCCCCAGCTTTATATGCTAAGCATAATGTCATACAGTATGGAATATCCCTTTGGTCAACTGGGGTCAGCTGTTCCAGCTGTGTCCCCTCCCAACTTCTTGTGTACCCCCAGCCTACTTGCTGGTGGGGTGGGGTGAGAAGCAGAAAAGGCCTTGACTCTGTGTAAAGCATTCCTGTATTATCAACACTGTTTTCAGCACAAATCCAAAACATAGTCCTATACTAGTTACTATGAAGAAAATTAACTCTATCCCAGCCAAAACCAGCACATCTGTGAAATGGATTTATAGCAATTGTGTACGCTAAAATGTTTGGCAATACTGTTGTGCAGGAAAAGAATACCACTTAGTGTGATGCACTCAACAGGCAAAGCAGAAAGAGTAATGGGAAAAGAATTTGAATTTACATTACATAGTCCATCCCACTTTGGCACATGGTCACGAGGAAATACAGTACTAAAGAATTCTGTGGATCTACCAAGAATAGATACTGCTCCAACTGAGCAGTTTAATTGCAAATAGATGCTATGCAGGTGTATACAGTGCATGGAATCATGCTAAGAGTGGGTTTCTGTCCCATTATCCCTTTGATTTGGTTTGCTTCTGTTCATTTAGGAGAGTCTGGTAAAACCCTCTGGAAGGATGTAAGAAGTTGCTCTTCCTCTTCGGGACCTATTGAACTTGCTCAGGATGGAAAAGGCTTAAGAGATTAGAGGGTAAGGCTAGAGGAGAATTTCAGCTTGCAGCTGGAAACCTACACCTCATGCATATTGAGAAACTGCTGCAGGCTGGGAACCAAGAGCCAACAACATTGGAGATGGTAGGATGGTAGCCACTATCCAAAGTGGCTGCAACTCAGGAAAAAAGATCCTTGTGTTAGCTGGAAGAAAGGCCTCCCCTCCAAGGCTGCAGTGTGAACTGCTTGTCAACCCTCCTGTGTTTTCACATGCTTAGACTTTCCCCTATTTAAAAATTTAGAATTTTTTATTCAAATAAGGTTTTGCACTTTTGAGTTTTAGGAACCTTTCAGTCTTTTGGGGAAGGTTGTCCTGGCTTGGGCTGGGATAGGGTTAATTTTCTTCCTAGGAACTGGCATAGTGCCGTGTTTTGGATTTAGGATGAGAATAATGTTGATAGCACACTGATGTTTTAGTTGTTGCTAAGTGGTGCTTACACTAGTCAAGGATTTTTCAGCTTCTTATGCCCTGCCAGCGAGAAGCTGGGAGGGGGCACAGCCAGGATAGTTGATCCAAACTGGCCAAAGGCATATTCCATGTCATATGATGTCATACTCAGTATATAAACTGGGAGGAGTTGGCTGGGGGGCAGCAATCACTGTTTGGGGACTGTCTGGGCATCGGTCGGCAGGTGGTGAGCAATTGCATTGTGCATCACTTGCTTTGCATATTATTATTATTATTATTATTGCTACTTATTGTTGTTGTTGTTGTTGTTGTTGTTGTTGCTACTACTACTACTACTACTACTATTTTACTTTATTTCGGTTATTAAACTGTTCTTATCTCAACCCACAAGTTTTCTCACTTTTACTCTTCTGATTCTCTCCCCCATCCCACTGGAGCAGGGGGAGTGAGCGAGCAGCTGTGTGTTGTTTATTTGCTGGCTGGGGTTAAACCACGACAGAGGTCCAGTGACAGTCATCAGTAAACACAGAATCATAGAATCCACAGTCTAGGAGCCAAGTCATCAGTAAGATTGCTTGTGCTAACTGTGCACATGGATGTGGGCAACTTTGTAGTTTTTAAAGCTTTGTCATGAAGCAAAAGCCTGTTGGAGGCAGTGAAGCTGGAGCTCTGGCTCTTTGCTTCAACCATGGACCAGCGAGTGATGACTGAAACTAGAATTCATGTGAGGCAGGAGAGCACAGACAGTGGAAAAGGCTTTATCAGCCCTATTTGCAACTATTTCCCACTGCTCTGTTATAGCTCCGCTGCTGTACGTGATCCCAGTGGAGCTGAAACTTAAAAGTTACTGAGATCATGAATATGAAGGGTTAAAACACTCTTACATGTCTCAATAAACTGCCATATTAAACACATAGTTAGTGAGGAATATTGGAGAGGAATGGTCTCCATCAGTGATGGAGGGAGGACATAGCAGGAGAGCTTTCTGGAAGGTCTGCTTTGTAAACAATTCTTGGTCCTTCAGTCCCTTAAAAATTGCTACAGCAGTACTAGAGCTAAAACAATGATCCTTTTTTTGCCCAAAATTATAACCTTCCCTTGGCTTGAGACCCTTAAGGCAATTGTTTTCTGGCAGGGCTCTGCAATTTGTAGTGACATTCATTGCAGATGTTCATCTACCTATCTACGGTTTACCAGAATCACTGACAGCACTGAGCCTTACAAATAGTACAGGTGCCCATTTATCCTCATTGCTGAAAGATATCATTTACTATTTAGCACAAAAGAAGCAACATGTCCAGATGAGAATAGTGGAGTTCTAGCCATTCTGTGAAAAATTGGTGGTTATCAGCAATCTTGTCTTTAACTGGGAAAGATTTGTGGTGCTACATTTCCCAGTACTACTAATGAACAAGACTGTGTATTAGCAGAAGTGATGATTCATGCCCAGATAGCTGGATTATAGCAGTATATAATGAAAAATGGGAAATATATTTCACAGATATCTTAATGGTATTTTCTTTTCTCCCCATTACAAAAAGAGAAGGCTATTTCTTTAGTGTTGGTGTCTTCCTCCTTTTGTCTGTCCCTCCCTCCTTCACTCCCTGCTTTTCCCTCCTCCCTCTTGTCCACTCCTCCACCCTCTCTTCTGTCCACCCTTCCCTCCTTCC
Source organism: Pelecanus crispus (assembly GCF_030463565.1). Taxonomy (NCBI): domain Eukaryota; kingdom Metazoa; phylum Chordata; class Aves; order Pelecaniformes; family Pelecanidae; genus Pelecanus; species Pelecanus crispus. Next base: position 99,154,088 of record NC_134644.1, on the reverse strand, counting down.
TCCCTCTTGATTACAAACCTCCCATGTTTTTCCCTTAAAATGTATATGATATACTAGGTACTGTTTGTGTCTAGTTTAAATTTAAGTTCTAAGGTCTAGTATGTAATGCAATGATAAACCCAGAGATTGGCTGGTTTGCCAGTTTTACTAGTATTGAATCTGTACTAATTTGCTGCATTTCTAGTTTTGATTTTCTTTCCTCATACTGCCATTGCACTTGCTTTCTTTGAAAGATATGTTATCATTTTCAAATGCACTTTGTAGTGCAGATTTGATTTCTTACGGTTCATATTACAGGATTAATTAATTGTTGGTTAGTGCTATGTACTTTACATATGAGGTTTCTCAAAGAAATTTCCCTAGGTTGTTCTATTCAATCATCTAGTTTACGGAAAGCAAATTAGTTTCCATCAAAAGCATAGATAAGTTGTATAAATGTTAGTTTCATCTCCTCTGTCTTGCTTAGCACATGCTGGGATTGCACGTGCTTTCATTTATTCAGGATTTATCCATTTACTTGTGACCGTCCTGCATATTTGTAAGGCATTTTAGATTCTGGGTACCATCACCAACAGTGAAGTCCTGCACCTCCACATCTCTTAAATAAGCCTTATTTTCTAATTCTTCTAATTCTTTTCTAAGTGTTGTCAAAAATCCTGTATTCTCTTAAGCCTTGTACATTAATGTGCTAACAAAGGCAGTTCAACATGACGTTTATTATAAAACTTAGGGTGTTTAAACAATAGTTGTACTTGTGGTGGGCAGCTGTTCAGCAAACACATCCAGAATGTGAATTCAGTTCTTTTCCCTTCTAACTCATGTAAATCCATGTTATAAATGTATAGTATTTTTCATGTCTTTAAATTGACATGTAGCAGTGGTTTTCTTCTTACTTACCTTTACATGTAAGGTTTCACTAAGAAAATATTACCTCACAGTTGGATATTTGTGTTTGTTCAAAAAAGTTCAGAAGTTTGAAAGTTTTTTATCCTATACTTGCCCTTTAGAAAGAGTTACATCCCTAAGATCTAAGGCACAAATCATCAAAGTTAATTAGGCCTCTAACTGCCCTGGTTTTCTAATGGATTTAAGGGCTTAAATTACTTTCACATATGCTCCTAACTATGACAAATTTCAGCCCAATATGTATAAGGCTCTCTATAGCAAAGAAATTTGGTTACAGAGAGTATTAGCAACATTTGGCTGAGAACAGCCATGTTAAGCTAAGTAACTTTTAAACACCAAAGCAAAGAAAATTACATTAGGTACAGTGTTTGTTACTGGATGGAGAGAGGGGAAAATAAGAAGAGGATGAGTATCAGGGAAAATTTGTAATGCTAAGAGATAATGTATGTTGTGAATACAATGAAAGCCCTTTGATTTGGATCTTAAGTGCTGCATAATAGTTAGAAAACTATGGGGAACTGTCCTGTGTCTACAAACAGATTGACCAGACCAGCTAATAAGCTTGTTCCATATACAACTTCTGTGATTAGATAATAGTCCTGTACATCAAAGAAATAAATTTCAACTTCATGTTATGCAAAATTAGACTAGTCACTAAACCAAATTTAAAAAAAAAAATCTGTTTTTAGGGTGATCATTAGTCTAATGTACTTATTTTTATTGTGTAGTACAGACCTTGATGATCTGGGATGCCCTTTAGCTGATTTGCAAGCCTGCGAGTAATTGTATTTTAAGTAATACATTAGAATGGAAGGAAAGGTCTCTCTTCTCTGGCAGGCTTACATTTTTGCAATTTAGAAGATAGTTTTTATCCTCTACCTGAGCACACTCTGCTCCCAATGGCACAATACCAAGATAAACTGATACAAAGCTATTGCCAGGTTACAGTCGCAAGACAATTGCTGGTGATAGGCTAATTTCTAATCTCACTACTCTGAGAGGCTAAGGGGCACTCATGCATTGTACATCTTGTTACTACATCTTGACCTGCAGTTTCCCTGCATCTGGCATTGTATTGTTTAAATTTTGTGTTCTAAACAGCTACTAGTTTTTGTAACACCTTATTGAAACCCCAGATACTGTGATTTTGATTTAAGCATGGCTTAACAAAGTTGTGAGCACAAGTTGGTGTAATGTAACTGCTGTTTACAGTGATTCCTGTACTGACTCTCTTTCAGCTACCCCTCAAGTGTGCATGCATCAGGAGTAAAATAAGTTCTTCTCACAAGTTACTGTCTTCTGTGGGCTTCTAAGGTGTACAAGCAAACAACAGCTATCTTTAGTTTATTGAAAATAAAACTTAGAATCTGTGTAATCAATCTTGATGTAGTGGAAAGTACCTGTGGTGGTGATATCTCATAACTTCAACAGGAAGCACAAATCTTTTGCTGAGTGTATTAGCAATAACAATTGGGGGAGATTTGGATTGATTGTAGCTGTAAAGGCAGTCTTCCAAAAAAGTAGTCAGATGCTCCTTTTTAACAATATATGCCTGGTGCTAGGTATCTATTTGTTTTATGCAGCTACATGAGGATTTTATACCTAAGATACTGCTTTTTCAAGTAATACTGAATTCTGCAGTCATTTCTCACAGGTAACACTAATTTTTTTATGTTCATGTTTGAAACTTCCAAGAAATTATTTATACAGTGGTGATCCACAGAAATCCAGTATCTCCAGAAACTCTTCAGTCCAAGTGGAGATAGCAATGTGTAGACTAAGAAAGAGCAAGGAAGAGCCAGGAGTGGCCTGCATAATTTCGGCAAGCAATAAGGTTCCAAGTAGAATTTAGCCTCTTGATGCTCAGACATCTCAATCTTCATCAAGATGCCTGAGCATCAAAAGACTTTATTAGCTAAGGCAATGCTGTCTGTGCAGTGCAAATTAAGTGTTTCTTACTTGATTTTAATTGTTCATATTCACAGAAACTCTGCTGCTTCACTCCAAAACTTTGAAAGAAAAGTGGGAAAAGCAGTTTTCAAATTAAAAGATTTGCAATGCTACACTAACATTTTGAGGGAATTTAGAAGGTTAAACTTTCATAAAAATAATTCTTCTTGCTTTCTGCTTCTTTTATGTATTACAGTTACTGTGGCACTTGCCCTTAATATTCCATTTAGTTCTTCCTGATCTTGAAACTTTTTATCTAGCTAAAATACTCCTTAAGGTAAGCAATAAGCATACCTGGTTTTAGAATGTGTATCTTCATGTTCCAGTCTCTTCTCAGCCGTTAAAGAAATACATTTTTATGCAAATTGAAGAAAACTGCTCAAGGTAAAAGTTCAAGAGTATCTAATGTGTTTAAAGATTGATGTATTTTCTATTGCAATTTTTAAAATGTGCAATTCCAGAGCTTTGAGGTGCATGCACAAATCAATTTAAAAGCACACATAGAGTCTTATGTGAAAGCATGGAAAGAGAATCTTCAGAAGAACTATCAGTCAGAGGAAGACTTATTCTCACTAGCTAATTGAGAAATGTATGGTACCATATAAAATAAATACCTCCATTTGTGTTTTCCTTTTGTAAACTTAAAAGTGAAAATGGACGGTCTTAATTACATTTGGCACAAGTAGTAGAATTGTATAGAAATCCACTGCTAAAGCTTGGTAGCCTTTTCGATAATGCATTTTCATTCATCCAGTATAATGCAGTATAATTAAATGGCTTTTTAGACCAACAAAATATTTTGCTTACAGGAATATTTTATGTTGAGGAGAATTCAGTGAGGATAGTATGCCAGGAGAGGATGTAAGCTTAACTCATTATCTCAATTCAGAGTGGAAGAATAGCTATAAGACTGCAGCTGTTAGGGTAACATCTGGGGCTAGTCCAAATGTCCTTGTACACAGAAGCCTTTTAGGGTTCAGAAGATAACTGGCATTTAAGGTGGAAACTTAATGTTTGCTCTCAAAACACTGTCTTCATCCAGAAGCAAATGCTGAGAAAGCTAGGCAATGGTTATGGGGCCACTGTGCTGCATATATTTTACTTCCAAACTGTGGCCTTTATTGTTCTGGATCAGATATTCTGTTAAAATGCATAGGATTGTTTTGTCAAAGTTAATGTTATGGATTTTTCAGTGCTATTACCCATTAAAAAATATGTAAAAGTATTTAATTAAACCAGTGCTTTATTGCCAGAATTTTAACACGATTTGTTTGATAGGCTTTATTACCTCTTGATGTTAGATGATATTCTGAAATGGCTTGAAGCTCACAGTTTAGCTGGTGGCGAATATCAGGAGAATATCCATGAATGTATTTCTTCTGTGATACATATTTATACAGTCCAGAGTCACTGCTCTGAATTAGTGTGATGACTGGCATATACATGTCAATTATGTCAAGCACAAGGATGTAATTTTTCCTTAGCACTGAATATCATCCCTGTAGATCTCCCGTTAAGTGCCTCAGATGAGACAATGAGTGCACCTTATGTGAGGTTCCAGGTTTCTCACAGCATAATATGCAGCTTTGGGAAATATATCTTGATTAGCCTGTCCCTAAGATTAGGTTCACTTTTTAATCCTCTAAGGTTGTGTCTATACCAGTAGATTAATCAGAGTCAATGAGCATTTCTAGGTACTAGAATGTGACTGTCTATTCCATTAAACTATTTCCATGTTCCCTAAGTATAAATTAGCTAATCCCAAACAGTTTCTTGGCTCAGCTCAGGGTTAACATCACTCCAAGGGTCATTCCTAATGTTCAGCTTGCCTGCAGGTGGAAACTAAAAGAATTTACTATCATAGATCCAAGCCATTCCATGCTACTTGTACTTAGGGAAAGTTTCTGGGCACACAATTAACTAGTGTAGTATGGACATAGACCTGACAGTCTTTCTTATGCAAGAAATTGAAAGTGAAGGAAGTCCTCATTCTGTGCAAACTTTATCTTTTCTAGAAAGCATAGGATCTAAATGAGAGCCTTTTCTACCTTTCCAGTAGCTAAACTGGACTAAAACTCTTATATATTCCTACTGTTAAAATAAAAATCATTCCTTTCAAGCAAACTGCCCACAGAGTGCAACAACAATAGCAACAGAAAATAAACAGATCCTAAACATCGTGAAATCCAAACTCTACCACTCCTATGATGTAATGAAGTGTAACCGGTGAAATCAGTTTGATGTTAAACCATGCTAATTGAATGGCATGAAATAATATGATTTGGACTAGAAGAAAATGAAAGACAATAGATTCCTTGTGCTTTTTACTCACAGAAAGTATAAGACTAAGAAGAAAATCAAAGCTTCCTTCAGAACATCCTGAGCTCATGGAAAGAGCATTTCTTACAAAACCACTGTGATTAGAAAACTCCTGTCCAGCTCTTTCTGTGATGTATAGGTACAAAATACTTGTCCAAATTAAATTCATAGTTCAAAATCTCTCCCTCTTCAGAGCCTTTCTGCAGATAAGAGATTTTCACAATATCAGTAAAATATATTTATGCTGCATTATCTGAAGTTATTACTGGGGGTTGTGGGTTATTTTGTTTGTTTTTGTTTTTCTTTTGGTAGGCTTTCCCAGGATAAAAGTAAAGAGCAGATGATTTAAAGCCAAGATTATCATTAATATACGTGTGTGTTCATATGTGTATTTATATACAATTGTGTGTGTTAAATTACTTGTGTGTTTATATTAATTTAAAATAATGTATTTTAAACATCTAGCTATTTTTTCCCTTCCAGGCCAGAAATGTAGCTATTATGCAGTGATCTGAACAGACACCTAATTGCAAATCTTCTAGAAAAAAAAAAAAAAAATTCTTTAAAGATGAATTTTGTTAGGTTCAGGAATAAAGAAATGCTTCACATCTACATATGTGTATAAATAATCGGATGCCAGTAGATGGTGCTCACTGTGTAGTATAGTCCCTGGGGTTACTAAGACCAATAAAATTTGTTGTTGTGCAATGAAACCGACGTCTGTGCAACTCTTTACAGCTACTCTGAACAGATGGTATGAATGTTCTGTCTAATTTAGTGTGTAGTACTAGCTTGAATACAGATTCATATACCACATGAAGATTTTTGAGGGAGTCCTTTTGCTAGCAAGAGAAAGATTGCTACCACTCTTGTGGGTGACAGCTCGAAGTAAACATGGTGGCACAAGTGACAGTATATTGAGAGGGATATAAAGAAGAAAAAAATATATGAAGGCACACTCTTGAAATAGCAGATAACTAAGGCCAAGAAGAAGAAAATAAAAGATACCCACAGTGGGTTGATAGGAGAAAAGAAAGTGATAGGCAAGGGGTTACAAGATTGAAGGAAATACTGCTGGAGGTGGGAAAATAACAATCCAAATAGATTAAATAAAGCTGAATACGCAGAAGAGACATGGAGAAGATATTTAAGAAAATTAATAGAGAAATATGAAGTTAGACAGTTCTAAGAGAGAATGATGGGTGCATGGAAAATAGTCAATATGGGAAAAGGCAACATGCAATGAAATGACTGTGTGTGTTGCTAGGAAATAAATATTATTGATCTTTTGATCTCACATGTGCCAATACCACATTGGTGTAAGGCTTTGAACAAGAAGAGTGAGGTTTAAATGCCTAGCAGTTCTTTAACTCAACACACTGACTTGTGTTCCCACTGAAAAATTTGAAAATATTATATTTCTTTGGTTATTCTGATTGGAATATCTTGGGGTAGGTCTATCTGGAGCATTGTTTTGTGCCTGTCTCCTGCCAGGCTGTTATATTTAGAGGCATATTGTAAGCAGTGCTGTTGTCTTTGTGTGGTAATTTGCTATGTTGTTGCTTTTAGCTGTGATGTCGGGCTCAGTGACATCGTCTGGTGTTGAACAGAAACACTCCGGTGACTGGACTGTGCCACGAGACGTGTTCTCGGACTAATACTGCCTGCCTGGCAATAAGGTCAATAGGTCTAGTACATGGCAGTTGGAGACCATTAACAGTTCACTCGGCAGGTCTCACTGCATGCTCATTTCATTTTTCTGTAGCACAGGTATGGGCAGAAGGGTAGCCATGGGCCCAGAGGATTTCTGTGCAGAAAGCTCCTACTGAGAAGGGGGAAGCAGAGAGGGGAAGGAGTTAAGGCCTTCTTGCTCTCTTCCAGCAGTTCACCAATAGATGGTGTCAGAGATCCTTCCCTAGACCATTCACAGACAACCTGTGGTTCTCAGCTTCCCAGTCCTATGGGGCTGAGGTCATGACATAAAGGCAGCAAAATATCTTTGCATCATGTCATGGTGGAACAAGTGATGAAAGAGAAGGAGATGGGAGCCTGGAGAGCAACATTACAAACTCTGAGAATGTCCAAGCTCTTTGTTAAAGCTGTGTACACTAAAGTAACTTCATGATTTGGAGAGGTAAATGTAACAGAGTTTCTATTTAAGACATCAGTTGTGTACCTAGAACCCTAAAACTTGCCCTGTTTAGCCCTGTTTAGAAGAATAATGGTTAGAAGTTAAAGAAAAAAAAATTACCATTTTCAAAACTCTTAAATTTAATGCAGTTTTGTTTTAACAACTGTTTCCATCTATGTCCTGCTTTATATGAAATTAAGTTAAGCACCTATAAAAAGAAACTAAAATAAATGTAACTGACCTGTGAAGCAAATCAACCTGTAAAACATCATTAATATTGTTTGTTAGGAATTAATTTCTTAGAATATCTTTAAACTTACTTTATCTACCAAATCATTATTTATCTTTGCTTTTTATGTGTATCTTAAGAATTGTTAGCATCTAAATTTAGTGAACACAACTGATTACATATAAATTTATAACGCAAAACAAACCCATATATAATTCAGTCTGTTTAAGGTACATAATGGTGTTAAGCTTTAACATCCCCAGGGACTTTAGTAGTAGAAAGAGTAATCCTGCTCTGAACATGGAACCATGTTCCAAAGGTATAATCTATGATTTGTCATCTTTAATCAGTTTCTACATTTTAGTAATAATTCTCTTACCACATTATGAATTGCATTTAAAATATTGGAATTTTTCTTATGTTCTGTTATTTATTTAGCTGACACCGGTTTTGCACAATTTTGTGCATTCAGAGGTTTCACACAATTATTTTGTAAGGAGATGAGCTAGCATTGTGCATACCACACCAGTTAAAATAACGCTGTTTATTTGCTTAAAGCAGCTGTCTGGCGGCCTGTTGTAGGCCTAGTTATTGCTTTGAGGACCTGTAACTAGGAGCTTGGTCATCCTTTAACTCAATCTAGGCGGGTGTTATGAACACTGTCCCACCCTCTGCAGAGATGTTTAGGTGGGTGTGTGGCGTGAAATGCCAGTATCCGTGCTGGAAGAGAGGCTGACTCCTACTTCAGCTCTGATTCAGTCCATCTTTCCCAAGTGTGCTTCTCGTTAAGGATGTAAGTACTCCCTTTGAAATCAATGGGACTATTCACGCACTTAGTCAGGCATGTACTTTAAGTAGATTGCTGAACTGGGACCATTCTGCACCATCTAAATGACCATACATGCTTCAGGACAATGGAAAATCAGTCTCACAGTTATTTTAAAAATGACTCAGAAAATTATTATATTTGCCTTCAACTGTCTTCTGGTGAAAATGAACAGTTCGAGCAAAATATGGAGAATCACTACTCACAGCACTGGAAAAACAAATATAAAAAAGTTTTCTTGTGTCATTTTGACAATGTTACACTTGATTTGTGATGCTGCACCAATAAAGTTAAGGAAGTGAATTGTTATTCTAGCATTGCTTGTTTGGAGTACAATAAAGAGACTGATTTTCTGTTTATGAAGTACTTGAAAGAAAAATAAGTGGTGATTATTCATGTTTCATTCTTTAAAAAGTCAAATATAACAGAGGGGAAAATTGTGCACCCTCTGTAAATCTAAACACCTGCTGATTTTCAGTACTACTTTTCTTTCCCAAAGAATGTATGGCTTGGTCTGTACAGAGCTCTGCTTTGATTTCTATATATTATTCTGTATATTCTGGGGACTGTATATTAACTCTTAACAGGGATAAAATTTGATATAGTGAAAACTCGTGGTGTTTTCACAACATAAATGTTTTGTTAATAGAATAAATAGCAGATAAAACATAAACATAAATATAGCTTAAATCAGAGTTCACCGCTATGTTAACTTAAACCAATCAAATAATTGTTATCAATGGTCCTTGACCACCCTTATCAAATGTAGCCTAGTGCAGTATGTAACTGGAACCTGGGGAAAATAGCATAATGGAAAATATCTGAAACTAAGGACCAGCACAGTCTCTCTGTATCTATCTACTGGGTTCAAGGTATGGTCTCTGTTGTCTTGGGTAGCAGACTTTACTTACTAGTTATGTACGCCTGGGTATTTATGACTCCACATTCATTTTCCTGTTTCATTCCAGCCACTGTAGTTTTCTCATCCAGCAAATCAATGTGCATAATTGCAAAAAGGTCAGGTTTTGTTTTTATTTTTCTTCAGTAAACATTATCTTTCTATTTTTATCAATTTACTTGAAAGCTAATGTTTTCCATTATACTAGACAAATTTTTATTTATAAAATCCTCTTGACTTGTTGAACTGCTCCCACCTCTCTCCTTAATTGTCCAAATACAATTAGAAGTCTGGATGAAATGAATCACCTTGGCAAAAATTCAGCCAGCTTTATTGCCAAATTCAAAGGCTGACTGAGTGAGGAAAAAATGGTATATTGGCACACTTGATTTAAAAACAATTCCAAATGTGGCCGTGTGTGATATTAATTCCAGATGAAACTCTAGAGGGTGATCAATCAAAATGTATTGTTGTAAATCTCTTGTGATATCAGTGGTCTCCTTGCACGGCCTTCTACAAGGAGGAGAAAATGGGGTAGAAGCAGTAAATGTCTATCTGCTTTTTTTTTTTTTCTTAGCAGTGGCCAAACAGTAGCAGGAAAGAGGAAGGAGCAAAGACTGCTAACCAATATGTGTGGATTGAGTCAAGAGGGATGCGAAACTGCTGCAAAGTGGGATCTATAGCATTTCAATTAACTGATAAGAAAGGAAGGCAGGCAGGTCAGAAAACATCCTCCTTTTTCCCCTGTGTGTGTCATTCTTTCTGCGCTCAGGATGTCACATGAGGAGGTTGTTCTGGCTGTGCCTGAAGTTTCTTCAATACCTTTCAGAGCAAGAGTCCAGTGTTAAAGTTTGAGAGAAGAGTGGGGTGCACCAGCTGTGGTGCCCAGGGAAAAGTAGGTGCCTGCTGGTGGAGATGTAGTGTCGTAGGTTCTGCCAGTAGCGGAGGTGGCTGAGAAAGAACAATGAAAGCTCAGCAGTTTTGGCTGTTATGGAGGGTCTGTGTTAGGGGACATGGGGATGGGGAAGAAGTGATAGGTGGGAGAAGATTTGAAGGAACAGGAAATGGTAGATTTGGAATAGTTAGGAGAGCCAGAGCGGAAGGAATACTGAAATTCGGAGATTTGTGGTAAACAGAGTGGGAGGGAGGGGAGCTTTGGGAGGAATAAAGAGATTCTCTGCAGCAGATGGGAGACATGGAGAGCAGCTCTCTAGTCAGTCAAAGGGACAAAAGGGGCAAGTTATCTGAGCATTCAGGTAGAAGGGGCTTGGAATGTCACCTGACTTGTCCTGTGGGAATATTAGTCTGGTGGTAGTATCTCCTTCACCCCACCTCATCCTCTGCAAGAAATATGAAAGTGGTAAGTGAAGAAAAGAAAGCATTCTTCAAAACTACAGTTGGTTTCCTGAAGCAATACAGTTACCTCCACATCTACTACGTCTATTCTCACCCCTTTCTAGAAAGGAGAGACTTCTGTTTTGTTTTTCCTTTAAATATGTACTTTTGTATTTCAGTAATCAAGAAGTCATTTTTCAATTAATATGCTACTGTCTCCAGGCCAGACACCCTGATCTGGGCACAAAAAAGTTGACAGCACCCCCAATCCTTGAAACAACACTCACTGAAAGTTTCCCACTGAATTCAGCTTAATCTTTAGCAGGATGTATATGCACAAGCCAGAAATTTGTAAATATGCATGTCCAACCTGGAAAGCCAAGCCACAAGTAGCAAGCATAACAGTGTTTACAGGATGGATTAAAAAAAAAAAAAAAAAAAAGACCTTGCTATCAGAATGCTTATGCAGAAAAGGTTCAAAATAGAACTTCAGCTTTCAGTAGGTTTTACTAGATTTTTCTTTAATAAATGTGAATTAAAATGTTTTAAATATCTTCCCATCTTTTTTCTTTTTCTTACAGCTGTTTCTTTCATAATTCTCCTATTCATAAACATATGATGAAAAAATAACCATGTGATTTGGTAATTGCTAGAGGGTGTCTTCATTCTGATAGCTTCCTTAGAGGTTACATTCATCTTCCACCATTTTTATATTCACAAGCTAAAAGATGATTGTAGGAGGTGTTTCGACTGTGGAGTGAATGCTCTCCCATCTGTGGCAGTATACAAAAGTGTCTTCTTATAGAAAGGTTGTTTGGGGTTCTTTCCGGATGGATAGATAGATACCAAAATGTGTAGGTTTATTGATGAAATGTCCAAAAGTGAGGAGGGATTGTAGCATAATTGCACATCTTCCACATCCTACGTAAGAGGTATGCTTCAATAGTACTCCACCTGCTCTTGGGTATGTTTAGTGTCCTATGAAGGATACTCATCTGCAGTTTCTTTGTGAAGGGTATGCATATAGAATATGATATTAAGTTCCAACATTTCTGAGTTTCATTTAGCTCTGTTACCCATTAGGAAAGCAAGATGCTAGTGTCTGCTCATCTTTACGGAGATATGAGACAAGCTAATCAAAATAGACCAGAACTAAAAATCAGTAGATTATTTAACACTTACCTGAATTGACTGTTAATTCTACTTACCATTACAATAATTATGAAAGGTGTAGACAAAGTGATGGATAATATGGAGGAGTGATAGAACAAAACTACCCCATGTACTTTTTTGTAGGGGGTCTTACAAATCACTTCAGTTTCTACATACTTTTCTCCTTCTCAGGAAAGAAGGAAAATGACATTACCCAAATGCATTTTTTTTTCAATGATGGGAGGTTAAATTGCTGATCCAACTATACAATAGGTGAAAACTAATATTCTGTCAGCACTACTTTAGGGTGTTAAAAACTGGTGTGAGATAATTAATTAAAACTTGAGCATCTTCTCCCAAGTAGTTAGGGATAGGATGAGAGGAAATGGGCTCAAGCTGCACCAGGGGAGGTTTAGGTTGGAAATTAGGAAAAATTTCTTCATGGAAAGGGTAGTCAAGCATTGGAACAGGCTGCCCAGCGAGGTGGTGGAGTCACCATCCCTGGAGGCATTCAAAAAACAAGTAGACGTGGCACTTCGGGATATGGTTTAGTTTAGTGTACCCTTGATTGGTTTAGTGTGGACTTGGTAGTGTAGGTTAATGGTTGGACTGGATGATCTTAAAGGTCTTTTCCAACCTAAGCTATTCTATGATTCTATGATCTTATTTTTACATATTAACCACCACCAGCATATTCATAAATGCAGTCCAAATGATTTAATTTTCACAGTATAGTGCTGAAGCAGGGACTTCAGGTTAATAGTTTACAAAATTTGTTTCTGTCATGAGACTCTGAGTCATATATGACAGGGTTTCCCATGGGTAGCAGAAAATAATTTGGAGTAAGAATATAACAGCAAAGATTTCATTGTCCTTTTTCCCTTTCAATTTTCAGTTTTTTTCATTCCAGCATTTTTCCTTAAGTCAGTGAGACCGCAAAAGCAATTAGTTGGACAAGATGAAGGCTTATTGTTTTGATTTGCAAACAAATTATGATAACCTAGGTAAGGCTTGGAGAGAAAGTTAGATTACAGGACCATTAAGGGAGGCAGATAACCAGTTGACCATAGAGATCAGAAACATGTTAGAAGCTAGTGTTCCTGGATGTGGGGGAGCAATGGTGCAGACATTCAGTATGAAGTTTTGGCAGACACTTAGACAAGAGAATCAGAATTGGGACTTCTGTGTAGTCTGTAGATCAGGGGGTTTGCAATGCTGCTGTGCTTTTGGAAAGCTGGATTTCAGCTCCAGGGGAAGGGTGGGGGGCACCTTTAGTATTTTGGGATGCACCTACAATAATGCATGTGCTCTGTCTCTGTCTTCTGACACCTCAAGGATTACCTGTTGGTTTTGTATTTCCTTTTTTAAATCTTTTATTGAGCCATTAGAATACACAGTACAGACCATGTTTATATTTAAACAAAGGCCTCATCACTGATAACTAATCTTGCAAACAGATGAGCTGTAAAAATATCTGCTTAATTATACATGCTTCGTGTGTCAGCAACAAAATTTTAAGAGGAGATTGTCTGCAGAGTGGTGAGGCACAGTGAGAGCTCTTGAGTAACTTACTGATCACTGTACTTTTTTTTCATGGTTGCAAATAAAAAGTATTAAATTCAGTGATGTTAACCAGGCTACTGTAGAAAGAAAGGACACCTGTGTGATCTGGCACTTCTTGATTATTGATTACTCAGTCACAGATATCATAAAATCACTTTATAAGAATAGAATCAGAAAAAATTAGAATCAGAAAAGTACTTTAATACTGTTGTATCTAATTTTGAAAATTAAAAGGTTTCACATTAAAATCCTAAACCCATATTTACATGGCCACTAAAATCCCTCTATTAAAACTTTCATTAACTAACTGTGAATCAGCCTGCTCTCAAAGAGATGCTACAGTTAACAGGTAGTATTTATGCACATCTGTGTCTATCTTGCAGCAATCAACAGCAGTTCAGGCAATGTTCAAGTTCTTCAGGAATCTATTTTTTTGGAATCAAGACCTGTGTCTTGAGTGGTAAAAGCATTGCAGGGGAAAAGAAAGTGTAATTCTATTTTGTGTGTTTTTATTTGTAGACACCTTTGCCTTCTTTTTAGGACTGCTACTTCCATTGCTAGTGCTGTTAGCCTTGCAGACTAGGCTACCTCAACTTCATCACCAAAAGAGAAAGCCCCTTCTTTTGGTTGAAACAAATCTCTCCAGTTGCTAGCAATCTTATCTATGATGACCAACCTCTGGAGAGGCAAAAAACATAGTCTTGCTCATGGTATAGATTATTTTATTCCATCCAAAATTAAGTGTGCATATCTCTACTCTGTTCTCACATCTATGGAAATGCTTTAAAAAAGTATTTCTCTGAAGCTAAAAAATCTTAGAATCGATAGAGCAACAAATTTGTTGCAGCATTAATAGTGACATCTAACTGCATTTAATAACAAGGTAGAATGTCGGACTTCCCTGACAGTCTTACCTGCCTATAAATATCAATAAAATAAGTTGCTACAAATTACGCTACAAATTGTATGCTGAAACATTGTATGAGCACCATTATTTTTACATGTAGTCACAAATGTATTCTACTTTAGCAAATGATTAATACTAACAATTTGGATGCGTTTTCAGCTGTAGAGGTATATGTCAACTGATATATATACCAGCTGATTAGAGTGGAGTTAGGCACTCTTGGAAGGCCAGCAGGACATTATTTCACTATCAACTATACACCAAACACTCCAGTAAATTAGCAAAAGAATGCTTACTGACCAGGATTAATTACTCCAGAAGATCTGAAGAGATTGGGTCTTTTCAAGACCTGATCCAGACAGAGTTTCAAGAACTAGAGTCTCTTTACAAGTAAAAATCAGTGTTTTAAAAGCTAGGCAAAACGCAGGCTACCATATTCCCTGCTCACTTATGCTAGTGGCTTGTTCTCTGCTGATCTGTTTCCTCAATACTGTTTGTTGGCTGAGGGAAGGTGAAGGAAGCAAGGGGCAGAAGTGATGGAGCTATGGCAAGAATATATCAGTGCTAGTGTAAATTAGCTTATTAGTCATGGAGCTGCAGCCTCAGTGCTGTAAGTATTAGAGAAAATTAAGACTTGAGGAAGATTCCCATCTTAGCAGGGGGTGAATTGCTCCTTAGAAGTGACTTTTCCTGGCTAATTATACTGGAAAATTAATGAGTAATAAGAGTGGACATTTGATTAGCAAAAATTAGGTGACAGAAATTTCATCCTAGGCACAGAATAAGAAAAAAATTGAAGTAAATGGCATAAAAATGATTTCTAGTAAGGGAGCAACAGAAGAGGAAAAAAAAAGGAGACATAAGACAACATATTATTTATTGTTTGGGAGCTTTGTTTTTACTTTCAATATTCTTCCATGTTTTTTCATTAATTTTTCATTTTATCAGCAAAGTGATAACACCTGATGTCTTAGGCCTTCAAAGTCTGTAACCCGCCACAGTTATCTAAGGAGGATAAATTGTGTATAAGGGTTGGTCCTAGTGGGAGAGCTAGAGGCTGTGTTTGCCATTTGGTTGTTTAAAACAGCACTGGTGTTGCTTGGATTTGTCCCTTGTTTGACTCTGGTTCCTGGGTAGCTGATGATTTCTAAATTTGGTTGGGTCTGGCTCTGCTGCAGTCTGAGCTTGGTGTTCCACTAAAGAGAATCTTCATGGAAACTCACAGCCCTAAGTACTTCCACTCTTTCTACAGGTTGAGATTGATACAGATTAGAGAAGAAGGAGGTTTTTACTCATACAGGGAAAGAGACCAAGTCACAGATGAAGTCATAAATTCTGGTTATTTATTCAGGCTTTATAATCCGGTTAAAAGCAAGATTGAAATGCTCAAGTAGTCTTTATCACTTATACACTGCTCTGTACTCAGTAATCAGTGTGATTCTTATGGCATTCATGGCAGAGGAAAACAACCCAGCACATTCCAATTAGATATATGTATTGGGTGTTTTGGGGTTTGGTTGGGGGAAAAGGGAGGAGTATTGGGAGAGAACTGTCAATGTTTGAGCGATCATTGTACCTCACCATTAAGGCAGTTGAAACAGATGATCCTAATTCTCAGAAGGAACCATTCTCTAAGATGGCAGAGGAGAAATTGTCAGCGGCACCCAATTTGGATATATATCGATATAACCATATAAATAGAACTCACAGACTTCTAATATATTTTGGAGGACAGATCTATTTTAAAGTCAGTCACACTTGTATGAATTAGTAAACATGAACTGTTAAGAGGTTTTGAAAAACATAGCATAATTATGCTTGAAAAGAATAAATTTCACTATTGCTATCCTGTTTGATCCATGAAATAACAAATGGTTAAGACAATGTAGGAAAATTTCTTGTTGGGGAAAGCTGCAATTAATAGCATAAGTAAAAATTGTTAGAAGTTTTTTTTCCAAAGCCTCATTTACCAGCTCTACAATGAAGCATAGTTTGATTTTACTATATGGCATTTTAAAGCCACATTAGAATAGTCAATGAATCCAAATCTATGGTTTTGGCACATTTTCAAGTTATTTTTACTTTTGTTATGCATACCTCATCCATTCTAAGAAATTAAAAGTGTGATTAAATGTAATTTTAAAATGTTTAAATACTTGCTTCTCCCTTGTTTGCTTTAAAAAAGTAAAAATAATGAAAAAAATCTTATGTTACTGGAGTCTATACTATCATGGTATTTTCATTCCTGCAGTTCATGCTCTAAGATTCAATCAGCTTGGGGGATGATCAGTATGTCATTTATTTATAAAGAAGGATTTTCAAGGAAAAGTTACTATTGCAAAGTGACATAGTTTTCTTTTGGACTAGGGGATGGCAAGTAAACTGTGGTAAATATCAATCCTGCGTGTTCTATATTGGTTACTTTAATAGGTTCTCTTTGGAAAGCTAGGAGGCATAAATCCAGGGGAAGGCATGTGAGAGCTACTGATAAAGCATAAGTCATGGAGACTGTTGTATGGAATGATCTGCCACTGAAGATTAGAGTAAGCCAAAGTCTGCCCAGTTTTATAGCCTTTAGTATGGTCTATATAATTGGTATGGTTTTATTTTTTTCATTATTTGTGTTACAGTTATATTTAGACTCCAGCTGAGAGTAGGACCTTATTTTGCTATTTTGCAGTCTAGAAATCATTGTCCCAAAAGTCTGCAGGCTAAATAGACCAACAAGAGGCTAGAAAGAAAGCAGAGACACAGCTCTGAAATGATTTGACTAAGGTCACACAACAAGCCTCTTGCTGAAGACAAAACCCTTTTGTCCCAATGGAAATCAAGTATTTAAGAACAAAACAAATGGAAAACTCCATCTCTAAAGCATAAATTGCTGGAATCTGGGAAAATCAGGAAAAAGAAATAAATATTAAAGGTTGTCTTATGCATTCATGTATATGTCTATCTGATAAGCCTGCAAAGTAGCATGAACTAACCTGGTTTATAGTGTTATAAAAATGCCGTAAATATTTGAAGGCATAATTGATTGTGGTATTTTGATGCTGAAGTGGAAACATTTTAAAAAGTTTTATGTTCATGTCCAGAACTGGTGGCATTATGTGGATTTCCTGTTCAGGGATTTTATTTATTATTTCTTTTTAGTAAACGTAGAGATGATTGGGCAAGAAAAATTCAGTGTATACCAGAAAGTTGGGCCATGGGGTTAAAGGGAGAACAGGTCTTCTAATTTTTCAAAAGATAAAGACCTTGAAGTCTTCATTATAGCAATATATATATGCACACACATAAGTATATATATACACATATATAAAAATATGTATACACTCATGCACTTATTGAAGCTGTGCCAAAAATTGCATATTTCTACAAGAATTTAAAAAGTTCAGCTAAGCACAAGAGAAGTATATTTAGCATGATCAGAAAGACTTTAAAAGAAATTCTGCTAAACTGCTCAGTAAAACCACAGGTAGAACAAGTTTTCCTAGTTTAGTTACAATGCCCTGCTGAAGTCTAAATAAAACATACTGTGAGGATTCTATACTAAATAATTAACCTAAAAAAAACATTCAGTAATGCTTTTAAATTCACCATTTCACACTTTATAGTAAACTCCAGCTGGAGATGGTGAAGTCTTGACAGGAAATCCAATGCAAATCATCTATTTTGTGTTGGGGTTTTGGGGTTTTTTTTTGTTTGTTTGGTTGGTTGGTTGGTTTTGTTTTGTTTTGTTTTTTTAATTCAGAAAGAAAAAAAATTCAGGTTTGGCAGAGACCTGAAATAAGAAAAAAAAAAAACAAAACAACCCTGTGATATCATCCCAGATCTCTGCTTTTTCCTTAATTCTGTCTGTTACCAGAAAAAAGTTTATCTGCTGTAAGTGTCAAAATGAAGCTTGAAATGACAATGACAATTTGACAATGAAATGTTTTTTACCCAGTAGTTAAATTACTGCTTTCAGTAGTATGGAATAAAAACGTAAGGATAAAACCTAGCTCTGAAAAATATCACAGTGTTCCAGCCTTTTCATAAAACTCTGTACATTGCTAAGTATTGATAGTATGCTTCAAATATAAATTTCCAGGGAAAAGCTACTTCTTTTCTGTGAAGTCTGCACACTGTGGATGTTACTCTGGCTGTGGTTTTCCAATGGCATCATTCTCATTTGGATAAATGCACCTTCATTGCTTCTCTTTGTCCTGAGTTTCTTCACATCAATCTCAGTTCCTGTGACAGAAGTTAAGACTAGTTCTTGGTGTGTTTGCATGGATGAATTCATTGATACCCAAGAAAGTCCTGATTACCTCTGGTCTATAACATGCTCTCTGGTCTCTGGCACATGTCATTACATGCCAGTGTCCAGAGATATACCTCAGGCCATCTTTGAGTAAGGTTTCTTCACATAGGCTGCATAAACTCATGCAAGGCTTATAAACTGTGTGAAAATTACTGTCATTTAGCAAACAACATCTGCCATTGGCAGATCTTCCATACCTTTCTTTGACAATTCACTAGAGAAAGAGAACATCTTTCAGCTTTACCACCTGAAGTTGAAAACATCTTGTTGTGAAGAAATGAGTTTGCTTAGGTTTTCTTGACTGCTATAACATATACCATGCAATTATAACTTGTTTTTTGGAAAGAAATTGGCATTTCCAAAGACAATAGTCATAGGTTTCTCATAGAGGAAATTCCTTTTCAAGGTAGTGTTTACTTATCTGAATTACTTATGTTGGAGAAATCATCATGATTTTGAAGTTCAGTGTTCCTTGCAATATTTCCAATATTTACTCATTTACGCTAGGGTGGAAAGAATAATTTCTCTGCCCATCTTGACAGTTGTCCTTTCTGTCCCAACAGAAATGGGGAACCTAACATAATGTGAAAATAATGTCAGTAATGTCAAAAGACAAGAAAAAACCCCAATGTTCAATTTCATATGGAATATGTTCTTATCAGATTACATCATCCTTTCGTAGTTAAAATAAAC
Organism: Pelecanus crispus; assembly: GCF_030463565.1. Taxonomy (NCBI): domain Eukaryota; kingdom Metazoa; phylum Chordata; class Aves; order Pelecaniformes; family Pelecanidae; genus Pelecanus; species Pelecanus crispus. The sequence goes on along the minus strand of NC_134644.1, from coordinate 99,134,876 downwards.
TATACCGCATTGGAGGAAAAAAGTATTATCCTTCAACAAAGATTACATAAAAGGTCTTGTGAAAATGAATCAGCATTAGCTCTCATGGAAGCAAATCAGCATATCCTTATAGTCATTGCCAAACATTCAACGACTGCTATAAAACCAAATCTATATTAATTTATTCAAGTGCTTACAGTAAATTTTAACAATTCACTGCAACTGTTTCCTTCTAAATCAAACCACTGAAATTGGAATGCTTCATACTCTTGCTGCTTTACACAAACTTAAACTGAGGTACAGCTGAAAAATGTACTTAATATTTTCAATCTTAAATCTTTCCATTAAATAGCATTTTCATCAGCAAAATATTTTCCACTAAAGATAAATGTTTTAGGTCTCTCTATTTATTTGCATTTCTTTCCTGTTAACATTGCTGAGATTATCTTGTTCAACTAGGAAGAAGAGCTTAACTGTGGAGTTTTCTTTCTTGCAATAATTTATATAACTATTGTTTTAAGCATTTGCATTTTTACACTTAAACACTGAAGTTTCTTGTTAAGTGTATTCAATAACAAAATCATAAAAATATTTCTATATTTAATGAATATTGTTAATATGTAATTGGATTGTGTATTCTAAATGGAACCACTATGAGGTTTTGAAAAAGTTACCCTTTAATGTTTGTATACCTTTCAGTTCTTGTATTATTTTTTTCCTTTTTGAACATCCACTATAATACCTTAAGGCACATGTACAAAAGAGAAATATTTAGCTGCCTTCAGCCCTAATAATTGAAGGACAGAGTTTTATAAAAATGTAATCCCTCTGATCCCAGAGGCAGTGGTCTGTATAAGGCTTTGGGCTGCATTCTTAGCAGGAAAGGGTTTAGCTTGTCAGCCTGAGGGTGGCAGCAAAGAAAAGCCTTAATTTTAAAGCGTCATCTGTTTATTCTTGTTTGCCAGAAGTATTTACATTCTGTACATAATGGCAGAGAATCTTAGTTTTACTGTGATGCAGCACAGGCTAGAGAGAAAAAAGAGTTTGGAAGGAACATCTGCAATAGTTTGTATGTATTAATGACTTTTAAATAGAAAGTGATTGTTGAATTTCATCTGCTATCATATAGCCCAATCTTGAAAGGTCCTTCTAGAGCTCTTCACAGTCAGCCTTAATTTTTGTGATCGTGAATGATGTAATGTTGGGTTTATCCCCTCACTGCTCACCTCATTTTCCTCATCATTTTATGAATACTCTTGATTGCAGAACTCAGTGGGCATTCACTCCTCGCTTTGTGAAAATAGGCTTTTAATTCCTATTTGTTGTTATCCCATCTTCAACTACTTATTTATTCATGGGAGCATCCTTTTCCTTATCTTGCAACAGCTTAATATTTTTAAAGATTTTGCTAAGCACTCTGTGGAAATTTAAATTAACCGAACTCACTAAATTTCCTCTTGTTCTGTGCTTGTTTACTCCTTTGAAGGACTCCAATAGACCTGTAAAGCAGGAATGTCTTTTGCAAAAGCAGTGTTCCTTGTATCTGTCTTAAAATTCCTGGAGAGCCGTTTAAGCCTGTTTCTTCTGCATGTTGCCAGTGAACACTGAGAACAGTTTTGGTTTGGGTTTTTTTTTTTCCCACTTGCATCACCACTTTGAGGGTTTTTTAAGACTATTTGGTCTTACAAAGTTTTTTCTTGTGATTAAAAGATCTTCTTTCCTGCTCCTGTTTCTCTATGCCTTTGTTTGCCTGTTTTCTGATTATCTATGTAGTGGAGAAAGCAATGGATTCATTGCATCTGCACTCACCTGTCGTGGTTTAGTCCCAGCCAGCAACTCAGCACCACGCAGCTGCTCGCTCACTCCCCCTGCCCCGGTGGGATGGGGGAGAGAATTGGAGGAGTAAGAGTGAGAAACACTCCTGGGTTGAGATAAGAACAGTTTAATAATTGAAATAAAGTAAAATAGTAATGATAACAATAACAATATAATAATAATAACAATATACAAAGCAAGTGATGCACAATGCAATTGCTCACCACTTGCCGACCGATACCCAGACAGTTCCTGAGCAGCGATCGCAGCCCCTCAGCCAACCCCGCCCCCCCCCCCCCCCCCCCCGGTTTCTATACTGAGCATGACGTCATATGGTATGGAATAGCCCTTTGGCCAGTTTGGATCAACTCTTCTGGCTGTGCCCCCTCCCAGTTTCTTGTGCACCTGGCAGAGCATGGGAAGCTGAAAAGTCCTTGACTAGCATAAGCAGTACTCAGCAACAACTAAACCATCAGCATGTTATCAGCATTCTTCTCCTACTAAATCCAAACCACAGCACTATGCCTGCTACTAGGAAGAAAATTAACTCTATCCCAGCTGAAACCAGGACTTTAATACCCTTAGCAGGGAACAACTCACACAGAAGAGTAACAGGTCATTATATACGGTTATGGGACTGCAAGTTATCTGGGTCACAGTGAAGCCCTTAAAGAAAGAGAGCAGTTACCTAAATGAGTTCTGTATTTAATTTCTTCCTGGTCAGTCTCCCATTATGAGTGTATGTCAGGTTTTCCACAGCATCAAAGGAATACTGATCCATTTAATGATGCAATAGTCTATAAAGCAGCTGTCACAGCAGTAAAGACAACCATTTTAAAATCTGAGTTTGTGTATGCTGATGTGAGTCATTAGTCTTTCAGCCCATTTTTTAAGGTTTAGTAAGCATAACCTCAAGTTATCATTAGCTGAGGAGACTGCAACTGTCCCTTATGCTATCCCACCTCTCAATAATTTGCACAGCTGCTTCATTTAATTGCTGGCCTTACTTTGTGGTCTGTTTGGAGCTCTTCATATCTTAGGAGTCTAGGGAGGGAGTTGGAGTTGCCAGCACCTCAAAGGTTTGGACTTGAAGTAATACTTTTCATTCTCTGAACTTACCTTTTATTCCCTGCTGATGATGTTAGTCAGTACTGAATAGTCAGTGCAAAGATGTTGTACCAACCCAATCTGACTTTGTTTTCCTTCTCAGCTGAGAAAATACCGGTAGCCAAATGCAGACCCTGGACAACAGTTGATCAGTTATGCTGTCGCCTGCCAAACTGTACCTCAAACTTGAGATAGAACAGCTAATTAACATGCATCTGTGAACAGCTATAATCCATTTTCACTGATCCAGAAAGTATGTGTTGAGTGGGTGAAGAAGTGACAGAAAACATCTCAGGGTTGTTTCCTCCCTGACTCCCTCCCCGACTCCCTCCCCTTTTGCATCCAGTTTAGTGAGTACTATTTTCCTAAATTCTGATTCTTTGTTTCATTCATATCATTTTTAGTAAGTACTAATTTGCTAAAAAAATTACACAGAATGTATCCTCTATACATATCATTGGGTTACTAGGGAGTTCTGATGTATTTTGGAACATCCTTAGGGAACTAGAAAATGCCATAGGATTTCACAAAGAGAATATCATCATTAACACATTCCTAATTTGCTCCCTGTTTGGTTTTAAACAGAACTGTATAGTTATTGTAGCATAGTATATTAAATGAAAGTCTGCTGGGTACTTCGCATTATACCACAGTGGGAAAATATCCTCAATTTTCATAAAATAAATTTTATTTTATTCATTAAACATGTAAGTAGTTTACTTGCTTTCTTTTGTTAGTGTATTACTTATTTATCACATTTTCAATGAGACCTCATGGGTCTCCTTTCATTAATGCAAATTTTATTTGGAATAGAACCATTTAGTTTTACTCCAGGATAGGCTATTCCTAAACAGGACCAGATATAATGGGATATGTAAATGCAAAAATATTACAGGTACCTTCAGAGCCCTGCTTCTCTGAGTACAATATCTAGGACTTCCACATACAGAACAGGTTGAATGAGACACATGCACTTGCATGACCATATGTCTGTGTTCAGAAAAAAATATTTCTCAAATCACTAACAAGAGAAGGAAAATTTGTAGCCAAAAAAAAGTTTGTTACAAGTGGCTGTACTATCCTAGATACTGTCGCATCCAGTCTCATCAGACAAGCAACATCTGGATGTGCAAATGTTGGGTTGGGAAATCCCTAGGAAGTTTTGAGGAAAATAGGGTTGTGATTGTGACTGAACTGTTATTGAACATGGAACTGAACCAGTATCTCTGCATTGCTTTATTTTGCTTCCTCAGTAGCAAATACCTAGAACACTGCAACAGTGATCCTGTCCTTAAAGTCATGGTGGAAAGAAGAGAGAAAAGAACAAGAAGCCTTCAGTCATTAAATCAGAGAAGAAAAAAACTAATTGCTAGAATACTTAGAAATTAATCTGATATGAGCAGAGAATGGTGACTAGAAAGGAGGTGTTTAGGTCCTGATTGGTGCCTTCAGTGCCAGGTGACTTTCAGGTTTTTCATCTGGATATTCTTTCCCATGTGTTGAATTGCTGCTTGATTCAAGTCTGTGCCATTCTCTCCTTCAGGCCCTTTATATCAGCATCCCTCCATTTTCCCTATTTGCTTCCTTTCTGTGTTTTCATAGGCTCTTTATTTCTTTCTTTTCAGTTAATTCTCCCCTTTCTGTTTTACTTTCATCTAATTCCTTCTGTCCTACCAAAACCTCACCTCAGGAATTAAACAAGTATGCACAGCTGCCAAAACAAAACAAAAAAGAAATCACAGACTCCTGTGAGTCTGTCAGTCTTTGACGTTACTTATTCATGTACAAGTAAAAACCAGGTGGTCATATTTTTCTTCCTGTGGAAATGCTGTTTTGCTGTTGACTACCAAAACTTTGAGGAAAGCAAGCATTCCTTGTACAAATCTTCATGGAACCTCAGTTCCATTTTTTTTCCCAATTAAAAGCCAGTTATCTGTAATTACTCTCTTAAAGCACATTCTTGCTAAGATAAATTGAATTCTTCTTGGCAAACAGGTCTATTTTTTATGTGCTAGCATAAACTTAAGTCAAAAAGCAATAGTAAACTACAGGAGTTAACCATTTCTACACAGTTTTGTGGTCCCTATGATCTCCACTGTAGTGGTGGAACAGCTATGGAAGGTAGCAAAAGACCCCAACATATGTTTTCTTCAGGAAGTGCATCAGTCATTGATAAAATCAAGTGGGTAGTTACTGGTTATCTGAGTTTCACTGGTTGAGGTTTTCGGCAGTCTAAAAGGGAGAGAGAAGACAGCTGGATGCCAGTAAGGCAGTCTTCTGGCTTTGAATGGGTTCTGTTGGATTGGACTGGACTGGACTGGAGTGCAGTTCAGTGACAAGAGCTAGCAGAGATGGGCTGGGTTGGGCTCCCAGGTAAGCTAAGCTCCCATTAGCTAAGCAGTAACAAAAGTGAATGATGCAGGCATAGTGAATTAGAAGTCAATCATCTAGCAACCTACACAGATTAGACAGTGGCTATTGAAACTCTTAATTGGACTGGGCAATATTAAACCTTGTGCTTAGGTTCTAAGTTATAATAATGACATCTTCTGGTGAGCATGTTTGCAGCTTTCCCCACACAGCAGAGGCTGATGGAATGTTTATTTTGGTTATTTATGGGATCATGATATTCATGGGAACTTTGCTTTGCCGGAGGGAGTGTATGCTGTCCACCAACAATAGCATTTTTCAAGCTTTTCAAGGCTACTATCTTAAACCAACCTCATGATGAAAGAGAGCGGAAGGGCAAGTTCTCTAACTGGTGTGCTCTGCATGTTGAATGGATCCCTATTTTCAGTCTCCCTAACTGAAACACTGGAGAACAATAACTAATAATTTGAACTTTGACAAAAATATCACACGTTTGACTATCTTGTGGCCATTAGAGCTGTAGAGTGCTTATAGTCTGAGCGTATTGTAGTGTAAAAGGAAGTATGTTGTTTCTGCAGATATTTGATATTGATCGAAGTTCTCTGTCCTGAGGGATTCAGTTATTTAAGTGATTTTCAGTGATTTTTCATTTTGATAGGAGATATGCTGTATTGCTATTGTCCTCCTTGTGTTTACCTGTCCAAAATGATGAAGGATTTAGAGCTGTTATATTTCATAGAATCATAGAATCATTTAGGTTGGAAAAGACCTTTCAACTCATCCAGTCCAAATATTAACCTAACACTACCAAGTCAACCACTACACCAATTAAGGGTAGAGTAGTAATTTCATGTTTCCTGGCTTGGTGGTTGGATTATTTTTTCATGAAAGTAAAAACTAGGAATCATTAAGGTTGGAAAGGACCTCTAAGATCATCAGTCCAATCATCATCCCAACACCACCATGCCCACTAAACCATGTCCCAAAGTGCCACATCTACCTGTTTTTTGAACGCTTCCGGGGATGGTGACTCCACCACCTCTCTGGGCAGCCTGTTCCAATGCCTGACTACCCTTTCCATGAAGAAATTTTTCCTAACATCCAATCTAAACCTCCCCTGGTGCAGCTTGAGGCCATTTCGTCTCGTCCTATCGCTAACTACTTGGGAGAAGAGACCAACACCCACCTCACTACAACCTCCTTTCAGGTAGTTGTAGAGAGCGATAAGGTCTCCCCTCAGCCTCCTCTTCTCCAGGCTAAACAACCCCAGTTCCCTCAGCTGCTCCTCATAAGGCCTGTGTTCCAGACCCTTCACCAGCTTTGTTGTCCTTCTCTGAACGCACTCCAGCACCTCAATGTCCGTCTTGTATTGAGGGGCCCAAAACTGGACACAGTATTCGAGGTGCGGCCTCACCAGCGCCGAGTACAGGGGCACAATCACCTCCCTGCTCCTGCTGGCCACACTATTCCTGATACAAGCCACGATGCTGTTGGCCTTCTTGGCCACCTGGGCACACTGCTGGCTCATGTTCAGCTGGCTGTCGACCAACACCACCACGTCTTTTTCAGCCAGGCAGTTTTCCAGCCACTCTTCCCTAAGCCTGTAGCATTGCATGGGGTTGTTGTGACTGAAGTGCAGGACCTGGCACTTGGCCTTGTTGAATTTCATCCATTTGGCCTTGGCCCATCAGTCCAGCCTGTCCAGGTCCCTCTGCAGGGCCATCCTACCCTCCAGCAGATCGACACTCCCACCCAGTTTGGTGTCATCTGCAAACTTACTGAGGGTGCACTCAATCCCCTCATCCAGATCATCGATAAAGATATTAAACAAGGCTGGCCCCAAAACAGAGCCCTGGGGAACACCGCTCATCACTGAACCCCAACTGGATTTAACTCCTTTCTCCACAACTCTCTGGGCTTAGCCACCCAGCCAGTTTTTTACCCAGCGAAGAGTATGCCCATCCAAGCCATGAACCCCCAGCATCCTTAGGAGAATGCTGTGGGAGATGGTGTCAAAGTCTTTACTGAAGTCCAGGTAGATGATGTCCACAGCCTTTCCTTCATCCCCTAGGCGGGTCACAAGTATGAGTATTCCACATGTGTGAGATAGAAGTTTGTTTTCGAGACAGTAGTTCTGGACAGTTTTAGTCTTTATTATTACTTCTTAATAAATATTAGATGCAATCTGAGACAAAAGTTACAGAAAATATTAATTGTGAAGACTAATCCAAAATTAACCTTGAAAAGTAACATACAAAATAACTCTTAGTGACAGGTAATAGTTTATTTGCTGTTGTATTAAAAGTTTTACCTAAGACTTTCTGTGAGGTTAGGAATGTAACAGTTCTGTTCATTAGTTCCTTGTTCCAAAAAGGATTTAGTACTTTCAGGTATGTATTAAAAAAGAGATAAGGGTTGCTGGAGTAAAGACAGAAATAACAAAGGATCTAGACATAAGAAGTAACTGTTCTTGTGGGAGGGGGGAGGAAAAAAGCTGTCTTCATGGTATAACAGAGAAAGTATTCTGAGATGGATCTTCAGTTCATTTAAGTCAACAAGGTTCTGTTGGGTTTATGGGTCTGGGTCCATTTATCCTTGTTGAGGTGAACTGTGAAATATATTTTGGCCTGACTATATTTTTACTTTGCTGTAAGAATTAATATCTCTAAAAAATTGTCAAATTTTATTCAGAAACAAAGTAATAAAAGCTTGGTAAGAAAATATATATATTCTTAGTTAAAATAGAAAACAGGGTCTTGATTCTTGTGGCTTTTTTTGGTAGGATCTTTATTGTCAGGGAACTAATGTTTTCTAATGGCATCTTAGTATTTTGAATAATCCCTCAGCTGAGCCTCACTTCACTATAAGTTAATATGCGCTACCAAATATAGGTTTGTACATGCAAATAATTAAAACTGATTGCTGTAATCTGAGAGCCAGCTGCAGAGAGCGCATGTTTTTTATATATATAAACACTTAAGAATTTATTTTATGTATTTATAAAATATTCACATTTGTGCATCTATGTATAGAAATGATTTCTTATTTAACAAAACCAAAAAGTGTGAAAAAGTCTAAAGGCAATTCCTCATACATGAGATAGCATAGTAGTGATAACCCGTCCTTTTTGTTTGGGTCCAATCCTTTAATCTCCTCATTTATAAGCCTTTAAGGTAAGGGTATGATATTTGATAGCAAATAAATCAGCTTTTCTTAAACTTGTGCTATATCTGTGGCATTCAGAACTCAGGAGATACAGTAATTTAACTCAAAAACATCATGAAGCTTGTAATAGAAAGCAACCTTGACCATGGTGACGTGCTATGACAAATAAATATAGGCCTAGAAAAATGAAAACAAACACACAAAATAGAGATTCTTTTCTATTTTAATCTTAAAGGCAAATAAACCACAACATTCTTTCAACTTTTAGAAATGTTCTTTTTACAAGGCTTTCAAATTTTCCATAGCTTTCAGATTCTCAGTTTAGGGCTTCTAACATTTAATTATGTGTTTGAACAGCAGCTTGACTTCTGGTCTCTCCACCAAGTTGAGCAGCTAATGTGCTATCTCATGGTGCTCAGCAGTTTGGAAGTTCAGACTGTATTTACGTGCCCAGATATGATTGATAGCAACCCACTTTTACAGTTCATGTGCTGAAGGCACTATTTATGCTTTTGTTTCCATTTATGCACTGTTCTGTTTATTCGTTTCATTCAGAAGCCACTCAAGAGACTCTCCCCGACTTTCATAATTTCTAGAAGGCCTAACCCTTTCCAGTGCTGAGTAAACAGTAGCTGCTGGTGCTCAGCAGGTCCGAGGACTGATAAATGCTTTATCCAGATACACATAGACATTTAATGAGTTCTGTGAACCATACTTCTGGGGAGTAAATATAATTCTGTTCCTCATTAACACATGCAAACTGCAGGAAACATTTCCTGAGGTGTGGTAGACATCAGGAATTTTCCTTTCTGATGAGGGGTTTTTTTTGAGCATGAATTATGGCATAATGTCTATTTGTCCCCTTGTATATCTGTAAATGAAACTGCAAGTGAGATTCTTGTATGTATGAGGGAACTCAAGAAGTTACGAGGGGGATGAATTTTACTTTCTCCTTCCCAAAATATTTTAAAGTAGTCAAATAGGAATCTGCCTCAGGAGTAGAATAAAATAGTCAAGTTTTGATTGAAATAAGCAGAAAAGAGAGTAAGAGACTTAACTGAATTTCAGTGTTATATTTATGTATTAGCTGAAATTCGTTAAAAATAAGAGGAACCATATTTCAGTATGCAGTTTGCATTCATTGGCAATGTTTTGAGAACTGGTGGGAAAAAAGAAAATTAAATGAAACTTACTATTCTGACAGTCACCCCAAAGGAGGCAGGGAGGTTACCAAAGCTTAGGCTTTGGTCTAATTTGCCGCTTCCTAATCTTTTAATTCACTTAACCAGTAAAGATCTAATTTTAATATCTTCCTGTTTTGATATTTACAGGAATGTTTGTTTGGCTTCTTTGGCCTTTTAGTGAACTGAACAACTATTATTTGAGTTTGGGATTTGAACTCAAGAGAGGTGAGCCAATTTTCCATAAGAATTGATAAGAACAAACCTTCACTCATTCCTCAAAGCAAATCTGAATTTGGTGTTGTTGTGGGTTAACCTTGGTCAGCAACCTGACGTCCACCCAGCAGTGCAGGGTGGGGTGGAGGATGGGGAATGGGGGGTTACAGTCAGTCTATAGCTGCACTGCCACTTCCTCCTGACATTTTTGCTGTGCTCCAGCATGGGCTCTCCATGGGCTGCTGTGTCTTCTTGAAATATCAAACTCTTCCAGTGTGTGGTCCTTCGTGGGCTGTAGGATGGATTCCTACTCTGGTGTGGCTGCAGGGAAAGAACCCGCTCCACCATGGGCTGCAGGGTTGCCTGGAGCACCTCCTCCCCTCCTTATTCTCTGACCTTGTTGCTCACAGGATTGTTTCTCACACTTTCCTTCCTCCTCCTCTCCCTGCCTGTCATTTTTTCCCTTTCTTAAACATGCTACCCCAGAGGAACCACACACATGGCTGACATCCTCAGCTTTGTCCTGTGGTGGGTCTGTTGCCGAGGAGGCTGGAACCAGCTGTGTCTGGAACAGGATAACCTCTGATGTCCTCCCACAGAAGCCACCCCTGCAGCCACCACATTGCCCAAAATCTTGTCACCTACAGGAGTACAGGTCATGTTTCAGAAATGTATTCAGTTTTTCAGGCTTTTTGCAGCCATTAGAAATTGAAATGCAAAGTCTTTAATGATTTCAAACTGCATGGAATTGTGAGAAGAAAAAGAAGTTCAGATGCACTCTCAGTCTCATGTCTTTAACTACATTGAGTGAGCACAGTTTTCTGCAATTGAGTGAAGCTCTACCACCTTATGACAGCCTAAGGGTGTTTTCAATGTGTACGGAGATGGCATCTTGCCAATACCTATAATAATGAACACCTGTTTGAAAATAAGGATCAACTTCTCCTTTATGCCCATTTCTGATGAGTGAAAAAATTGAGCAACTAACTCAGAATTACTAGAATATGCACTTGATAGGTGGGAAACTGGTACAAGCTCCAGTTCTAATTGCAGCAGGAAACTACTACAATACTGTGGGCTAGTTTACAGTGGATGTCTTCCCTTCTGTAGCTGTTCTACTTTTTATTAAAGATATATACTTCTGTATGTATAGAATCAAATAAAATGAGAGATATTATTTGACAAGATGTTTAGAGAATTTACATTTGCCAGTGCTCTGCTATGACTTTGGGTAAATGCCACAATCAGTAAAATGTATTTTACCTTCTTTATCATGTGTACTGATTTCACATAAATTCTAAGGAGAAAGAATGTCCTGATCCTGAGGGCACCTCATTCTACTGGATTTTGCTGATTTACTATGAAAAAAATGGACAGCAGCCAGAGCATTATACATAGGGAATGAGTCTTTATTTCAATACTTGTAATTGTCAGAGACTTTGTGAGGCTATTGACAGCAATATAGGAAGCTTTGAAGGAAGACCACTATTAAAGATACAGTTGTTGGAAGCTGTTATTAATGAATAGATTGCTACCAACATTTTAAGCCTAAATGGAGAAAACAACAGGATGAACAAGAGGAAGCAGGATGCTCCACTGAGAAATGATTTCTGCCTAAGCTGAAATCTTTAAACTCTGAAACCTACCTTTTCAAGGTCCTTCATTGTAATCCATTATCTTTCATTCCCCTTTGGTACCACAAAGATGTCAGTTTGATGATATGTTGCACATAACAATGTCATTACATTGGCATAACATGACAATTGGGACTCATTTGAACTTTTAAAAACTTCTAATCCCTAAAATAAATTAGGAACTGAAGACTTTTCAGACATAGAAAATAAGTCACTTGTTAGAAAGAACAGGGTTCTCCATACGTTTTGGAGAATTACACTTTTCTGAGCCAGGTTTTTTTTCCTTTTTTTTGCCCCTGATGCATATAATACACTTAGCAGGAAATATAGTCCACAGACGTCCAGATTGTTTAAAACATCTTTTCTTTCTTTGCTTTAGGCTTCCTGAAGTACTAAGTCCCACTGTAGATGACAACTCATCTACAGATGTTAATTAAATTTCTCAGAACCAAAACAAAATCTTTGCTGTAATTTTGAATATAAAGATTCTTAATCAGCCTCCTAACTATTCTTCCTTTAATTTTTTTTCTTACCTTACAACTTTTTTTGGTCACTCTTTCTGTCTTACTCATCTGTTGAACTGTTTTGATTCATTCCTTGCAAGACTGGAAGTCTGATTTCGGGCAGCTTAAATCTTGACCAAAATTGTTTTTTTCTTGTAATGTGCAGATATGTAAACACATAAAATGTTAATATATTAATTTTAAAAGTGTGGTCTGGTGTTGCTTTTATATAATGATGATCTTTTTGTTGAAGGCATAATACATTTTGAAAATTTGAATGACAGATATTCAGGGACAGGTGTGGTCAACTTTTGTTTGCGTTACTCTTAAGCTTTATGCCATTGACGTTTCTTCATGGCTGATTTTGAGTATTCAGAGAGACACAAATCAGGCAAGAAATAGTTGACTAAGGGATTTTGGATGAATTGAGACCAGATGCATCTGGCCTCATTGTTTCCAGGTTCCTCACCACTTGAATTTGCAAGCACAACCTTCAAAATGTTGAAGAAAGCAACCACTTGCCTTCTGGTCAGAGTCATCACACTGTGACCAACCATCTGCAGCAATGGAAGATGCTTATCTTGACTCTTCTACGCATGTTTCACTACTGAAGCAGAGCCTCTTCAGGCAAAATATAGTTTTCTTTGCCCAAGAAGGAAATGCAAGGAAGGTTGATCGCTCTGTACAGTTAGTGAAAAAAGGAATTCTGTGGATCAGCTTCAGGAAGAAGACAGGTTAAGCTTCTGTACTGAATTGCTTTCTGGAACAGTATCTTCAACAAGGATATCTTGTTTTTGGAGTGCTGCCTGGATGATCTCTAAGATTTAAAAGGCAGAGGGTGTTTATCTGTTGTTCCCATGTTTTGGAAGCTGCAGAACTTCTTTTGAACTTGCTGGTTACATACAGTAGTCTGTTTTGGGACAACACTTGAATGGGTCTATGTAGCTTGTGCCACATCTATTCTTTTGGCAAAGGACCTGCTTGATGTGTGAAAGAATGGTGGCCACCTGCATGTTAACATTTAAGCATTTTGGATATTAGGGAATTGAAAACTGAATGTGAAGCTGGAAGTACAACTGCAGAGATTTTTTTTAGGTCTTCTGGACCTGGAATTCTAGTACAGACAATATGCATATTTCTCTTACTTGCTACTTATTAATGAAGCATCCTCTACATGTGTCTTGTGCTGGAGTGTGAACATACTTACTTATCAGGAAATGTATGTTATCGCTGTGCATTATAATAATGAGAAAAAATTAAAAGGCAATTCTACTCCAAGTAGTTGTGATGTATCATATACCGGGTTATACTTTTTTTTTATTCCTAATATTAGACTTTTTACTCTGTAGTGCATTGTAAAGTTCAGCAGATTTCAGGAAGATTCAGATTTTTAGTCTCTTGGCTTTATGAATAGATATAAAATGTGTATTCATTTTACAGCTAGTATTTTAAAGCTTCTTACAGAATGGTGTGATGATTCATCTCAGTTTTACCATTTTGCAGAATTAGCATAGTCAGTAAGGAAATAACACTTGTTTCAATCAAAACCTATAGTCTTTCAGATTTCCAGATCTGCTTGAAGTAACTGTAATATGTGCGCAACAAAGTGAAAATGAATAGCTCAATGGATGCCTTCAGCTTTGAAATTTGTTACCTAGTGTTAAAATAGCTGCAATCTACTCTACTTATAGTCTGCTTGTTTTGCAGAAATATTTCCATGGCGGAGACCATATTCTATGTAGTCTCTTCTAACATTTTTACTTACATGTGACTTACATGTTTCTCAGTTAACAACCCATATGCTTTGGTGATGCATGGGGTGTGTACTCCGAATATTTTACATTTCTTGGAAAGGGCATCTGCAAAAGGTTGGCTATGGACATTCATTTTCATTTAAAGAGGGATGATCATATAAGCACACTGATGTTTTAGTGTGCAGTTTGTGTTGATACATTGTCCACTTTACAGTTTAAGGGATGTGTTTTCAATGTGAACAGATGATCCAGATACCATGAAGTGAAAGGAAGCCTTATCAGAGCAGGTTCTTCTAGAAGCAACCAAATTATATCAAATCCTTCTTCCATGCTATATTATTTAAATGAAACTGAAATTAAAAGCTTTATCCAAATAATAATCTGTTAGGATTAAATACCTTAAAAAGTAGACAGCAGAGCATAAAAATCTTTTTTCTTCAGATATCTGCACAAATCTATAGACCCCTATTAATTAATTTTAAATGTAAATGTTGGTACACTCAAACAGAGAGGAAGAGTATGTAGAAGTAAACAGTCTGTGAAAGATTCTGGGGGAAACTGTTCCAAATAAACTTCAGGTTGCATTGGTTTGACTGAACTGGAAGGTTACTTCCTAGTAAGTAAGAAATCTTTCAATAGAATTTTGCAGGGGTCTAAAATGAAGCTTTTGTTACACTCGATGTATTCTTAAGGGCAAAAAGTAAACAAATCTTATACATGTAAAGCCAATAATTTCTTCTTTGTGTAATTGGAATCTTAACTGAATAATCAAAGAAAATTCATTGCTTGAAATTTGTTACAGAAAAATGAAGGAAAACGAACATTTCTACATGTATTGTAGAAAAAAATCAATAATAATAATAATAATACAGTAAAATTATTTAATGTGGACTTCTTAGTATCTACCCTTTTCTTTGCTATTATGTTCACCATTCCACTGCCCCTTGGGTTCTTACAGTTGACCGCTTCAGCTGGGCATGCAAGTTGTCAGAATCCTGAGCCCATTGCTGGGAGCAACATGATGTTAATGATATTTGCCTCCTCCTCACTGTAGGATCTGCTTAGGGTCATTTTTACGTGTTTGCTAACACACATTGCAAACTTTGTTCTTTCTTTGTGGGTTTGTAATACATGTTAAAGATGAATTTACTATATAGAAAGTGTATTGCATATACTGGATACTTTGTTCTCTTTCTTCTTGTTCTCCTTGTTACCATTGACTGGTTTTGCCCAGCTCCATGTCTGCATTCCCTTAATTGACCATAGTAGAGTTGTTTATGGCTCTGGGCTCTCTGATGCCACCCTGTGTCACTTTTTCATCCCATGCCTGCACTCCTCTGCATTGCATCCCAAGTGCCTGCTTTGAAAGCCTCTGCTGTCGTACCAGGCCTGTATTTCTCTACATTACACTGTTATGTTAGAGCCATGAATATGGCATTCTACACAAAATAGCTACTTATTACAAATGTATGTATAGAATTATGGTTCTACAATACAAAGATATGCAAAAATAAAACAAACTAGGCATAGCCAGCTGGTCACTGGAAAAAAAAAAAAAAAAAAAAAAAAAAGCCATTTTAGCTAAAGCTAAAACAAAGCTCCAGGCTAGTCAAGAAAAGTTCGAAGTAATCCTGACAAAACTCATTTCTGAGGCCTTGCAACATTGGTACAAAGCCCATGGCCTGTTCTAAGCAATACTGTATTTAGTGGGATACGGGGCTATATTGCCATTGCCTTCTCCATAGCAGGGCTGGAGGGGGAGAATGTAGTTTCTGAATTCCAACAAAGGATTCTCAGGGTGTTCTTTTTATACCCTGAAGAGACAGACATCTTTTACACATTTTTAAAGTCTGGATTTTTTTTTTTTTTCCTGACTTACAGACTTTTTCTGAACTTGTTTTGCTGGGATGAAATAAACTCTCAACCAAGCAGGTTTTGTTTCCTTAGCAGTGGCATTCATATGCCTTACATGCCTCCTGATCAGAATGGCTCTTGAACTTATAAAACTTCATTTGTTGATATATTTTGCATGTAAAACAGTCTTCTATGAAATATTTTATACGTCACACAAGCCACAGTAATGAATGGTTATATAAAATGTTCCTCATCTAAAACATCTTAGAAAAATAAGTAAGGCAAAAGCTATAAAGTTTTTCTTTTAAAGCATGTAATTTGCCTATCTGTATTTACAAGCATGTGTAATTACTTTTAAAGAAGTTTTAGTCAGTCTTTGAATGATGAAAAAGCAGACACCATTTGGAACTCCTTTAATTAACATGAAATTTTTTTGCAACAAACATCTAAATCATAATATTCTCCAAGCACCATATATATAAGAAAAATGTGTGTTTCTTATATTTGGCAATGATTCATGCAAAACTGTAATGATCTGAAGCTGAAAGGATGCATTATAATTTTCTAATTCACTCAATAATAAGTACTGAAATACACACTCAATAATCAGTATTGAAAATTCACAATTTCTGGTGTGATTCAGCTTTAAGGATGATTCTTCCTGATTCTTCTTACCACAAGAAATCAAAATCCTGCACTCGAGGTGCAAACAACAGCCAAGTTAGAAGCACAGCATTTGTTTGCGCATGCTTTCCACCCATAAGATGCAGAGTAGCTGCAAATTGGTTTTAGTGTTCTTGGTCATCTATCTGTGTAGCAACAAGGTTTAGCCAGAATAATTGCTGTAAGCTGAGGCTGCTCTCAGCCCCAAACAGAATATCTGGACTTTTAGCTTTCAAGGAAGAAATAGCCCACGATTTATACTTTCAGATTTATCTCAAAACATACACTGTAATTAGATACATAAAGACTATACTAGGTAGTTTAAAGTACTGCAAGCAGGATGTGGGCTATCTTGTTGGGAGGAAGAGAAAAATGCCTCAATCTTGCAAGCTCACCTAGATTGCAGTAGGGTGATGTGTAACCCTGTTGACGCGGAGAGCAGTTATCTCCATAACAGAACTTTCACCTATGTCCTTGAGTTGGTTTAAGTCTCTGAACTGGGTTTTGAGGTGAAAAAAAAAAACAACCCAAAACCTTAAATATATATATATCTTTATATAGAATCAGAATCATAGAACCCTTTAGGTTGGAAACGACCTTTTAGATCATCAAGTCCAACCATTAACCTAACACTACCAAGTCCACCACTAAAACAATTAAGGGTAGAGTAATATACTTAAATAGCAAATATTTCCTTTAATCTCCCTGTCACCTTGCAGTAGACAGATGATTTACGTGCTTTCCTCGAAAAACATAAATACATAGTTAAATGTTTGAGCAGCCTCACCAATGGAGGAAAGTAAATTTGGTTTTGCAAAATTTCCATGAGTGCAGCATAGGAACATACAGGTCTTGAGGTTTAAAATCAAATTGATAAACCAGCATATTTTCTTATTACGAACTACTGCTTTCCTTTGAAGCTAATAATTTTTAAAAAATTAAATATTCATATGATAAAATACCTTGCTACGCTGTTTTTCTGTGACTATACCTTTTTAAAATGAAGTTTCAAAGTTAATATTTAAAATATTTGTAAATGGCTTTTAATTTTGCACATTATACTGAATAACTTATTACTGCTATGCCCCCCTCTAATTTCAAAGCAAAACCAACGAGGGCTCTTAAATAGTTTTCTTTAAAGAGCTAAACAGTCCATCATCTCTCCTCCAGCTTCCCCTTGAAGTCTGACTTTTAAAGCTGAAAACAAGGTGGATGGTAATAGTATTAAGTACTGAACGGTATTTGAATTTTAAAACTTCTAAAAAACACCTCCAGTTTGCTGTTGTGTACCAGCAACAACCTGCAGGCAATAAAAATACTAAATAGTAAAGAAATTTTTAAAAAACCCACATGCTGAAGAAGTGCTGTAACTACTGATTCTATTTGACTTTGAGAAGACGTTAGGTAGATGGCTTACATAACTAATTCTGTTTGCCAGACCTGCCAGGTGAGCTGAAGGCAAACATATATTAAAAACTGAGACTTTAGATGGTATAACCTTATCTAGTGTTTAAATCAGAACTTTTTGTCTGAAGGCCTAGATTTCTCCTTACTTCTCCTTTTATGACTGAGTTCAAATCACAGTCTTTACTCTGCATGCCATTAATTCAGTTTTGCACTGAATGCTTAGGACCAGCTTATTAGATTTTTTTCTCAGTTTTATTAGCATTCCTTTAGCATTCCTTAGATATTCAGATATTCACATTTATTCTTCCACCCCCTCCCCTTTTTTTTTTTCTTCTTTCCTTAGTCTGAATGTTAAGCCCCCTACAATCTTGCTTTGGACGGTAGAAGAGTGAAGGGGGTTTCTTTGTTTCCTTTCTTTTTTTTTTTTTTCTTTTTTTCCTTTTTTTTTTCCCCTGGAATTCAGGAAAGCCAGTAGGTTGCAGCCAGTCAGACTGCATTTTATTACACAGTTACCCTGAGAGTCTTAAGTGCCCAGTGGGGACCTAAGAGCACTCAATGAAAGAATCGTGTTGAGATGTGCTGTGGCAGCAAAAAGGAATAAAACATGCTTTGGATGCCGTAAAGTTAAATTAATCTTCACAGTGACAAGTGACAACAATAGATAAGGTCACTGAAAATTTTACCTTATTTAGAGGTGATGTGCAGAAGACGTAAGTAAGTATGGAATTTAGCATTGCATCTTTGACCCAAGGTAACTAATCACCCTCACTCCCTATAGAAACTATAACACAAGGCTAAATTTGATCTGGGGTAATGGAGGCTCCAGCACACCCATGGTGACAGATGCTAGTCTTTTCACCTTTCTACAAATGTACTTCTCAGTCAGTATCCAATTAAAGTTACAAATGCTTCCAAGCATAACTTGGTTTTGAGTTATGTCCAAAACATGCTAAAATTTCCTAAGTAAGCATCTGTGAACATGAATTAAAATCCATATTCATTTTAAATAAGGATGAAGGGCACTATGGACTAGGCACTAGATTTCACCAAAACTCTCCAGGAAAGCCTGAAAAATGCAAGTAGTCTATAAATACATTCTTACAGGGAAATCAGTACCCAAACTTATAGTTTATATTGCAGAAAACCCCACATAATGCTCCTCAGGAGCTAATATCTGACTCCTATTTCGATTATAACTGATCTCTTGAACACTTGCAATTTTTCATAGACCGCCTTATAAGACATGAACCAAAGTATGGAGAGAAAATTTAAAACTGTGTTGTTGCCTATTTAATGGCTGAAAGGATTGCAACCAAAGAACTAAAATTCAGGAAGTCTGTGCCATAAAAATGTTTGTGAAAGATGTTTTATTAATTTTATGCAAAAAATACATTCGAAAGATCAGAAACGTTCTTGATTTTCACTTAATTCTTCATTATGGGCCTTCATATATTCTTCATCATTCTTCGTCATTGTCCTGGTTTCGGCTGGCATAGAGTTAATTTTCTCCCTAGTAGCTGGCATAGTGCTGTGGTTTGGATTTAGTAGGAGAAGAATGCTGATAACACACTGATGTTTTAGTTGTTGCTGAGTACTGCTTATGCTAGTCAAGGACTTTGCAGCTTCCCATGCTCTGCCAGGTGCACAAGAAACTGGGAGGGGGCACAGCCAGGACAGCTGACCCCAACTGGCCAAAGGGCTATTCCATACCATATGACATCATGCTCAGTGTATAAACTGGGGGAAGTGGGATGGGACAGCGATCGCTGCTTGGGAACTGGCTGGGTATCGGGCAGTGGGTAGTGAACAATTGCATCATGCATCACTTGTTTTGTATATTCTTTTATTGTTTTTATTATTATTATTTTCTCTTCCTTAGCTGTCCTAATAAACTGGCTTTATCTCCACCCATGGGTTTTACTTTTTTTTTCCGATTCTCTCTCCCATCCCACTGGCAGGGAGAGGGTGAGTGAGCATCTGTGTGGTGCTTCATTGCTGACTGGGGTTAAACCACAACAAATATTTTAGAGCTGAACTTATGCATATAAGTTTTTTAACTTGTTCAAAAAAATGGGTAGATGTGGCACTTGGGGACATGGTTTAGTGGGCATGGTGGTGTTGGGTTGATGATTGGACTGATGATCTTAGAGGTCCTTTCCAATCTTAATGATTCCTCATTTTTACTTTCATTAAAAATAATCCAGCCACCAAGCCAGGAAACATGAAATTGCTACTCTACCTTTAGTTGGTTTAGTGGTTGACTTGGTAGTGTTAGGTTAATGGTTGGACTGGTTGATCTTAAAGGTCTTTTCCAACCTAAACAATTCTATATGTTGAAGTGCTTATTCAGGAAAGCACTCAGGCCTTGCCAAATTGAGGCTGTTGGTATCCTGTAGTAAATTCTGTTTCCCCAACCCTGGAAACTATTTAAATTCTTAATGCTTATTGATTTCATTGAATTGTATTCTGTTACTACAGTATGCTTTCACTGTGCTCACAGAAAGCCATGTTGTTAAAGTAAAATTGCACTTCCCTTCATATTTGTTTACAAGCAGTGTATGCAAAACTGTATGTCTGGTTTCGTAAGCTCAGAGATGGTTTGTGCAACTCACAGCTGCTCATTAGCAGTTGGATTGCTTCATTTGTTAATGCATTTTGGGGAAGAGCTAAAATAAGTATAGGTGAACAGGCACATTTTGTATTTTGGTTCTTCATCGTTCTGCATAAACATGTATTCTACTCTAAGCAAATACATTTGCATTTTCATTTGCACTTTATGAATTTGAGGAGTCTATCCTGCCTGTATGTCGAAATGTCATGTGCTGCACAATGTTAAAATTGTGCAAGCTGCTTGAAAAACTAAATTAATATATTAATGAATATTTTACGCTTTGCATTATGGTTTTCAAATCTTTATTTAAAAGTAGGCCACAGAACCTTCATTTTACTGAAGTAGTAGAGCATATGATATATGAACTGCAGAAAATAAGCTTCAAAAACCTCTCATTCTTTAACATGCACAACTTTCTTCTTCTGCCTTTTTCATGGCTCTGTGAATTCTGTCATTTACCACAGTGGTTTCCACTAGGAAATGAAGTAAAACAAAACTAATTTTTCATCTTATATAAAATGAACAGTTTATTTTCTAACATGAATATGCATTCTACTGAAAAGTTTCACCATTTAAGGGTAGTGATTTAATCATATGGAAGTTTCTTATTATTTATATTGATGGAGCAGATCTAGTTTTGATTTTTTTAAAAGTTTTTCTCTGTCATCATTAACAATTAGGAAACTTCCATATTTTAATTTTTAAGGCATAAGTAAATCATTAGTAACTTTAAACACAATTGTAAGTTTCAGAACTGAACACAAAGGTTCAAAAACGTAAAAAAAAAATTTTTTTTTAATGTTACTGATGATTTAGCAACAGGATAATCTAAACACTGTTTAGAATAATTGCAATAGCCTGCAGGATTGTTTGAGATTATACAGAGAATGAAAGTGTTTGTCAGAGATATCTATGCTACGTGTAAAATACTAAATATTGGTAGGCAGTTCTGTGTTTTATATAAACACAGATATGTAATTATATAAAATGGCACAGGTGTCAGGACCTATTTTGACTCTTCAGAGAAGGCTAATGCAGAACTGATACAGAAATCAAGAAAAATTTTTATTTATTAGGATAGGTCTTATGATGTGTTGGCTGGAGGAAATGGTGATTCACTTCATCGCAGGGATGATTAAAGTTGTGCATAATACTTCACACACAGATGTTTTACAGATGCAGTAAATTAAAACTGAGTTCTGTTGTGTGTATGACAAAAAATATGAAGATAATTGAAATAATTTGATGTTCATGCATCTGTGTGTAAGAAGTGGCCTATATCTATGAATTGATCTAAGGGAAGATCACTTTGCACTACTTAAGTAGTAGAAAAGAGAAAGCCTGATGAAAATTAAGCAAGGTATTCTTTAAAGTATATTGTTAAATTACGTCCTAGGACTGTCATTTAGCTGTAACAAGAACACATAATAAATGATGTTTTAGAGGGTTAAGATATAAAAAGTAAGTGAGACCATGAGCAGGAAGACTGTACTTAGGCTTTAACCATATTTTTTTAGTTGCTTCCCAAACCTGTACTTCATTCATATGCTGACTCCTCCTCTTTCTATGCTTTGTTTGTCTCTCTGTGGTACATCCTCTGAAATATCTCAGTTTTGTCCATCTCAAGGTTCACATAGTCCTTTCTTCTGATTAACTTCTGTTCTCACTCATCAAAGACAAATCCCTGTCAAGTAGTGGTAGAAATGATTGGTAAACAGAATGTCTGTCATACAGGAAGTGTTGAGACTTTGATGTATTCTTTTGGCCTCTATCTGCTCAAAAGTGAAAATACAGAGCCCCCCCTTTTTTTTTAAAGGGAAAATTGTTTGAAAAATCCTTAGTATACATCAGAATATTTTGCTTGAGTAGCATTAGTATTAAACTGTATGTTTGCCAGATATACTTATGGTGACTGTTGAAGGCACTGGGTCATTGCCTTTTTTATCCCATCCTCCTTTATAGTTCCTGCTTTCTTTTGCCCCAGCTAAATGGATAGATTATACTGAACACATGCCAATTGTGCATTTCACCCTGCTTTTCTAGTGGGAAATATTCTGCAGAAATCCCCCTCCAGAAATCTCTGTCTTGGTTTTAGCTGGGATAGAGTTAATTTTCTCCCTAGTAGCTGGCATAGTGCCATGTTTTGGATTTAGCATGAGAATAATGTTGATAACACACTGATGTTTTAGTTGTTGCTAACTAGTGCTTACACTAAGTCAAAGAAAAACTTTTCAGCTTCCCATGCTCTGCCAGGTGCACAAGAAGCTGGGTGGAGAACAGCCAGGACAGCTGACCCAAACTGGCCAAAGGGCTATTCCATACCATATGATGTCATGCTCAGTTTACAAACTGGGGGGAGTTGGCCGGGGGGCAGTGACCGCTACTCAGGGATGGGCTGGGCATCAGTCAGCCAGTGGTGAGCAACTGCACTGTGCATCACTTGTTTTGTATATTCCTTTATTATTATTATTTTC
This sequence comes from Pelecanus crispus, assembly GCF_030463565.1. NCBI lineage: Eukaryota > Metazoa > Chordata > Aves > Pelecaniformes > Pelecanidae > Pelecanus > Pelecanus crispus. Next base: position 99,112,143 of record NC_134644.1, on the reverse strand, counting down.
TCTTCCTTTGCAGTCCTATTAAACTGGCTTTTTCTCAACCCATGGGTTTTACTTTTTTTTTTCTGATTCTCTCCCCCATCCCACTGGGGTGGGGGGAGGGTGAGCGAGTGGCTGTGTAGTACTTGGCTGCTGACTGGGGTTAAACCACGACACCTCTTTCAAATAATGGATTTGGATGAAACCACTTTTTCTTTGAGGGGAACATTTCATGAATGCAGTGTAGTTACAGTATTCACAAATTCCTATGAGGATTAAAAAAGAAAATAGATTCTCAAGTCTGGTTATCGCCCCTTGGCTCCACTGAGATTCTGTAAATGACTTTATCCAACCATAAATAACCAGAGGAACATTTTCCTGCAGGCACATCTGTGCCACTGGTGAGCCATTAGTTTTTCCCCTCAGGCTTCTGTGCTGGTAGGAGGCATGTTGAGAGTGATGCAGCTGACCTTCATCACTCCAGATGAATCCTGTACTGTCATTGGCCTCGTTAAGGACCCAGTGCCATTAGCATTAGAGTGGCCATGGAGCAGATTGTCAGATGAGGAATATCTACTCTCTTAAGCCCATCATTATTTGCACCAAGTGGAAACTGTGTAGTTTGATTGTAGCTTAATTCTGAATCCTTATATATGCAAGAGTTTCTGGCCCAGCCTGTAAAGAGTAGTTAATTTAATACTTACTTGCTCAGGACACTCTCAGTAAGGAAATATGTTGCTTCACTATTGCTCCATGAATACTTGAACACAACCAGTTGCATTTGTTAGCAAAGACTGCTGCTTAATGGAGAGAATCCATTCTTTTAATGAAGAAATCTTGAGATGAAAATGGCAGTTAGGTCTTTGGCTGCTTCATATAAGATTGATTGTGTCCACTTACTTTTCTAAGAGCTTTCTGTCCCTCCATCACTCTGATGCAGAGCAGTGTACGCTGAAGCACTGTGCCAAGTGGCTCACAGCTGACTTTGCTGTTGTTCCTTATTCCCTCTCACAGTACTGAAACAGCCCTTTCTCAAGCAAATGAAACCACCTATCAGCATAATTGATTTTGAGGCTCCCCAGATAATAATTCTTTTAAAATGTTTTTTGTTAACCAAGAAATCCTCTTAATGGAGTTTGAGGCTAACCTGAAGGATTCTGCTGTTAGATTTTACACAGAAGTCTTAATTCTCCAGCCTTCCTGGAGTTTGTCAGCTGTGCATTTTGCAATGGTATTCCCATTGCTAAAGGCAGCCACTTCTGGAGTTTATATTGCATAAATTCAGGTGAGATCAGAAGCTGGACACTTAAGCCATCTTCCTTCTTTTCAAAGTGAGCCTTTCAGGAACAAAACAGCCAGTGAATAGTTTTTGAAAGCTGGATTCCATAAATCACCTTGTTTGTTAGTCATCTGCCCGTTGACTATTGGAAGAGTGTTACCTTCTAAGTTGCCAAGATTTCTTCTGGCTGAACTGAGTTTTTTTCATCCAGGTTGTCTTTGTAGACTTTCAGTGAACCAGGTTTGGTTATAATCTGTACTACCCACTCAGTGATAGTGTAGTAATATACTTTATTTTTTCCAAAGAGGGAAAAGAGCCTCAAGTTCAAAATATTGGCTGCCAGACTAAGTGACCTCAGAACTCAAGCTCTGCAACTACAGGATTTTTGACTGTTTTCTTGGAGAAAAGGGCTAATCAGCTTCATAACATAGCAAATACATTTCTGTTTGAAGAAGAACAAAATGTAAAACATAGATGAGTCAAGAGTAGCCCTGAGAAATTGTTCTGCACTGGTGTAAGGAGAGGGGTATGTGAGAGACAGAAGGAGATGGTGAATGGTTCTTTCTGGATCTCAGTAAGAAAGGTCTGAAAACAAATGCCTTAATAAAATAGCTGTTTTAATAAGACAGTAAAAAAAGGAATATAGATATCAGGTAAATTCTATATCCCTCCAGATGTTGGGAACCCCACTTCCGTACAGCATTGGATGGACCCCAGATGGATTTTCACATGGCACGCTGTGCAGGTCTTGTCCATGGTTGAACATCCTCCTTTTTGGTCATTCGAACAATTATATAAATCACGAACTCATCTATGTGCAATGGTTTCCCAGTCAGGATCACTAAAGAGATACTTTGATAAGAGCTAGTACTGTCAAGAGCAAACTAGAAGCACTAGAAGGAAGTAATTCACTCCAAGCTGGTGCAACTACTGCTTCTGAAACACAAATATTCATGTCAAAAGGCTACAGTATACAGGAAAAGAGTATTTTATAGATTACTGAAGATTTTATGCATGAGGAGGAAAGCAGATTTGAATTCCCTATGGTCTAATAACTAAGAGGTGGTTAAAGTAGGGTGTGATTTTACTTCTTTTAGTGACTTTACTTCTTTAGACAAAGGCAAAACTCCCATTGATTTGTATAGGTGAAGTCAAATTTTTGTAGAAAAGGCTGAATACACCTCCAACAAAACATATTTCTTAAGCTTTAATTTAATTTAATTCTGAAGTTTAAATGTTCCTAGCATTTCCCAATAAAATCTGATTAGAGATGGATTTTTTTCTAATGCCTGTTTCATTAGCAAATATACAAATATCTCTCAGAAAGCAGGCGGACATCACTGTGGTGATGGTTTTAATATTTATTTTATATGCAACAGCAAATTATTTCACATCAGCTGGGAACAGCTTGCGTTCATAGTAGGTGACAAGGCTCAAGCTTTCATGACCGCAACATATGCCGCACATTGGGGAACTTGCCCAAAAGCCTTCCATTCCTTGGCATTCTGTGGCAGTGTATAATCTGCATAGTGGGAGCAATATAACACAGGTTCAGATGACAGAAACTATTTAAAAGGGAAAAGGTATGTTGGCAATAGACAGTTGTGTTTGCTGACCTGGATAGCATCATACTTATCTTCTGACTTATTCTAAGTGAAAATTTTTTTGAACAATGCCACTGAAGCCACACTACATGGGAGAATTTTTTTTTTTTTTTTTTTTTTTTAATTCAGGGTACTTGGAATGAGGTAGCATATTTTAATAAGAATTGCATAATACTCTAAGACCTTAATTTCTGAGCCAAACCCCTTAATTTTTTTCTATAATTTATTAGATCACCATGTTTGTGTTGTATGCTGTTTTGATCCACAACAGGTTCTGCTGACTTTGGAGAAACTGTTGTAAGAATTATGTTCCTTCTCAATACCAATAAGAGCATATTGACAGTATAGGCTATACTTACTTGTTGACTAATGTCTCTGAGTTCACTGTCATGATTTACATATGAGTCATCTGTGTTTTTTCCTTCCTAAACATACATAGATATGTACTGTCATCTGTACACAAGCTCCCCCTGTGGTTATTGACATTATGAGGATCTGCCATCTACAGAAGGATAACATAGTTTTTCTGTGCTCGCATTATGAAGATTTTTTTTGTGGGTGAAATGCAAGACATTACATCTCCACAGGCCTAAAAGCTGAAGTAATTTTACCATAAAGCCTGTAAACTTGTTTTTACTGCCAGACCATATATGTTAGTCAAACCATGGAGCCATTAGATAGTTGTGGGACAATCATTAGCTAGTCAGAGAAGGTTTAGAGAACATTTTAGATCTTTCTGCTTTGTGGAAGTATGTTGAACTCTCAAGACAAACACAGTATATTAATTAAAATTGGGTTTGATGTAATAAGTGAAGCAGTTACTACTTAAATCCATTTGAATACCAGCTTCTGGAATTGCAGAACTAGCATAAACTTGTGGGATCTTTCCACCTTGCACATATGTAATGGCTACTGGTGGTTACAGAATTTCTGAATGGGAAAGCAAACCATCACGAAGGGTCCTGAGTCATTGCAGTTACATTGTAATTTACCCTATACCTGTGCAGAAGCAGTTTCACTAATCACCATCAGAAAGCTGGCTCTACTAAATGTTACATGCCCTCTTTCACTGGGTTAGTGCTTGTGATTCATACTCTGGCAGTGGTTACTACCAATTTGTGTTGTTATTCTTAAAGAGAAACCTGTAAAAGTAGAAAGAAAACATAAAAAAAAATCCTATTTTTTAGGAAGCATCATTTCTGTTTCATATTGTAGCTGTTAGAGGAACATCAACATGGAGTATTCTTCCTAGAAAAACAGGCAAAATTGTCAACCACAAAAGAAATTATTCCTTCTGTTCTACAGAATTAAGTGGACCAGTTAGATATGTTGATGAATACAAGGGAAGTATGGAACCTAAGAAATAGATACTCACTTAGCTACTTACCAGTAACAGAACGCTGACAATTACCAAGGATGAGTTTAGTGGACTGTGAGTAAGATGGTGCTGCCTGCAAAACCTGTGAGATACCAGTAGTTCCATTCAGATTAGGGATGTCTTCTATAAAATATTACAAACTCTTCCAAAAGAAGAGAATTACCAGAGTAAGAGTCAGAATTTGGGGAACCTAACTATTGAGGGGGAGATCTTGTTCTTGATAATTTGTACTCCAATGCAAAGGGTTAATTGTACTTCACAGCAAAAATGTAAAAGTACAGGGAACTTCCTATGAATAGATCGTCAGGAGAGTGCCAGAACTTCTTGTCTCTAGAATTAAGAATGTTGCCACATTGAATAGAATGTGGCAGAGCTGTTATTCACAGTCAAATCTTTTGCAGCAAAGAAAGATGAAATGTTGTATATGGGTGCAACTGATTAGCAGAAGAGCAGTTTTAAGCAAATATATAAATTACATGCAAAATGTAAAAAAAAAGTTATGAAAACACTTTGTGCTTCTGTGTCTAAACTTTTTTTTTTTTGCTGTAGTTTTTACATGTCTTTAAAAGTTTGAGATCAGGAAGAACTTGGGGAAGAGGAAAAGAAATCTATGGAATTGTTATATATCCTCTGTTTTGTATAAAACTCAATACAACTTGGATATTCACTGTGACTGTACTGAACATATAATAGTCAGATACTACTCTTGAGCAATAACATTGCGGCATACTGGTTACCAGACTAAACTTCACTGCTCAAATGCTAGAATAAATTCTTTGATATCCACTCAAGTGTCTTATTTTTTTAAAATATATCTGCTCAGCCTTGGATTCCTATAATCACTCCTCAAGGGTGACTGCCCTCGATTTTGCATGTGATGTCAACAGTAGAAGAATGGATTTATGACATGGAGTTGGAACTGAACTCAGAAGACCAGCTAGCATCTTGTAAACTTCTGCACAGCTGGAGCATATACTGGACAGTGAGTGACTGGAACCATGTGAAATTTTTTTCATACGTATTGTGCCAGTAATTCATGTTTTTCACACTTCTAAACTGATCTGTGAAGTATCCTTTTAAGTGAAGCTTCATATAAAACTGTTCACATTTTAACTGATACAGAATGAAGCTATCACTTAGCCATTGTCTCAAAGTGATGAGATGGTATCTGTTTGTTTTCTATTTTGAATAGATAATTTTGCTAATATAACTTGGACATGTTTTATTTTATGTATTATTAACTCTTAATGTGTTGGACCTTAGAGGCTTCCTCAATTTCTTCTTCTCAGTCAGATCCTCAAAACTGAGATGATGTGCAAGGAGACACAATGCCTAGAAAAATAAAATTTGACATATGTATCCTGGATATAAGGTGCATGAGTTTTAGACTGTGGATCATGGCTTCCCTAAACACCAGAGCAATTTAGCAGAAGTTATGGTCACTAGCTATTTTGTTATCAAGATTAGATCTTCTTTTTTTTTTCTTAAAAAGATATGCCTTAGTTTAAACAAGAATTAACTTAAGGAAGTTTTCTAAATTAAAATTAGACTAAATTATCACAGAAATGCTATTCAATCTTCACTAATAAGTAGCTCTTGTGTTATCTTCAGCTGGCTTTTATTGCTGAAATTCACCATACCTCAGTTGTCTAATAAAACTTCAATTTTCTGCCCTTCATAGTTCTCACTGTTCTGCTAGAATAGGTAGAATAGGTGTATTAAAAATTATAAAATAGTTCTGAATTTTTACAGATTGGATGCAAATATATATCTTTTTCCCCTTGCAAAGTTTGAATATTTTCTAGAACTTGATTTTCATATGCAAATTCCATGCTAATATCAAATCACCAAATTATCTCCTTCAAGAAATTTTATTTTTTCACCATCCGCTACCCATAAAAAATTAAATTTTTCCCCAGAGACTCATATGAGAGAGTTAGTACATTCAACTAGGTTGAATTTCTTTAATTGTGTCTTACTGCCAGGTTCTCTGTGGTTGTACATCCTCAAATGGTAGCCCATTTGCCCTTCCGAGCTCTACTCCAAAATGACACTGACAGGTGCCATAGTTTATGGAAGATGCCGTTCTTATGGAAGTATGATCTGGTTAAGCATGTCTGCAGAAGATGCTCACCATAGCAAAGTATAGCTATCAGTTGAGTATTTTATTTCTGCTATTGCAATAGAATGCATATTCTTTTAAATTGAGTGTATCTATAGATCCTAAACTGATCATTACTGGTTACAATTACAAATTCTAGAGTTCAACTAACAGTTAAGAAAATCTCCTGCTTTTTTTATTTATGCTTCTGTTCAGGAAATACCACACTGATTTTTATAGACCACTTGGAGTCCATTTCCACAGAAAGTAGAAGACAGTAAAATGAGAACTGGTGGCATCATACTACTACTATATCTGTAGGCAGTTGCTTCAAATAAATGATCATTGTATTTTACTTGTGGTTCATGGTGCTTCCTTTTTCATAAAACAGCACAGAAAATCTTTTCGCAGTTTAGAAGGAGAGAGGCAGGAAGCTTTCATGAATACACAGTGGACTTTTTGTCTTAAGAGCCTGTTTGTTGGGTAAAAAACCTGAAATGCTAGCTAATTATCAAAAGGCAAAAAGAGGAGTATGCCAGCTAATTGGACTTGTTGAACTTCAAGAACACTAGGGAAAAAATGAATATTGTTCTTGCTGTGCTTGATTGTAATCATTCAGATTTAGGAGAAAAATACCAATTTAGCTAATCAAGTTAAACTTAAAATATGCAAATCCAAGGGAGCAAAAAACCAGTTTTATCCTTGAGCATTATACAAATGAGAGAAAAAAATCAGATGTAGGAAGGGATGATGGGAGAAGATGTGTTACAGATCTAGTGGCAGAACATGCAAGACACAGAGCACTCCTAAGAGTTAGGATGTGTAGCGTAAGTTGAATAATATAATTTTAGTAACATAAAAATTCAAATAGCTGTATTTGTACCATGACAGAGAAGACGCGTACTTCCTTGTTAAAAAGAAGAATCTGGAAGGAGATGTGGAAGATTATCAAAGGCTGCAATTCAGCAGAACCTCCTCACGGTCACTGCTTCATAATGCACAGTCATAGGTAAGCTCATAAACTGGCTGAGTTATGTGCCAGCATATGCAGTCAATATTATCAAAATCTAGATCATCTGCAAAATCCAAATTATAAAACCAAATTAGGAGAGACTTTGCTTATAGTGGTGCTGTCAACCTAGCACCTAGGTGTTGCAATTTTGCAACTGCACAGACACAAATAATAGAAGCAAATCAGAGCTTGAAATCAATCTGTGTCTTGAAGGTGACAGTCTCACTCTGAATTCTAAATGATTAAGAGAGAATGACACTCTGAGGCTGTAATTTGTTATTGTTCAACTGGATTCAGAGTTAATCCTGCTTATAGATGAGGAATAGGCTTGGGAGTCACAGACTATAGTACCAGTTTGGCAAACTGCTCTTGGTTAAACCACACACACACACACAAAATTATAGACATATTATAGAGTAAGACACAGTATATTTTTACAGGTAAAAATAATTCCACCCATTGCTGTCACATGTAGAAGTTGCTGACAAGTTGTAAGGAATTGTCCTTGCTTTGAGCACTGTTTAACTCATATCAGTTAAAAATGGAGACTTAGCAGAGAAAACTTTGCCTATTTGTGTAAGCCTGGGTTCTTTAAATATAATTATATATTTCGTATGTAACTTCCATAAACATCAGAAGAACCATATTGGCTTATGAATGTTAGCCAAGGTGAAACAGCCTGGTGTTATCATTAATTAATTTTGTTATTTATTAAATAACACTTGGTGATAGAGTTACAGAGATCGTAGCAAAGAAATCACAACATGGAAACTGCAAGAGAATGATGATCCTTCTCTTTCTCATAGTGTACTGTCTAAGAAAGGCAATGTAATTTCAGTCCATAGTTTATGGAATTGCAAGAATGGTGGGAATATACATAAGACAGAAAAGAAAGATTTGAAGGGAATAACAATTGTCCTCTGAATTCAAAGCTATTTCTCTTGGGAATGTTCTTCTGAATATGATTTGGCTTTTCAAAGAGAATTTGCTGCATTTTTGTTTGTTTGTTTGTTTCATTTTCTGTCATGTGATACCCAGTAGCAAAAATATGAAAAGGTAGTGCTGGAAAAGAAAATAAATATTCTGATAGCATTTGAAATGAAATGTTATTAGGATTGCTCATAGTCAGTAAAGGTCAGTGAATAACTCATTTAGAGAGTAAGAAATAATGACATGCCTCTTAAAAATGTTTTTATTAAAAGGAATGAAAAAGCTCTGGAAAATTTTGCTGAGGTATGCTGTCAGGGATTAACTTTATTGTATTTAACTGCCGTCTTGGCAGATGGAAGAAAACTGTTAAGCCTGTCATGCCACATGACCTATGTGCCTGCTTGATTCTCCTCTCTTACCAACCGCTTCTGTTGTTCCATTTTTCTCTAAAAGCATGTCCCAATGATTATAAAATGTTCTATGAAATGTTGGAATTTATGGCCCACAGTGTTCAAAGATGAGGTGCAACAGACAGATACACAGTGTCACCCAACACTACAGGGACAGACAGGTTCTTTTGGGGATTCTTGGCAGAATATTACCAGGGGTCAGGAGCAGGAGGTATTGGTCATACACAGAGGAATTTGCTGGGTTAAGAGTAAAAGTTAATTTTACTTGGGGAAGGACAGGAGGGGAAAGCATGCCTTTACTACATAGGGTTGTGTAAAGTAGACATCTGCAGAGGCTCTCTTCCTTCATATGCTGAGTAGCAGAGCAAATGGAGAATGTAAGAGTTGGATTATTGGATTTTGATGGAATTCCCAAAGTCAACCCTGCTATTTTACTTCCAGAACTGAAAGTGAATGGCATGGCATTTCAAACGTCATTAAGTTTGTAATGTAATGAAGATCAACTTCTTTAAATAACAGAAAGAAGTGCAAGGTTAGAAAGTGTTGAAACAATGAAAAAAACTCCTTTATTTCCGCATGGAAAAGTAGCAGTGTTTAATTGAGCAGCCCAGTAGAAGATGATGTAATTGGCTCAACAGGCCTTGTACTTCAGTAATATGCTATAAATTGGAAGGGACTGGTGAAAGTCAAAGGGGTAAGTGACTGATTAGGTGAAGTTGTATCGATACTATGGGTAAAAATAGGAAAATATACTCTTTCTACCACCAGTGATTATTAATTTGTTGCCTTTTTTTCTGTGGATAAGAGTCCAGGAGGCAGGCATACAAAGAAACAAGGAGGTAATAATTTTCTGAGGTCTCTAAAAGAGTCAGAAGGGTCAAGACTTCCTTTAATTTTTGCCCTGACACAATTAAAAGTTTCCACAGAAACTTATATATGTTTTCAAGAGTTTTGTGACCTTTCTTGAATCAATGCCAGATAAATAGCAATAAAATAAGTCATTAGAGTCACCTCCCCTAGTCTCTTAAGATTTTGTTTTTCTCAAAGTTCCTTTTTGTTGCCACTGGTGGTGACAACAAGAGCTTAATAACATTGGAATAATCGTTACATAATATTCTTGCAAAACAGATACGTCTAGAAATTCTGTTCCATCTTTTCATTATTAGAGGAAGCAGTCCCTCAACCCTCTCCAAAATAATTTCCAAAAACATGGCTTCAGCTCATGTCTGTGAGCCACCTGCATGTACATCTGTGCAGAAAATGCTGGTCATAATGGTCATCATTACCAATTGTTCTTCTGTTTTCTGTTTCCAAGGACTTGATTTTGAACTGTCTTCTCTTTCTGTTTATGTTGTATGCAAATATTTTGCTTGGTAATACTAAAGTGAACAGTGAATACAGCTGCAATATGATTAGAGTTGCTCCACATGGTGGCTGGAATCTATTCAATTGAGTGACCTTAACTGGTTATTTGAGTGGGGGTATTTTGTCAGGCTACCTAATTAGAGTTCTGGATTAGCATTAGAAATGACCTTCAGGGTGAGAGCTGAGGGCCTTTTAGTCCTGTATTTTGTCTCTGACTTTGGCCACTATCCATGTGTTTACATTTTGAACTACTGTGCCTGAAGCTGTTTGGGTTACAGAGGATATTGTTAGATTCTGGGCAGTTTTAAGCAGTATTACACTGTACTGAGTTGTATTACCTCATATTGTTCTGTACCATGGATAGATTTGGTATTGCCTATAGATATTCAGGCAGCTGGTAGATCTAAGTCTGATAGCTGTTTAGGTTCCCAGGACACATATAGACAAAATGGCCCTATTTTCTTTAAATTAAAGAGAAGAAAGTTATGAAATGGTGTGAAAACCCTGTTAGAAACTTATCATCAACAAGCCTTTTGATGCCTCTGCAGCCTTTCTAGTTTTGAAGCTGTAGGTTTTGAATGTCTTTTATGGCCTCCTAACACTTTTTTAACCATATGTTTAAAGAATATGCACTTCGGAGGAAAAATTCCTATTGATACCCAAGTATTCCACCTTTTACAATGAATTCAGATCTTTCTGTATTTTGTCTCACAGTCCTCTGTGTACGGAGCAATGGCAGGGGGAACCAAAATCAAACAACATGCTGAAACTTCACACAGCCTTGTTGGAATTATAGAATGAGTTTCACGCTGCATCTGAAAAAAAGCGATCACAGAAAAGTAAGCAGGACGGTTGTCGTGGTTTAGCCCCAGCCAGCAAGTAAGCACCACGCAGCCGCTCGCTCACTCCCCCTACCCAGATGGGATGGGGGAGCGAATCGGAGGAGTAAGAGTGAGAAACACTCCTGGGTTGAGATAAGAACAGTTTAATAATTGAAATAAAGTAAAATAGTAATGCTAATAGTAACAGTATAATAATAATAATAATAATAATAATGATACACGAAGCAAGTGATGCACAATGCAATTGCTCACCACCCGCCGACCGATACCCAGACAGTTCCCGAGCAGTGATTGCTGCTCCCCGGCCAACCGCCCCCCCAGTCTATATACTGAGCATGACTTCATACGGTATGGAATAGCCCTTTGGCCAGTTTGGATCAACTATTCTGGCTGTGCCCGCTCCCAGTTTCTTGTGCGCCTGGTAGAGCATGGGAAGCTGAAAAAGTCCTTGACTAGCATAAGCAGTACTCAGCAACAACTAAAAAACATCAGCATGTTATCAACATTCTTCTCCTACTAAATCCAAAACACAGCACTATGCCTGCTGCTAGGAAGAAAATTAACTCTATCCCAGCCGAAACCAGGACAGTATCCACCCCTTATTCTATACCATCTACGTCATGCACAGGCCCTCCCCTTTCCAATGTGTTCCAATTAATCACCACCGCTTTCCCTATCTTGATATACACACAGATATCATTCCCTTCGTCTTTGGCCCATCCCTCTAAAATGTCCATTGAGTTCATTTAGCCCATGACTTTGGGTTCCATCTGTCATCACGGTCTTTCAGAGCAGGAGAGGTGGTGTGCAGTGTTGGACTGTTGCATGCTGAAGTCAGTTCTCATTCCAACATGGTTTCATCAAAGTTCATTTTCATTAAGCTGGGCAATTCTTACTGCAATACCATTGATGTGGCATGTAGCGATCATAATATACAGTATTATATACTTAATATTAACCTACTATATTATTATATTAACATGCAGTTAAGAGATAACATACAGTATTATAAAGCAATTAATATCATACAATTCAGTTCATTGGCTATTTTCACCCAAAATCAAATTCCCTTGAGGTACACATTGGGCTTCCCCATCCTTTCGCATCACCCACCAAGTGCACCCAGGTCCTTGAGCAAAAGCAATCCCACGAATGGGTTTGCCTTTGCCAGAGGGGGAAGTAACCCAGACTGTCTTCCCCAGCATATTTTTCATGTGCACTACAGGAACTTTATCTCCTTCTACAGTACGTAAAAGTTTTGATTGGGCAGGGCCAGCTCGATTGGCAGATCCCCTGGTGTTGACTAACCAGGTGGCTTTTGCTAAATGCGTATCCCAATGTTTAAACGTCCCACCACCCATTGCTCTCAGGGTAGTCTTTAACAATCCATTGTATCGCTCAATTTTCCCGGAGGCTGGTGCGTGGTAAGGGATGTGATACACCCACTCAATGCCATTCTCTTTGGCCCAGGTGTCTATGAGGTTGTTTCAGAAATGAGTCCCGTTGTCTGACTCAATTCTTTCTGGGGTGCCATGTCGCCACAGGACTTGCTTTTCAAGGCCCAGGATGGTGTTCCGGGCGGTGGCATGGGGCACGGGATATGTTTCCAACCATCCAGTGGTTGCTTCCACCATGGTGAGCACGTAGCGCTTGCCCTGGCGGGTCTGTGGGAGCGTGATGTAATCAATCTGCCAGGCCTCCCCATATTTATATTTCAGCCATCGTTCACTATACCCAAGGGGCTTGAACTGCTTGGCTTGCTTGATTGCAGCGCATGTTTCACACTCATGAATAACCTGTGCAATACTGTCCATAGTTAAGTCCGCCCCTCAATCATGAGCCCATTTATACGTTGCATCCCTTCCTTGATGGCCTGAGGCGTCATGGGCCCACCGAGCTATAAATAATTCACCCTTATGTTGCCAGTCCAAATCCACCTGAGCCACTTCAATCTTAGCAGCCTGATCTACTTGCTGGTTGTTTTGATGTTCTTCAGTGGCCCGACTCTTAGGTACATGAGCATCTACATGACGAACTTTTACAAGCAGGTTCTCTACCCGGGCAGCAATATCTTGCCACAATGCGGCAGCCCAGATTGGTTTGCCTCTGCGCTGCCAGTTGCTCTGCTTCCATTGCTGCAGCCACCCCCACAGGGCATTTGCCACCATCCATGAGTCAGTATAGAGATAAAGGACTGGCCACTTTTCTCTTTCAGCAATATCTAAAGCCAGCTGGATGTCTTTCACCTCTGCAAACTGACTCGACTCCCCTTCTCCTTCAGCAGTTTCTGCGACTTGTCGTATAGGACTCCATACAGCAGCTTTCCACCTCCAATGCTTTCCCACAAGATGACAGGACCCATCAGTGAACAGGGCATATTGCTTTTCATTTTCTGGCAATTTATTATACAGTGGGGCCTCTTCAGCACGTGTCACCTCCTCCTCTGGTGATATTCTAAGGTTTTTCCTTCTGGCCAGTCCATGATCACTTCCAAGATTCCTGGGCGACTGGGGTTTCCTATTCGAGCCCGTTGTGTGATCAATGCAACCCACTTACTCCATGTAGCATCAGTTGCATGATGTGTAGAGGGGACCCTCCCTTTGAACATCCAGCCCAACACCGGCAGTCGGGGTGCCAGCAGGAGCTGTGCTTCAGTACCAACCACTTCTGAAGCAGCTCGAACCCCTTCATATGCTGCCAGTATCTCTTTCTCAGTTGGAGTATAGCGGGCTTCGGATCCTCTGTATCCCCGACTCCAAAACCCTAGGGGTCGACCTCGAGTCTCCCTTGGTGCTTTCTGCCAGAGGCTCCAGGTAGGGCCATTCTCCCCGGCTGCGGTGTAGAGCACATTTTTAATATCCTGCCCTGCCCGGACTGGCCCAAGGGCTACTGCATGAACTATCTCACGTTTAATTTGTTCAAAGGCTTGTTGTTGCTCAGGGCCCCATTTGAATTCGTTCTTCTTCCGGGTCACTTGATAGAGAGGGCTTACGATCTGGCTGTAATTTGGAATATGCATTCTCCAAAAACCCACAACGCCTAAGAAAGCTTGTGTTTCCTTTTTGCTAGTTGGTGGGGACATAGCTGTTATTTTGTTGATCACATCCATTGGGATCTGATGACGTCCGTCTTGCTATTTTATTCCTAAAAACTGGATCTCCTGTGCAGGTCCCTTGACCTTACTCTGTTTGATGGCAAAACCAGCCTTCAGAAGGATTTGGACTATTTTCTTTCCCTTCTCAAAAACGTCTTCTGCTGTGTTGCCCCACACAATGATGTCATCAATGTACTGCAGATGTTCTGGAGCTTCACCCTGTTCCAGTGCTGTCTGGATCAGTCCATGGCAAATGGTGGGGCTGTGCTTCCACCCCTGGGGCAGTCGGTTCCAGGTGTACTGAACACCCCTCCAGGTAAAAGCAAACTGGGGTCTGCACTCTGCTGCCAAAGGGATGGAGAAAAATGCATTAGCAATATCAATTGTGGCATACCACTTAGCTGCCTTTGACTCCAGTTCATATTGAAGTTCTAGCATGTCTGGCACGGCAGCACTCAGCGGCGGTGTAACTTCGTTCAGGCCACGATAGTCCACTGTTAGTCTCCACTCCCCATTAGACTTTCGCACTGGCCATATGGGACTGTTAAAGGGTGAGTGAGTCTTGCTGATCACTCCCTGGCTCTCCAGTCGACGAATCAGGTTATGGATGGGAATCAGGGAGTCTCGGTTAGTGCGATATTGCCGCCTGTGCACAGTTGTGGTAGCAATCGGCACCTGTTGTTCCTCAACCTTCAGCAACCCTACAATCGAAGGGTCCTCTGAGAGACCGGGCAAGGTGGACAACTGTTTAATTTCCTCTGTCTCCAAGGCAGCTATACCAAAAGCCCACCGGTACCCTTTTGGGTCCTTGAAATACCCTCTCCTGAGGTAGTCTATGCCAAGGATGCACGGAGCGTCTGGGCCAGTCACAATGGGGTGCTTTTGCCACTCATTCCCAGTTAGGCTCACTTCAGCTTCCAGTACAGTTAGCTGTTGGGATCCCCCTGTCACTCCAGAAATACAAATGGGTTCTGCCCCTCTATAGTTTGATGGCATTAGCGTGCACTGTGCACCAGTGTCCACTAGAGCCTTATACTCCTGTGGGTCTGACGTTCCAGGCCATCGAATCCACACAGTCCAGTAAACCCGGTTGTCCCTTTCCTCCACCTGGCTGGAGGCAGGGCCCCTCTAACACTGGTCACAGTATTTGCTGTTCACTTCCTGTAAATGTGAATCAAAAGTCCCCTGATCAAGGTCGGAAGTAAAATTAGCCCTCTTACTCTGTCTCGGGAACTGCTCACTGGAAACTGGAGCTGCAATTTTCCTGGGAGAACCACCTTTTCTAATAGTTTTTCCTTGCAACTCACGTACCCGTGCTTCTAAGGTTGAGGTGGGTTTTCCATCCCACTTTCTCATGTCCTCTCCATAATCACGCAGGTAAAACCACAGGGTGCCCCATGGTGTGTATCCTCTATATCCTCTCTCTTGAGCATAGGGACGTTGACTCCTAATGGCTGAGACACTGGTCCGTGCAGGTGGGAAGTAGGACAGATCCTCTCTGAGTTGTTGGAACTCTTGGCACAGTTTTTCCACAGCCGAGACACAGGCCCGTAGGGAGGAAGAGAGCTTTTCTTCGTATTCCCGGAGTTGTCTAGCCACTTCATCCACCGTTGGTGCCTCGTCGTCTTTCCAGGCTAGTATTGCCAACGAGTTGGAATACGATGCTGGTGCGCTCCGTACCACCTTCCGCCACATGGATTGTGTGCACCTGACTTCATCTGGGTCTTTGGTTAACCGCTCATCATTCAGGTCACTGTAAATCACCTCCAGCACGCCTAATTCCCTCAGGTACTGGATACCTTTCTCTATGGTGGTCCATTTGCTTGGGCGGTATAAAACATCCTCCTTGAAGGGATACCTTTCCTTCATGCTTGACAGAAGTCGCCTCCAGAGGCTGAGCGGTTTTGCCCCTTTTCCAATTGCTTTGTCAATGCCCCCTTCCCTGGAAAGGGATCCCAGCTGCTTGGCTTCCCTACCCTCTAAATCCAGGCTACTGGCCCCGTTATCCCAGCATCGGAGCAGCCAGGTGATGATGTGCTCGCCTGGATGACGACCGAAATCTTTTCGCATATCTCGCAGCTCACTCAGGGATAGGGATCGGGTGGTCACCATCTCATTTATGGGTTCTTCCTCCTCTGGTTCTCATGATGGCCCTGGTTCATCTTCATCCCTTACTAAACGAACTGATTTCCTCGTGTATTTTTTCTTCTGTATAGGGGCAACTGATACCGGCGCAGGTTGGTTCTCTGGTTTAGCCGCAGTGTCTGTCACTGGGGTTTGAGTAGCCGCAGTGCCCATGGCTGTGGTTTGAGTAGCCGCAGTGCTCATGGCTGTGGCTGGAGTAGCCACAGTGCCTGGGGCAGGGGTTTGAGTAGCTGCAAGGCCTGTAGTGGGGGTTGGAGTAGCCGCAGGGCCTGTAGTGGGGGTTTGAGTAGCCACAGTGCTTGTTGTTTTGTCATCAGATCCAGAGACCTTCTCTTTCTTTTGAGGGTACTGATTAGTGTTGGCCACGGCTCGATAGGCGTGGGCCAGTCCCCAGCATGTTGCAATGATTTGTGTCTCTCTGGAGCTACCAGGGTGACAACATACTTCTTCCAAATACTTTACTAATTCTTCAGGATTCTGCACTTGTTCAGGGGTGAAGTTCCAAAACACTGGAGGTCCCCACTGCCCTAGGTACTTGCGCATACGATCCCACACACCCTGCCACTCATAACTATCCAGCCTTGGGGTAGATCTCTGGATGGTATTTTTAAACTGCTTACTGACCTTTATCAAAATGGAAACAACATTCCCAAGAAGTATCAATAGAAGTATCTTAACTGCCCAGGGGTGTTCAAGATACTGGAAAGTTGTTGTAATGAAGGAGGAAACATCATAGAAGAAAGCAGCAAAGGTGCCATTCTGTATTTCCTCCACAACAAGCCTCTCAGAGAAAGAAGTATAATTGCTAACTCTCTCTATGAGGTAGTACCCGAAGTACAGTAGTGACTTCTGTATGAAACCCAAATACCAAAGAATGCTCAAGGTCAGGGTTTTGATAAGGAGCCTCCCAAGCAAAAGATCATGAATCACTGCAGAGCATAGCACACTACACAAACTGACAGCAAGCTTTAACGCGTGCTGCAAAAAAAAGAACATGGTGCAGACCAGATGAACTAATATCGTGACCGGCAACTGTTAACAGACTCCTTAATACACTCTGGTTAATCTGTTGTTATCTCAAACCCTTCAGGCCCCACGTTGGGCGCCAAAAAGGACTGTCGTGGTTTAGCCCCAGCCAGCAACTCAGTACCACGCAGCCGCTCGCTCACTCCCCCTACCCCGATGGGATGGGGGAGAGAATCGGAGGAGTAAGAGTGAGAAACACTCCTGGGTTGAGATAAGAACAGTTTAATAATTGAAATAAAATAAAGTAAAATAATAATAATAACAATATAATAATAATAGTAATAATAATATACAAAGCAAGTGATGCAAAATGCAATTGCTCACCACCCGACGACCGATACCCAGACAGTTCCCGAGCAGCGATCGCTGCTCCCCGGCCAACCCCCCTCAGTTTCTATACTGAGCATGACGTCA
The DNA here is from genome assembly GCF_030463565.1 of Pelecanus crispus. Taxonomy (NCBI): domain Eukaryota; kingdom Metazoa; phylum Chordata; class Aves; order Pelecaniformes; family Pelecanidae; genus Pelecanus; species Pelecanus crispus. The sequence continues at coordinate 99,094,567 of NC_134644.1, read as the reverse complement.
TATGGTATGGAATAGCCCTTTGGTCAGTTTGGATCAACTCTTCTGGCTGTGCCCCCTCCCAGTTTCTTGTGCGCCTGGCAGAGCATGGGAAGCTGAAAAAGTCCTTGACTAGCATAAGCAGTACTCAGCAACAACTAAAAAACATCAGCATGTTATCAACATTCTTCTCCTACTAAATCCAAAACACAGCACTATGCCTGCTGCTAGGAAGAAAATTAACACTATCCCAGCCGAAACCAGGACAACGGTCAACATGTTGCTTGCTGCAAAAAATTGAGAGGCAAAGGAAAACTGTCTATGCATATAAGAGAAAGAAAGTGAGGTAGTTTAAGAAGCTGGCAGAGTCAGCAGAGAAAGACGCCAAGAAAAACAGATGCCAGATCTAAATATCAATTCTGTAAGGACTGAATCACTTATTCAGCAGCCATACATTGACTGCCTACAATAATTGACATGGGTACAATGCTGTTGTCTGCTTGGGGAAGAGTTTTTGCATAGCCAGATTGAAATTATTCAGAGGTCAAAAATGGCTGTGAAATCAACTGTCTATTTTCTGTTCATACAGATACTATAATGATCCAGATGTCTGCCCTTCAACAAATCACTGAGCAGCTCTCTGGGCTATAAACATAGCTTTCGAACCACATTTGACAACTTAGATTACACATTGCTGTCTGATACTCTGTAATGTATGTATGTGACCAAATGTATTTTTAAATGTATTTGCAATATCTATTGTAAAAATCTCTTTGAAAACTTATGCTACAATGAAAAAAGATATGAAAGACTGTAAAAATAAGGATTAGAATAATCACTGTTGTGTCGCCTAATCCTATATAGTTTGCAATTGATTGAGAAAGCTGTCATTGATATGACATGACATTGGTTCATGCCCAAAGTTGTCAAAGTCACCTCTAACATTTGACTTTGTTGTTAAGTTTTGTAAAACCCTAGCATGTAGGATTAAGGGACCTTGAGAGTCACTGAGTTCATTCCTCTGCTCCAATACAGGATGAATTGTACAACAAACTTTCTGATGACTGTTTCTGTAATCTGCTTTTAAATGCCTCTAATGAAAGAGACTGTCTAGTCATATTGGGGAAATCAGTGCTAAAAGTACACTCTGTAGTAAAAGGGCTTTGAGCTATCAATCAAAGTTGTGCAGGTAAATAATGACTTAGAAAAGCCTTTGCCATATAGTGAACACTATGTTCATTGAACCATATCTTGTATAGCTGTGTATGTAGATAGATACAGAAATTAAAGATAAATTTAGAGCAGTCAATGGATAGGTGCTATTAAGCTATAGCATTGCACAAAGTAAAAGGTAGAAATACATAGTGTTGTTTGTAGTTTTTCTGGATGATGGTTTTTGAAGTAAGATTTTTTCCTCTTCTTTTGACTTTGACATAATGAGTAATTTTAAGAAATACTCCAATATTTTAGGATTATTTTATGTAAAAGATTGTGTAGTTTTTAAGATAGAAGGGTGAATTGTTATAGCTTCTTTTTCAGGTGGTGAACTTCACTGATTTTCATTAATAGTATGTTGGTATGACAACTGATTTGGATTCTTCACCAGTCAGAATTAAGCAAGCTAGTAAGAAACACTGAGTTTCCATAATATATACAGTTGGGTGCTGTCAGTGAAGATGATGTAGCTTTACACAGGTACATAGGTAGGCCCTATATGATCCAGGACTATAGATATTAATTTAGTATTAAATAAATATCCACTTATTCTGCTCTTAGAATTAGGGAGATGCTCATGGAAACAAGCTGTGCCTGTCACTCCAACACTGAATGTTGAAAGCTGGGTTTGTTCTAGAACCAGTGCTGTACCATTGTTGCCAGAATGAGTCAGTATCTTCAAAGTTACCATAAGGCAGTATCTTAATGCCATAATAATTTTCTAACCTTAAAGCAAGAAATAAGTATGATAACTTATAAATGAGTGGTACATGTTTGTCCTTAAACAATGATCTGTTTAATAAATGACAAGCTATAAAAGTAAAGAGTCAAATAAAATGAAAGCTTCTGCCTATTATTGATTAATAATTTTTCCTTGGTGCTCTCTGCAAGAGAAAAGGTAATGTACTGACCATTATTCTAATTTAGCTACTTCAATTGTGTATATTTGAAAACTTATTCTTGCATTTTCACCTTAATATGTTGATCTCTTCTGTTTTAAACCACTGTGAAGGTGTTGCAGAATGTTACTATATAGTTATGTTTCAGCTGAGATGTGGATAAAATTTAGTACAGGATAAAGTGATTCTAATGTATAGTTTGTAAAGTACATTAGGACTACATAAGCAAAAGGACTATATGAATGTAAATCATCATCATTATTAATAGGAAACAGTATTAATAAAGAAGTGATATATGGCCAATGATAAACTGTAAGATAGCCAAATTGGATACTAAAGTCAAATTTACCACCCTGGAAAGCAACCAAAGATAGTTCATGATCTTATTCAATGGAAAGCTTTGTGTTACTTCATCTCATCAAGGTATAGGAAAAATATTATATAGAGGAAAACTTTCCATGTGAGAAATTAAGTTGAGAGATTGGTAGATTTGCACAATTATATAAAGCAAGTTTTAAAATGAAGAAATCAGTATTGCTTTTCTGTACATAAAAATGGAAGTTTATGACTGTGTCTACATGAACAGTTTAACTGGATTTCCATTCCTCAGCAAAGTCTCAGTTCATCTTGTATGCACATGAAAAATTTTCTGGAAACTATTTGAGATCAAAGCCTTGTCAGATTAGTCAGCTTCATGTATATGACTAGCAAGAGATTACGTGTTGGTCAAGGGTATATCCTCCGAACAAGTCAAGTGCAGCAGAATGGTTGCTGTTGGGAGACAAAACTGTGGAGGTAAAACTTTTATCTTAAAATGGAGGTAATTTTTTATTTTATTTTATTTTTTAAATTTTACTTGTAGAATTTTCCAGGGGTCAGCAAATCTTTAAAATATTTCTCTATTTCTTGCTATCTTTGTAGAGACTGGCAAGTTTCTCCTCTCAGTTACCTATCTAAAACTGCTTCTAAATAATGCAGGGGACAGGATTAAAATGACAATTTGAATCCAAGAAAACCCATTCACAAATGAAAGCTGATACCTGACTGGAAAAGAACTGCAAATTTTCAGTTTACAGGTAGAAGAAAAAAAGTAGAACAGAATGTGATTTCAGCACAATTGTAAAACCCAATGCATATAGGACAGAATCTCTGAGAAGCTGAGAGTGGTAGGAATAATAGGGGTGGAAAACTTTGTCAGAAGAGACAGGCAGAAGAAAATAGAGTCACTGTAGAGGTTTTGGGTAATACATCAGAAAAGCGATAGATAAATAAATAAATTTCCCTTATGAAACCAGTAGGAAAAGAAGGAAAGGTTGCAGGTTATTAAAATGTCTTAAGAATTCCTGGAGTAGGTATTTAGACTATATGAAGTTATTAGAGTCATATAGCTTTGAAGACTCATTTACATTTTCACTTGGAGACATCAGTGGGTGGCAGCAATTAGAGAACTTAACAGAGTTTTAACACCTGTAGTGGCTCAAGCCAAAGGCTGAGTTGTGTACTATATCCAACAGCATCCAGAAGTGGATGGCTTGGAAAAAGAAAGGGCAGGACAAGGTTATAACATGATACTGCTGCCTAATGCTAATTTCAACCTCCAGCTATTTTCAGTTTAGAAATCTCCCGACTCTGGGTGATTCTATACATTCGTAACCCACAAGAAATTTCTCTTCCATAAACCTTTTCAGTATCCCAATCAACCTACATGAACTTTGAGGATCCACAACAGTTTTGGCAAGGTCTTTTACACATACTCTTGTTTGTCTTGAAATGTGTTCATACTGGCTTAATTGGACACCTCCTGTTTCCTGCACTAGAAAAGAGAGTGAACAATTTCAGTTCATCTTACTTTATGCCACTTGTAGTTTTATTTTCCTCTGTCATACCTCCTCTCAGCTTTCTCTTGTCCACAAGGAAAAGTGGCAAGTGACTTTATAGTTCAGTATACAGAAATCATACATAAATACATTTTCTAATGAGATAAAAATATATTTAGAAAGTGTTAAAGTTTTCTAGTTTGTGGGTAAACTTAAAGTACAGTTAATTGCACAGTGTCATTACCAACTAGCATGCACCAGAATAACTGGAGAGAGATGTGACATGTTCATAGAGGTTTAGCCAGATCAATATACTTACGTTGATTTTATTGGTAGTATGTAGACTTTTATGTGATGATTTCTGTTCCTTTTACCATGCAGAACTGAGCAAGTGATGACGAGTGTTTTCTTTTTATCTCTGTCTTCCTTTGTGTGTTATATAGTTTAACTAGTGCCACAGAACTGGGTTAAGTACAGAGGCAGTTGACTGTTGAGCTAATCAGCTTTCTCATCAGATAAACTGGAATATTTGGGGTTTCATTTTTCTTCTGTTCCAAACCATTGGTAATCTAGGCATAGAAATCCTATTACTGCATCACTTCACATGCAGTTTCAACAGACAGTAGGTTCTTTGTACCTGTGCAGCAGAGGAAAGCACCTGAGTTTAGGTTGGGCTAGCTTCACTCATGCAATTATTTTTTTCAAAAAGTGAGTAAGTCTTACTGTTTGTGAATGCTTAGAATTCCAGCCTAGTAATTCAGTGATAAAAGTCAACAGGATGTGGCTGGTACAGGAACCAGCTATTTTTGGGTAAAACTCCTGAAGTGGGATTTAATTCTAAGTCTTCTCTGCATTTTTATTTTTGAAGCTGCTCACCAGGCTTGAATGGTACATGATTAATAATTGAGCACATCATATTTATACATTCTTTTACAATAGATACAGAAGAAGAAAACAGAAAATGAAGGGGGTGGGGGGTGAAAAGGATTAGCAGCCTGTGATAAGAAAGGGCAAAACTGTTTCCATGGTAGTTCCTGCAAGAAAGACATGAGCTGGTAGTGAAGATAATTTATTTGCCAATCTACTTGTGTTTATGTGTTAATTTCTACATTCCTCCATTTTTGTACATGGCCCATTCTCTCTTGCTCAAGTGAATCAGTGGCAAGATTGTTGTAACTGCGTTAGGATTAAGGCTAGACTGCTTATTTCTTCTAACATATGTGCTGCATAGTGAGGATAGAAGTCAATACAAGGTATGTTTCTCCTAGATAGGGTACTGTGCAGTTAGCAGTATGGCCCAATGTTTTTGGCTGAGTTGACACTTCTATGTTTTCTTGGCATGTGATAATTATTTGCTTGTACTGTCTACCAGAGCAAAATAATATTATCAATCAACTTCTTCACATCTAATGAATTTAAAAATCAAAAATCTCAATTGCACTGCCTTAAAATGCTAGTGCTAATGCTCTACCTGTGATATATTGAAGTAACCACCACATCTACCTTTCTTCCTGCTAAGAATTTCTGGCAGTATGTTGTTTTTAATTATTTTAAGTTCATAAACCACCAAAGTTTTCCTTCTGGAGCTTGAAGGGTACTGCAGAGAAGACTATGAAAAAATTATTGGTTTTCACAGTTCTCTTCAAAAGATACCTCTTGGGGTGTAGGAGTTATAGCGTAAAAAACTTGAAGATGTTGAAACATGGCTTTATTGTTGGGGAAGTTTAAAAGGGCATACTACAGCTTTACAGTCTTACCCATTGTCACAGTCCTATCTGTGTTCCCACTCAGAAAAATCTCTGAAATCTCTGCACTGTTCATTTCTGCAGCATGTAATGGGTTCCACCTAGTTCAGCATTTAGTGTTCAGTAGTAACCATATCTATACGCTTCTCAGAGATAGGCAAAAGAAATCTAATGGAATAATGTGTTTGTGGGATAATATGCTTAAAAGTTATTTTATTCCTCACCAGCAGTAGATGTTTGTTAACTTCAGTCCTGAAACATGAAGATTTATATTCAAAGAATCATAGAAGCATAGAATTGTTTAGGTTGGAAAAGACCTTTAAGGTCATGGAGTCCAACTGTTAACTAACACTGCCAAGTCCACCACTAAACCATGTCCCTAAGCGCCACATCTAGACATCTTTTAAATATCTCCAGGGATGGTGACTCCACCACTTCCCTGGGCAGCCTGTTCCAATGCTTCATAATCCTTTATGTGAAGAAATTTTTCCTAATATCCAATCTAAACCTCCCCTGGCGCAACTTGAGGCCATTTCCTTTCATCTTATCACATGTTACTAGGGAAAAGAGCCCAACACCCACCTCACTACAACCTCCTTTCAGGTAGTTGTAGAGAGCAATGAGGTCTCCCTTGAGCCTCCTTTTCTTCAGGCTAAACAGCCCCAGTTCCCTCAGCAGCTCCCCATAAGACTTGTGTTCCAAACCCTTCACCATCTTCATTGCCCTTCTCTGGACACACTCTAGCATGTCAATGTGCACATCTTGTACTGAGGGGCCCAAAACTGAACATAGTATTTGAGGTACAGTCTCACCAGTGCTGAGTACAGGGGGACAATCACTTCCCTGCTCCTGCTGGCCACACGCTCACACAAGCCTTTTAAAAAAAACTTTTCTACTGGATCTGTAGATTTTATTATTATCTTTACCTGTGTCCAGTTTCACTTGGAATTTTGCTATCTGTCTTAAGTACTCATATAGTTACTTCTTACTGCTTAGTTGCTGGCTGGGGCTAAACCATGACAACTGGCTTCAGCCATCACAGCTCCATTTTGAGGTAGGGCTCTATCTCACTGCCACATTCTGGTATCAGTGCTGTCAGTGATAATGAGTCCACACCTGCATGCAGGATTCCTCAACAGCATACAGCAGAAACATGTTTTATTATTGTCAGAGTTTATTATATATTTTTTTCATATATGTCATAATATATTTTCTGCTTGTTTACCTATTAACCACTACAATGGTGTCCTCATTGATCCTGTCACATTGAGCACCAGTCTTTCTCTGGAATGACTACAGTTAGTACAGAAACAAACCATTCCAATATTAGGTTCAGATTTGTTAAGACCTTGCCTATGTCATGAATCTTCAAAAACTATACCCGTGCTAATAAAAGTTTGACTGGAAGAGCCCTCTCTACAGTAGATGGAACGTGGACAGAGAAAAGGAGTTGCTGGCATATTCATCCTGCCTCCCCAGTGTTGTGTTCTTCCATTGGCACCTACACTAGGTGCTTTGTATTCTGGTTCATCATCAGATCTTGTGCCAGCTTCCTGAACGACACTCCTTTGAAACCCCCCCAGATGGTTGTGGTCTTTTTTTTTTCTTTATTTTTTTTGGATGACCAGAGAAAGCTGGATAGCTGTGAGTGCTTTAAAACTTTTCTGCCACTCCACCTGTTTGTTACCACCCTAAAGCTATGAAGTCAGAGCCCTCAAAGCTGACCTGGTGAAACAGATGCAAGTGCTTGTCATCCACTTCAGAAACATTGTATGCCTTAGTAGCTTAAATTGCTGAAACAAAATATATAATATAATACAGAAATCCATAACACAATGAGGACAAATAGGATATTTTAGAATTTTGCAATGCGAATGTTTCAAGTAAGCTTCTATTGTGGCACATGTGATGGCAAATATTTCTGAACACTGTCTCAAATATGACTTGTACATAACAAACTCATCTTACAGAATAACATGATGTTTTTCTTTTCCTTAGGAAATGTTCAGCCTAGTTTTATTTGTCCAGTGAAAGTACTTGAAGGCCCGCATACTTCTATACAACTGTCTGTGTTTTTTATGTGCTACATATTTCTGAAGACTACCAAAAGCCTAGTCTGATGAAGAAGGAAAAGTGGCTAAAAAAAAAAATCACTGCATGTATGTATTTCCAGGGTAGACACTGATATTACTGCTGGCAACTACTGATCAGTAGGAAAAGTGTGAAGAAAACACAAGTCATCAATCTGCTTCATCCGCTGAGAAAAAGAACTGTGTTACCGTTAGCAGGTCTGTCTATAATTCTGTGTGTTCTGTGTATATCTTCATGACAAATGTCTTAGATACCTATACCATTTAACTTTATAGTTAACCATACTAAACAACATTTATTTTACCAAATTATGAGCAACTCTACGGATGTTATTTTTTTAAACAAATAATAGAGCAGAAATTCCCAGATGTCTCCTTAAAGCTCATGATGACTTGAAAAATCACTTTTAAAGTTCAGTGACTTTTTAATGTGTCCAATAAAAGAGTTTGGTTTAGTATTAGATATACTTGATAATTTATGTTTCATATTGTTCTGAGTGAGGATTTTGGCACAATGTACTGCTTTTTCTTCTCTTTATTTGCTTATATTCTATTTAAATGTTGACGTACCTTTCAAAAGTGAAAGCAATAAAGTTGGGTTGTAGGCTTCAGATGAAACAATATTCTCCAAGTCCATCTGTGGAGGTTATTGCTGAGGATAGCAGTTTTCTTGAACTTCCATATTAGAAGTATCAATTGCAAACACAGAAAGTGAGGGAGACTCCTGAGGAGTTTTGTTCAATATTCTTTATTTTTCAGTATTCTATATTTTATTTGTCCTATGGTTTAGGAGCCTTAGAAAGAGAACAACTTTTCTAGTTAGACAAATCCCATCCAAAGCAGGAGCAGCCTATATCTAGCAGCTCCTTCTGTGATGTGTGATGAGATCTCCAGTACATACCAGGCATTCAGCATTTCTAGAATCCACACAATGCCAGATACCCTGCCCGCGTGCACAGTGCCACTGTGTAAATTCAGTAGCTCCTGTGCTTTGCACAGGATTGTCAGCATTATTGCATACATTATTTCTGCTGCTGCACGTTCATAAGTCCTTTCAGAATTTATTCCCTTGCTGGGTCCAAGAAGTATACCGGAAAGATTAAACACAAAGGTCAGATCACCATCACCAGAATCTCTCCAACACCTTTCTCCTGGCCACCTCCTTTCCCCAGCATTTCACAAACCTGATTAGAATGAAATCCAGGCCAGGAGGTTTTTGCTTGTTTTTTTCCATTAATGCAAGTAGCTCTTGACACATACACAGCTTTAGAATGTTATTGGGTCACTTTTTAAGCCTTTTCTGTTATCTTGAGTGCTAAGAGCTATTTTTTTTTAAAAGACAACAATCTACAATACTTATGAAATTATGTAAACATTGCCTTACTTTTTAAAAGAAAATTAGCTAAACCATGTAATAAGATTTTTCTGCTATAAAACTAAAAAGTCAAAAAGATCTTTCTTTAAGTATAGAAAATTATTGTTGTGTAATCATCTCCTGAGTGCCCTCATCACTAATAATCAAGTGATTAGGCAGTGATGGTGGAGGGGAGCTGACAGTTTCTTTGGAGTTACCATTGTGAAGTTGCAAAAGGTAGACAAAACTGTCCCCTGTTTAAAGCCCTAATTACAAGACCTTCTTTCAGATCAGTTGAAAGAGTTGTAGTTTTGGAAGAAAAATATTTGCATTTTGCAGGAGACATTGCATTTAATTTCATTGAATGTTTCAGCTTATTGCAGAGTTGAACTATCGATATCATTTTTTACAGCAGTGATTTGGTTTGGTAGTCCCTGTCAAGATCCTTCATTGTTGGCTGTTGCAGGGAAACAAAGAATCACGCCTTCTGTTTTCTGTCTTACACAGGAATCCAATTAGTAGGTGAAACAACTAGGATCAACATTTCCACATCTTTTTTGTCAGTGCTCATTGAAATGTGTGTCCACATATGGACAAAAGTAATATATCTCATGCCTGATTCACTAAAGAAAAAGATATTGAGGTGGTTTAGTAAATATGTTGACATTTATTTTTAATAAAGTGTGAATTCCCCCTTTTCTGTTATGGTGAATAAGCAACATTTTTAAAACCCAAACCACTGTTTGTTAACATTCAAAAACTGAAGTGTAGTGCAGGTGAAAAGAAAATTTGGCACCTGTTTTTTTAAGAAGTATAGTTGCCAATGATTTGAAGGACCTGTTAAAGCATTTTATATTGAAAACAATCAGCAGCAAATAACATACTCTTCTATCAGAAGTAAAAAAAGAAGTCATTATCTCCTTCCTTCTCAATTTTATATACAAGTATTTCATATATAATAGGTATAATTTTGCTTAAAAATCTAAACCCAATATAATTTAAAAGGTCATAGTTATACAAGTCTTTTTAATAAGGAATGTTTCAGACTTTGCTTCTTCAAAGATTTAAATTAAATAGTTTATTTCAAGCAGCTAGTTGTCAAACCCAATCTACTCTCTTGTTTTTCAAGTTCATGGTATATAAAAAGAGGAAAGGAATTAATAGTCTATTATGTACATTTTGGCTTCCTTATGATCTGTCACTGTAAATAGTCTCATATATATATAAGACCTCTTTCTGTGCTGTAATGTCAATGTAAAGGAATATTTCAAATGAAATGAAATTTCAGTTAAAATTTCCTTTGCTCCCAACTGAAGACCTTCTGTACTGTCAGCACAGTATAGTTGGAATTCGAATCGAGAGCATTTATAGCAGTGCAGATAAGAGTGGGTTACAATAATACTTTAAAAGAAAATCCCACCAAAAGTCTTTTTCTGATTAAAGTGTTTGTCAAATTTTGAAACTTTTCAGCGATTACTAGTTTGTGATATTCTTCCAGACTTGTTTATGGTTTTAGTAGTTGCCATTCCTCATAACATTTATAACTGTATGGAAGAATATTCTGAGTTGCAAGTATTTATAATTTCAAAACTCAGACCAGTCTGTCACTGGTAGTTACAGGGAAAATTACTATATTTGTGAAACTTACAGAAGAGTCCTGTCCTGTAAGATGACAATTAACTGAGAACACTGAGATCTGGCAAGTCAAGCTGAAACACAAAACATTTTCTATGTCACTCCTTCCCCATAAACCTACCAGCTGAGATATTTTGAGGTGATAGGACACTGTAAACATTTAGACTGTTAAATGAAAAGGGTTTTTTTCCCCAGCTTCTTTCATAACAAAGACATTATTTTGTCCTGTGTCACATTGTAAGAAGTAGTAAGAAAAACAATATTTTCTTGTTTTTTAGACTGAAACATTGGCAAAAAAAGAATAGCACAAAAAGGAGAAAATGAAATTATTACAGTTACACTTGACTCTCAAGAAAGCACACTTCTCTTTCTTTGCAAGCTACTCTACCAATTGATTCATTATTACAGACAAACTTAACTTTCTTCTTTGCTATTGTTTTCCTGTATTGTTTAGATGAAGAGCACTAGGAAAACTATGTATAATCTTTCAACTATGTGAATGTATGTGCAAACTTTATGACTGTGAAATCAAATAAATCAATATTTAGGAAGCTCAGAACAAAAGACTGAAGTCATTTATGGTGACTTGCATTAAGCAATTTACTTTGTGCTTAGCATTGTTTAGCTAAGCTAATCATGGAAGATTAACCTTTAAAAATTTATATTGCAAAGTATGTTGATCCCATTCTTGGTTCTTAATGTTTTTAGCTCAGTAAACAACATTCAACATTTACCAATAGTAATGTCATGGACAAATATTCCTCCATCCTGCAAATAACAAAGGTTTAAATTGTTTTCTCTTCCTTTTTTTGAGAAAGGAGTTGAAGACTGGCAGCAGTGCAGTCTTTTTTTTTTTTTAATGGTGAATTAAATGATGACATCACTGCAGAGATCATTAGAAGTTAAATGTTTAACACTGAAAAATATTAGGCAAGCTTTCAGATTTTTGCAGTGATCACAGTTTCCTCATTCTTTTTGAATGAAACAAAAATACTTTAAAGAATGAACGGGAGGAAAACTGGTTCTAGGGTGTGTTCTTATCCTAAATCACAGGGGCACTGAATTACATGTGTAGGTATGAACCTCCAAGCAGTCCTATTGCTTTTGCTGTGACACCTCATATGTTTGTACCTACTTCTGATCTTTGCCTCCGGGTAGTGCTGTAATATAAATATTCAATATTGAGAATGAAAAAGAAGTAATATTTCATGATAGATTCAGTGTTTACCATTCAAATTTTCTAGTACCTTTCTTCACAGGAGTTCTGAGGAACAAACAATCTTAAATTAGTTTGTCAAGCTTTTTGAAATCTATGCTCTGAGCACCCGTCCTGTTCCATAAAATTATTTTAAGAATCTACAAAAGGCAATTAAGGAAGGAAAGTTCAAACATGTTATGCAGCAACTTGCATGCATGAAGTTCCAGAGATTAAAAGAATATTGGTAACCATTAAAAAGGAGAAGAATTTATGGGACAGACTCTGTAGCAGTACTAATCCTTGATAATAGTACAAAAGTGCTACAGATCTTTTTTTCATATAATACAAAAGCTGTCATTGATGTTTAATGGAATTGGAATAAGTTTCTTTTAGCTTCACAAGACATAACATCTCAAAGTGTGTGAACTGTATTTAGATGGCATATACCTGGAAATACAAAAATGTTTCATACTCACCCATGTTGACTCTTATATTAAAAACAAAAACTGTTGGAACAATCTGAAGAAAGTCATATATGCAATGACACCTTGGGAACACCAAGTGAGAAACACAAGTCATGTAAATGACCACCTCAAAACTAGACTATTTTTGTAGAAAGGTTAAGAACATTGGGTTTTGAGAGATTTTGTCACTGCTAGATGTAAGTTTCCCTTTTAGATACCTAACTCAATGGAGCTTTTAAGGATATAATTAAGCCAGTTTTTTCTCTATTAGTGTTAAATCCAAACTAGAATTGGGCCAGGGCAGAAAATGGCAGTAGTTCTATTCCTACATCAAATATTATTCATAACTAAATTCTTAAGAAAAAGGGAGGCTATTGCAGCTTAATTTCTGTTTTGAGAATTTTTTGGAGTTTCAGACAGATTCCTGATTTGAAGAATGGCTGTTAAGACACAGCATTGAATTTAGAAATGCAATATTTGCTCTGGTTAGGAGATGCTGCTACATCCACACATCTTGGCAGAAACTGTAAAGCAAGGCTCTAGATCTGCAACCAGACGGGATGGACCAGCCTCATCCGAAGAATTTGGGTTTATTATCTTGGGGGGGGGGGGGGGGGGGGGAGGGGGCGGGGAGGGAAGGAGGACAACTACTGTATCCCTTTAGCACCTCATGCGAGATTTAAAGGTTTTTCAAAAGTCCTACAGATATCTTTTGTCCATTTTTTTGCTGACACTGTTGAAGAACAATAGCAGATAAAAATCCTGCACTTTCTTTGGTAATGTATTCTGAGCTGTTGTATCACACTAGTCCAAGTGGTCTAGAATTCTGCTTTTAATTTCAGCTGGTTTTTTAATCTTAATTCCTAGTACATGGTGATTTATATCTAAGCAGCTAACAGCATACAGCAAAACACAGTATTAGTTTAACATAGTAATCAGAGGCTAACTTTGACAATATGAGGCTAAACTGCTTCTGAAAAATGCCGTATGTCACCGCAGGGTGTCTATGACCATGTGCATACACGGAATATTCATACAAGATATACGTATACAGTAAACATATGAAACGTGGGATGTTAAGCATTTGGTTCTGGTTAAGACCAATGAAAACTGAGGTTTCTGAACTCCACACAGGAGATTCTCACAGTGTCCTGTCATAGATATCTATTTCATGGGGAAAATGTAGCCTTTCCTCCAGAGCTCTGAAAGTTTAGTTCCAAAGGTGTGTTTAGAAAATAAGACTTCAAAAAGCTCTGGTTCTTTTTTCATTTACTTCCTCTTCGATCCACAATATTGGTTTTGATTCAGAACACTTTAATGGGGACTGTTTCTATTTTCTTTGTCAGTAGGCTGATAGACTGTTATTACTATGGAGCAAAACCTTTTCAATACACAATATTCCTAGTGGGTCATTAACTTTATGTTGAAATAAAAGAACTTTTTCTCTTTTTCTCCTGACAGCTATTTCTCATTTTTCTATATTAGACCAAACTTCTACTCTCTTTATTACTTCTAAGACTTTTCTAAAACCAAAGAAAGACTAACTATTCCCAGTCAAGCTTATAGTACACAGTGTATGGTTAAGAGAAATAAGATTTGCACAGGTGCTTTATCCTCTTCCAAAGTGTTAGTGTGTTACTCCTTGATTCTATGCTAGTATTTGTTCTTTCTCCTTTGAAATTAATGGGGGAAGACTTCAGTCTTATGGGCATTTTGAAATAAAATGTTAGGCCTGTAGGCCATGGACTGATGAAATATTAAACATACTTTTTTACTTCCTTCTACATTACTTACAAAATGAGGAGAAATCACACAGCTGACCACACTGCAGCTACTTAATGCTGCTGTAAATAGATCATAATAAGCATGTGGTATACGTGATTATCTGTGCTGATAAATGAAAGGGTGTGGATTGTTCAGCATCAGTGGAAGGAGTGGAACAAGAAAAAAAAATATCCTGATTGCAGCTGCAAATGGTAGCAATTTTTCTTTCCTGCATTAATGAATGTAATTCATGTAATGCATATTACTTCATTCAACAGCAAAATTCTCACGTTCAGTTCACAGACATAAAGTATTTTAATTAGGAATATCAATGAGTAATGACAATCCACTTCCAGAAAAAGCAAAGAAAGACACTTCTTTGGCCATGTAGAAGGACCTGCAATGTGAATATTGTTTATCAGTGTAATAAATTCACTTTCCTAAAACTCTTTACCAAAAGAATATCCTTTAAGCCATATTCTGTTTTATTTCTCTGTTTTTCCCTTCTAACCCGCCTTTACATGCAGTATTTGACTGCAAACCTGCATTTTACAGTCTTTAGTGATCAAATTACTTCATCCTCCATAAACATTACAAATTAAAAGTTTTCAGCAACTAAACTCCAACACAACATACACAAACTAAAATAATTCATTGTCTAGAGACCATAACAAATTTTAATGTGCATTTACAGAGCAAACAGAGGGCTGAAAGGAGTCAAACCAGTGGAAGTGAAGGTATGTATTACAAAATCCACACAGTACTGAATTACAAACTAAAAAGTGATGTTTTGTCAAAAAAGGAAATAAAGATGTCTATTGGTGGCACGACATATAGATAATAGTAAAAACTGGCTTGCATGAGGACCAAAGTATGTCTACTCTGAAGTTATATAACACAGACTGTAAGCAATTTACAGAATTTAAGTTAGTTTTGCATATACAGGAGTTGCAAAATTAGAGAAAACACACTGAAATATAGAACGCACACAAAAAAAAAAGATGTATAGATATATATATAAACCTCCACGCAGTCATCAGGGGTTGGCCTAAGTCAGTAATTGCCACCATTGAACAAGAAACAAACAAAAAAAGACAGGAAAAAAACCCACAAGGGAAAAAGAATAATAATAAAAAAACCCCAAACAACTCAAAAGAAAAATATCCTCACTTGTTTTCCAGAAACAACTTCCTCTAGTCTGCCTAGCTGCTTTGTAGAGTTCCTTTTCTCCTCCCTATTCCTCATGCAAAAAAAAACAAAACCCTTTTTGATAGAGTTTGTGGGGTGTTTTGGGGGGCTTGATGTTAAATCGCTATGTTTTGTTTCATTGTTTGGCCTCTGTTTGCTTCCAGGCTGGAACAGTTCTTTCAGTGTAGGAAACCAAATGTCATCCATGGTTAATTCTGTAATACTGATGACTTGCAGGCCAACCCCTGAGAAGTCAAGGATGAGGCTTCTCCTTGCAGAAAGAAAAGGAAAGTAGGTCTTGCTGTTACAAAACGTTTGATTACATCACACCAGTTCTCTTCAAATAAAAGATCAGTGATACGCCAAAGAAAATAAGATATATCAAGAAAACATGTGGTATCCTCTTCTTTTTATAATATTTATTTTTTTATTTTATTTATTTAGTATTTTTGTTTGTACTTCCTGAAGAAGGTGCTCCTTGTGTAGAGATTTAGAGTACATTGGGTGCAGAGTGGTGGTTGGAGGTTAGGGTCAACTTTGCTGTCCGCTCCGTGGATTTTACAGGCGATTTGCTCTTTGCTTTAAGAAGAGAAAGTGATATTGGAAAAAGTCAGCACTTTTAGATTAAAGCAAAGCACCCTTCACAAAGCCACAAACAAGAAGCAGGACAGAAAGTCCATGGCTTGTAGCTATCCTCGCACCTGCGGAAGAAGTTATAAGATATTCGCTCATCTTGCAGATTTCCAATGCTCCTTATAAGGCTGTTTTAAACACATACATTTATATACTTAATTAGCTCGCCAGGTTGGCTCTGGTGCCCATGAATGTCTTGGCATGCACTGCAAATAACAACACATACAAAGTATTTCAGTCCCAGGGAGGTTTTTTTTTTTTTTTTTGCTTTGCTTTTGTTTCTCATCTGTCTTTTTACAAAAGGTTATCCAGTGAAACCATATACCAAGAGGAACAAACCCAAACACTTTCCACCTCAGAGTACTCTTTACAAAATCATTTCCAGCATCATATCATTGGCTGCTAACAAAAAAGTAATCTAGTGGCTAAAGAGTGTTGTAAAACAGAGGAGATACTGGCAAATGGCCATGCTATTTACAAGGGGGAAACAGAATGCTAAAAGGTTTGGAGTATTTATTTTTTATAAACTATATTTTCCCAGATTCTTTTTCTTTTTAGAAAGCTATGAAAACAATAGTACATATCATTATTTCTAAAAACATAAGTTTATATTTTAAGTACGTTATCGGAATGAAAACATTCAGAACTAGACTAATTAAACTGAAATGTTCACACACCAATGACATGAGTATTTAGGTGTCTTACATACCAAGTCTCAGTGCTTGATAACTCCCTATATCATAAAGACTTACATTCAGAATTTGAAACATATTACTTGAGGTGAAAATCATAAATTTAATTTGGTTACACTATAAATAAAACTTCCAATTATAACAGGTTAAAGCATGATTAATAGATTTTATAGCTGTGTTGTATACTTGAAAAGGATGAATATTTCTAATGGTTACAAGCATCAATTTTATAACAAAGTAATAATGGTGTTATAAGCAGCCCATAATAATACTGGACTTTTAATAACTGGTTACTTTTAAAAACGTATTAATCATGTATAAGCTATTTTTATAAAGAATTTAATATTAAACTGAATGCTGGATTCCATTGCAGCCCCAAAAAGCACATTTATCTTCTCATCAAGAATATACACAATGAAAGCAAAAAAACTCAAGGCAAATGATCATTTTTAAAGTTTTCAGATGTTTATCAGTAAAATATTTCACTGTATCTGCTGTGTTTATAAGTGTAGCAAGAAGTATTTCTGTTCCTGTCTTTAGTAAATTTTTCCCTTAAAAAATGGGGATTAAACTAAATCCTAGATCTCTGATCACTGCTTCTTTTTGTAAATACATAGCATGAGACGTTGCATGCATAGTAGTTGCCATAAGACAGTGTTCTGTCACATACACGAGAGCTCCTAAGTAACAGTGATATTTCAATTATCCATGTGTGAACTGAATTTCTAAATGAATACTAACTTTTAAACGGAAACATGTCTCAAAGACATTTTCAAAGAAGTCCAAGAGACCTCTGAGCTGAGTTCCTACTGAATGTAGAC
Organism: Pelecanus crispus; assembly: GCF_030463565.1. Lineage (NCBI taxonomy): Eukaryota > Metazoa > Chordata > Aves > Pelecaniformes > Pelecanidae > Pelecanus > Pelecanus crispus. Next base: position 99,077,076 of record NC_134644.1, on the reverse strand, counting down.
AGGAGAGGGAAGCCTACTTTTCCCTTGCCCATCTGATAATGCTAGCCTACCTGTACTATGCTGCAGTAGTTTGCTGGGCTCCTCAAAACACTTGTTCTGTATTAGGAACAAGTAAACTCACAAAGCAAATTTGCTGTAACTTCTTCCTGTGGGTTGTTCTCATACAGGTAGTGTTTACAAGCTTGTGCCCAAGGGTCAAGTTCAATTTCTGGTTTTGGTTTTATTGCAGCATGGCTTTCTTCTCTCTTTTATATAAGGTGTAAAATTTGTCTTCTGACAGATTTTTATAAAAGCTTTTCTTTCCCTAACTAGGTTAGCATAAATTAGAACCTTTGTATGTGTTAGATAGTTCCATTGAATTATTTTCACACATTTAGTTCCATTTAAATATTTTTTTTGGTTGAACTAGAGAAATACACTGCTCAAGACAATTCTAAAGAGGTCTTTGGAGATACATTTCCTCTGCACAAAATATGTACAATGCAAATAAGGATAAATACTCAGAAGAGTCTCATGTATATTTTTTAAAAGAGCTTTTTTTTAAAAAAGATTAATGGCATTATAATTTGACAATTTGAAAGCTATAATGTGTGGAAGAAAAACAGTGTGATAGAAAATAAGTTTGACTTAAACATTTCACAGTGGGAAAAGCAGCACCACAATACTTGCAGGCAAAGCATTCTTTGATTTTTGCTTTTTTCAATATGACAATCTGTAGATCCCCAAATTAGGGGTCATATATTGAATATACATGATAACCTTTTTATTTATAATGTTCAGTCTCTGTATAAATCACAACCTCCCTCCAATTCATATCATATGTTCTACATGCATGTTCTTCTGTAAACAGCAAGTTTGTTTTTCTTTATCTTGCAAGGGATTTAGGTTAGAGTACATGCAGTAAGTACAAGCTAAAGCAATACTGAATATATGAGAAGAATTAGGGGAAATACAACTAAAACAATTTCAGCTTCTAGGTGAAGAAAGGGGCTGTTAAGATTGTTGGAAAACACTGTCATAAACAATGTCTTCTGCATGGTTTTGGGAACTGATTAGTATATCCTAATGTCATATCAGGTCTGTATTTATTGGCTTAAGAGTTTCCAAAATGCTCTAACCCAAACATGCATTTTCAGCAATATATCACCCCCAATAAAACTGACTTGCAATGTACAGTGACATATATGACTATTAGGTGCACTCTCATCTTTTCAATGATTCTTTATGAGATACAATTGAAGTTTAAATATATTCAGATTTCTCCTTTTTTTTCTGGAGATGTGTAAAAGAACTGTCTTTGTTCTCTCATGAACCCAAGTATTTCTTTAGATTTTGGAAGAGTGAAAGCTGCAAATGTAGAATAATAACATGGAAAAACCAAAAGCAGCCTTTTTAGATTTGTTCCTTTTTCTATTCTGTCATATTTGCTCATGTTCTATTATTTTGGTTTCCATCTTGATAAAGGATAAATGACCAGGAATAGTCAGAAATTTCCATTTTGACTGCGAATATAGAAGTCATAGGGTGTCTAAATCAGAGATTTAGTTTCACTGTTATTAGACTTAAGTCAGAGGCGAAGTACAGATCAGAATCCAAATCCAAATGTCTCTAAATACAGAGTATCCAAATTCAGGGTTTTCACGTAGATGTGTTTTTGGTGTACAGTTCTGACCAGGACTTAAATAATATCACTGGAATGGTAAGCACAGTAATATCAGTAAAAACTTGTCAATCTAGCTGTGGATTTGCTAAATTGATTACTCATTTCCCTGCCATTTTAAACATTATTTTGAAATTAACAAAATGAGAGCCAAATAAATTTTATTGCAGGTCAAAAACACTGAGCAAAACTGGACTACAATTATGTTACCCTCAAAGACTGGAAGAAGAACAGCAGTATGAATGCATAAATTATTTCTACATTATTGGTTAAACCCTATTTGATGTGTGGGTCAGGAATTCTCATGTTTTGACCTATCAGCCACTGGGATCCAGTTAAATTCTTCCTGTGAGATGTAAATGCCCATGTGTTGTCTTTTGTTTCCTCCCACTGACATACATCCAAAAAAGCAAATGTCCATGAAATACTAAGCTTTCTCCTGCAAACAAATGCTGTATTGCCAAAGGCACGTGATCATTAGACAAGTTTCTGTGCAATAGCATGAAAGAGTAGTTCATGCCATTAAACTCTTTGAAACTGTCATTTATTCAAATATGTTGTTTATAAAATGCTATGAAAACAGATAAAAAACCAATAGTGATAAATGATTGTGATCTTAGTGTCTAAAAAAATCTCTGTCACAAATGCTGAACCATATTTCATGGCTCACAGTGTACAGCTAAACACAAATTTTGTTCTGTTAATGAGGTAACTTCTAGAGCACCTAAGTATAAAATAAAGCCAGCAGAAGTTATAAATTGTTAGTAAATTGTAAAAGATCAAAACCACTAGTTAGTCATTGCATGCTACAGTGACTATAATCCCTTGCTTTCACTAGGGTATTGATAAACATATGAGTTTAGTGAGGCTATCCTTGAGTTTTCTTTAATTATTAAGCCACTGATCACAAGGGAAGACTAATGCCTGAGCAGAGTCCTGGTTTTGTGCTAATCAGTACAGGAGGAATACAGCCAGTCACGTAAAAGTCCATCCTAGATTCTCTGTATGTACCACATGATGCCAGACTATCCCTGCATGTATATGGGGGATATATATTAATCTTGTGCTGCATATGTGTTAATTTTGCTGTACTACTGGTTTCTGAAATCACAGAGGTGTTGAAACCTTGGAAATTTTGTTTTTTAGGAATTTGCGCTGATATTTTCCATCTTTAAGTGCCTGGTTTGCTGCTTTTCAACACATGGTTTTGCTTTATAGTGTTATATTTGAAATAGCCTTCTTATCAGCCCCAGTTGAAACCACATTAAATCATAATTTTGCTTTATTTCCATTTAAAGGAAGTGAAAATTCATGAAATATCTGCCTCAATTTTACTGGGGATATTAATGAACCATAAGATTTATTAGAAGACATTTGCAGTTTTACATCCATAAAGATAGGTGAAACCAAGTATGGTTGATTTTATTTGAAGTTTTATTTGAATATGTCTCACACAGGTTTTAAATAAATAGATTCTTCCTCTCTGGCCAACCAATTGCTATCATTTTTATTCCTCTGAATTGCAGAAATCATAGTTACCTGTAGTTCTCCTATACTGCTGGAATATATGCCCACAATCGGGAAGAAAATTTCCCTTCCACAAATGTAAGGTCCCCCTTTCTCTCCTCAGGGGAATTACTTCTTGTGTATTTTAAGGTTCAGTCACCTGTGTTTGATTTTGGGGAACTGACTGACAAAAGACGAGCAGTAAGTATCGTATTCAAGCCTCCTAACGTAGATATTTTTGGGCTAAGGCAGGTCACAGACTTTAACTTGCTGCCAGCTACACCTAAAGCCACATTCTAATGTAAACTTCAGATGGAAATACTTGAGAAAGGAAAAACCTGAGGAGACTTCAAATATAGATAGCATGTAGTAAAATTACATTTGGCTTCAGGCAGTGGTCCAGAAAAAGCCATAGTAAATCTATGAAAGGACAATAGGTAGCAGTATGAAGGGAGAAAAAAGAGTGGGACTTTGAATGGCCTCTGCAATTTCATAATGCCAAGATGGACAGAAGTAGAACTACAGGTACATTGATGTGAACAAATGTCAGATTTTACATTCAGACCACTTTCTACATCATCCTTTACATCAACCCATACTAGGGAAACATTTAAATCTTGTTCTCCCTCTGCAACATATTTGAGCGCCATGTTTTTCTTGTTAATACTTCAAACAGTGCTCTTGTTCATCTCTCATTCTTTAACCCCTTGCCTAGAACCAGGCTTCCTAATTGGGCCATTGTGCACTATGAAGAAGCTAAAATGATCTCTAATGTCATTCTGAAAGATGAAAATGAGATCATCACAATGATCTGACCCTTTCATCCTTTTACCTTGAACAGGCAGGAGGGAGAGGTAAACGTATGTAACAGATATGAACAGAGGTGAACTGATATAAACATGTAACTGAAATGGGAAGTGCATCAACATTTATAGATTTTCATACTGTTCTTATGAAAATAGCTAAAAATCACTGTTGAGTTTGAACAGTTTTTCAGGAAGATGAACTGGATAGTGTAGTTGGCTTAGTGCACCTCTAGTGTAATTTTTGTTCTCTCCTATGTCCTTTACCCTGTAATTCACAACTTCCACTCTCATCAGTGCATTTCCGTCTGTTTTAATATGTAGCTTGGTTTAAATTGTGTTAATAAGTAGTTCAGGACTAAATAATATTTTACCTACTAACACAATTAAGAAATCCTGATACAGTTTTGTATTAGCTTTATGAGTGTCATTTATTTTTGTAACACTGATTCTAAGTTTTGTTCAAATGCTTATGCTTGTTGGAAATTTATTTGGGCTGTTTTGGTCTGAAAGCGAGTCTAGCTATCTGGACAGACTATCCCATCAAAAATTCAGCTTCTGAAATTTTAATTTCCCTAGCATTTTCATGTGATACTCTCAATAAACAAGCTTAGGGTAGTAACGTAGCAGTAAATTACATACCCATTCAGTGAAATGAAGTGTAGATGAATTGTCTCTGCAGGGGACATGTGGGGTAAAGCACATGAGAGTCAAAATGATTTTTGAACCTAAGGCACACAGCTTTCAGCTTTAGATATACCCAGAAGCATATTCTTCCTTCTAGCAGCTTAAAAATTTTAGTGCTCAGCTACCTCAAATTTCATGTGTTCAGCCAAGGTTATAGTGAGTTCTTGATGTCTGTGAATTGTTTAGTGGCTGTACAACTATGACTACTTCCATCACTATATATTTATTATATTGTGGAAGCTTTTCTGTCTTGATACGCAAACTTCCCTGACTGACTTCCTTTTCTTAGGAGAATGACATTCTGCCTAACTGGGGCTCTCATTCACAAATCTTCAGGCATCAGCCATTTGTAACAGATATCCTAATTCTCTTCCTGCCTTTAGTTGGTGTTTGAGCCTGCAAAGTTTTAAATTTTTTTTGCTTGTGGGTTTGGTTTTGTTTTTCTTTACATTGAATATCTCTTCGCATGTATAAGTAATGCACTGACTTCAGCTGTTTCTATTTCTGTGAGAGAGTACTTTTTGGGAAAAGGGTTACTAAGAGAGGTGTTTGCAAATAGACTGTGAAATACCAGTGTTAGCTATTTAAATAAAACTAGTGTAAGAAGCAGTCCAATATCCAGTGTCTACTACACCAGTTAAAAGCTGAGGGGGAGAGGGGCCAGCTCAATCAAATGCAGGCCCTAAATTTGTTAATTGGTATTGTTTGAGAACCACTGGCAGTATGCTTTATGACTGCTCTTATCAGCACTGGGCACCTTTCTCTCTCATTCTATCACTGAAAAACATGGATATAAAACATCTTAGACTTTTTTTAATGTGTAACAGAAAAATATATAAACCAGTGCATTTCTATTTATCTGTATGAAATGGTTGATTCCAAAGTAAATGCAGGTTTTTGTTACTGTCCTGTGGCAACACATCCTCATCCATTTACTTGAATATAGTTATGCCCCATCCTGAATGAAGGCAGGAACTTAGGCTGTTAACAAAAATTCTTTTTGAATTGTTACTAACTTTTTTGTTAGTAACCAGCTTCTGCTGTTGCAACTAAACATGGCTCCAGCATAAATTGCTCAGCATTTTTGTAATACATAAACGTGTATATTTGATATATGCCACATTATAATTAAACTGTTAACAGAGCCATTTCTGAAAGATACCATAAAGTTGCAACAGAAGCTTTATGTGAAGAAAAATAGAATTGAACTAGTCTTTTTCCTCCTGTGCTTTTTGTATCCTATTCATCCTTTCATCTATCAGAAAAAAATCTTAAGTGGGATGATACTTAATATTACTCTATCATCTTCAACAGCACTGTCATACCAAGAAAAACATATACAAAGAGGGTTATTACAACATAGACAGAAGGAAAATTATCATTCTTTGTAAATATTTCAGCATGAGATATTCAATCCCTGTTCTTGCTTTTCACACCTGACACTGCTTAGGCTTATGTTTGACATACAGTCAACCTGATCTCCTTCTATTTATATCATTTATATAAGAGCTATTTTCATGGAACTCAGCTAAGCTCCCATTTATCTTTACTCATCCAACTGGATGAGCCTGTTTTCTTCTGTCTGATTCCTAGATGGTAAGTGTTTTGAGGCAGGGACCATTCTTCTGATCCTTTGTTTGCCTGGTGGATAATGTAGTTGTTATAGAGATTAGAACAATACCTCTGACTAACAGAACATACCTCTGTCTAAGCGCTGTGACTCACGAGCTCTTATTGGTTTTAGCTGGAGCAGTTTAAGATGATAGTGCCTCCATCTCTCTACCTCCCCCTCTTACGGAAATTAAACCCCCAATAGCAGGAGTGACACAAGCAAACCACATGCCATCTCTTCATCTATCTCAATTTAACAAACCACTGTTTTAGTTTATCAGCTCTCATAGAGGCTTAATTTCATGCTCAACACTGTGAACTGGGAGACCTGAGGAGCAGGCACCTATTTCCTTCTGCCATCCAGGTTTGGAGTAATAACTTCTGACTGGGGCAAGACAGAGACTTTGAGTGGCAACATTTTAAACTCTAAGAGCTAAATCAGAGTTCACAAGTCAAAGCCTTCACCCTTGCTATTACTGTGATACAAATAAAAAAAAAGTTATCAACCCTACAACCACAGTGCACTAGTTCGAAAATGGTGGATTGTGAGAATGAAGCTTGAAGTATTTGTGCCGAGTCCTGTATTAATTCTGTCTCCTTCATTCTATATTGTTGAATTTTTCTACTTTTATTTCATTTTTTTTTTTTACCTTGTTCATTACAGTTCTGAGAAGTGGAATCAATCATAATCATGAAATGTCATTCATCTTTATTCAAAGGCTCTTCAGGTCTGGTCACTGATCAGTACATATTGTATGCATGTGAATAATTCAACAGAGTACAAAATAGGTAATCAACTTGTTATTTTGGCAGAGTTTCAGACAGGCACAATGCTATGTAGCCTTATTCTCAAACAGTATTATTCTACTAAAGGGCTTTGCACAATCTGAATGTCTAGCTCTCTGTGAGACCTACTGCTAGTTCTTGGCTTCATAATTGATTTATTATTGGTCCTTGACAAAACATCTTGCCTTTTTAACCCTTTTTTTTGATTTGCACAGAATGAACTGGAGATGGATATGTCATCTTCTGTAGTCATGTAGAAGTCACTTCTGTAGTCATGTAGAAGTCACTTCTGTAGTCATTATAGCCCTATGGCTATGATTTGGTGGCCAAAAGCCTCAATCGGTGTCACAGGCAACAGCAGCAGCTGACGGAATAACAGCAGTAGAAATAGGACTGGCATCAGAAGTAGCATCCAGATTTGCTATCTGTATTTTCGTTGCTGTTGATGAACACACAGATCATATTTATGAAGCACTGGGAATGCTGGCTGTGTTAGTTAACTTTCACATTTTTATTCTTCTCAGCACATTAGGCAGCTTTGTTCCAAGACAGTAGCATTTGTCAGTAGGTGGGGGAACAAACTTCAGTGAGGTGGATCAGACTGGAACACTCACACGCAGACAGGAGAGCAAGTTACTCTGCCAAAAAGTATGATGGCAACTTCCTTATGATAAGGTAAAATGAAGGGTTTGGGGCAAAGTCTTCTCTTCACAAGGCCAGCGGAAAAATCATCAGCTGCTCTTCAAATGACAACCAGCTTTATCAGCAGCAAAGCAGGATTAATTGATTATTACTGTAACTGTAAAGAAGGTTGTGTGTCTGGAATATCTGTGAAGCTCATGAATTATTTAATCAATGGAAAATCCCTGTCGAGAGAATAAGCAAATACTAAGAGCTTTGAGCTTTCTAGCTGGTCTGGCCTAAGGTTTCAAAGATAAACGCTAGGAAAAAGTTGATCAAAGTTAAAGAAAAAGCACACAAAAAAACCTGAAGCAACAAAACCCACCACCAAGAATGCCCCCCTCCCAGTGAATCTGAATGAGCTGAAAATAGCAGTTTTCAGGTATTTTGTTTCCTTCATTCTGCTCCCAGACAGCGTCACCGTCCTAAACTTCTTTAAGCGGTACAAGCTGGGTAAAGCTTAGATTCTTCTTATAATTCACTCTCCCTTTATGAACAGAATAGAATTCATCTTCATTCTCATGCTTGAGTCAAGTTTTTTGCTATTGTAAATGAATGCCATTCTTTTGGCTTCAGCAGAGTTGTATCCATTCCAACCAGCAGATAATTCTACCCATTCTTTTTCATTTTAAGTGATGCAAAGGATTTTCATAATGAAGTAGGGCACCATAAATAGGAAACTTCTTGCTTCTCGTCTGAAACAAGTGAAAATGTCTTCTGTTTTACCTTATATGTGTCAATTAACAAATGGGTTGTGTTCTGAAGCAAGGAAATCCATCAGTTATTTCAAGAGGAGGCCCTGTCACATATGCTGCAATCTCTGATGACCCAGTGCAAGCTGCCCGATTGCTTAGCAATGAAAAGCAATTTAGGTGAGCTGACAAACAACTCATAAACAGTTTTCCCCTCCCTCCCCATGCCATTTTTCTTTTCTTTTCTTTTCTTTTCTTTTCTTTTCTTTTCTTTTCTTTTCTTTTCTTTTCTTTTCTTTTCTTTTCTTTTCTTTTCTTTTCTTTTCTTTTCTTTTCTTTTCTTTTCTTTTCTTTTCTTTTCTTTTCTTTTTCTTTCTTTCTTTCTTTCTTTCTTTCTTTTTCTTTCTTTCTTTCTTTCTTTCTTTCTTTCTCTTTCTTTCTTTCTTTCTTTCTTTCTTTCTTTCTTTCTTTCTTTCTTTCTTTCTTTCTTTCTTTCTTTCTTTCTTTCTTTCTTTCTTTCTTTCTTAACTCTGTGGCCCACCTGCAATCTTTCCAGTGGTTAATTACCAAAGAAAGTTTTATGGGGCATGTAGAACAGAATGACTGTGATTCTGCTACTCAGGGAACTCCTGTGGGATCCCTTACCAGATCTTTATATATCAGTATTGTTCTAAAGGTGAGGTGAGTCTGAAAGGTTCATTTTTAAATAGCTAAAAGAAAGGAAGAGACATGATTAAGTGCATACGTAGCAATGGCAGAGGGACAGCAAATTATATTGGTAAAGTTACTAAAAGAATAGGAAAGATCTCAGTATAAATGTCTGTAGATAACAACAATGTAGATGGAGAAAGGGAAAAATTAGTTCCTTAAACTTTGTGCATTTAGTTTCTGCTGTGTCTGTCTTCATTGTTTCTGAATGGGCTTCATAGGAGGCAAATCTGTAGTGCAGTATCCAAAGACAGTTTTCCATGTTTTCATGCATATATCCGGTATGGTATCTGAAAAAAGCAACTGCTCAAGAGTAGTCCAGGCTATGTTTGAATAATAAAAATGGAAATCTGCCATGGAGTCCCCTTTCCTGTAATAGGCTGTTTCTGATCTGCCATTACCTGCTTTCTCAAATTCCCTCTTACCCCTGCTTGTGATTAGCTAAGGTTATTTAACATTTCTTTCCAAACACCATCACTTTTACAGGAATATGTTTACAGTGGAGATATCATATGTTTGAGGACAGAATCCATGATTATCTCATTAAATCTGAGAAGACCATGATTGTATTCTATGATTCAGTATTAGTGAATTAATAATTAGTAATTCAGTATTATGGGCATAACTAAGGATGAAAATAATATCTCTCATATCAGAGTGGATATGTTTGAAACTAAGCATACTCAGTCTGGCATGGGCAAGTGGGATTGAACAACTGCTAAAACTAGTAGAACAACAAAAATGAACATATTTGTTGGTGAGTGCTTTCCCTTCTTAGTTCCTGAACCTGTGTTTTTGTAGGAGGAATGGAAATGAATAGAAAGGTAACAGTGTTGTCCTATCAGTGATTGGCAATGGCAGTGAGGGATAGTTACAAAAAGTAGATATCATTTTGCTTGTGACAGGGGTTAGAACTGCAGATCCACCAAACCCAGTTTGTTTATTACTAGGTTCAGTTGGACTAAGCACTAGGAACAGAAGTTTAAATACTTGTATGCATTTGGTTCTATCAGTAAGCATGCATATATAAGAAATTAAGATGTGGGTTTTTTGAAAGAAACATAAGGCAGTAGTGAGTTCATTCTGCATTAGAAATCCTGGCTTAAATAAAAGGGATTTAGCTGCTGTTAAGACTTTGCTTTGTCAATTAATTTATTTGGAGCAGATTAGCATTTCTCAGAAGATGCTTAGAGTTTCAAGGTCAACAACTATCTGGCTAATAGGGCTACATCAATTAACATGGTTAGAATTTATTCCATTGTTTCAGAGAAACTAAAAGATGTAGAATGGCTTTGTTTCAGGAAGAGAGAACCAAAGTGTAAGTTTCAAGTAAAAACAGAGATTGTAGTGTATACAGGTGTAAAATGGGATAGTCCTTGCATCATCTTTTTGCACGAATTTCTGAGAATGGCTGAATAGGGTTCAAAACAAGAAGCACAAAACTCTCATTTGGCTTTTGCTTTAATGTAGTCCTAAGGAAACAGAGACTTGAATTTTTGCTGTGCAACAATCACAGTAATGGTTGGTGCCTCCCAGCCTTATGGGTATTCACAGTTTCTAAAACAGCAGCTGCAAAAGCCAAAGTCTTTCTCTTAGTGAAGAAAGCAGTAATGTTGCCTGTTGCCTTGGTGGAGGCTGAAGCAGACTTTTTGTCCCTTCACTTTAAGAGGAGATGTAACATAAAAGGAAAAAAAAACCAAACCAAACCCAACACAGAAGTTGGTTTATATCCCAGAAGATTCCAAACTGGACATAAAATTCATGCTTACAATAGGTTGATAATAAAAGATTCCTGTATTCTGGAGATAAAAATGGAGGCTGGAAGGAATGTCATCAGTTTATCAGTATCAACAGACTGAAGAAATATGTTTTCATCCTCTTCTTTTGCATTCAGCTTCTCAGTGTGGATAATGATGCCAAGAATCCAGGTTGTTCTGTCTTAGGTTAAGGACCACCTTCTCCTTTGTGCTCCTTTTCGATTCACTCACTGCAACGCTGCCATCATCATAGGAACAGTTTCAGCATGTAGTTGGGTCAATAGTTGAATTTGTTACTTCAGGCAAGAACAAAAAATTGCTAGAAATGTGCAGAGTCTGTATGTAAGCAGTCAGAAAATGGACCTAACGTCAGTTCTTCATTTGTAGCTATACCCTCATGAGTTCTCTGAGCCTGATCTTCTTGAATCTGAAATGCAACTAACAACTTTGAGTGCTTTAACAGAGCATTGACAGAACAGGAAGAGTTTGGGGGATATACACATTTATGCAGTACATCAAATTCTGCAGCCCTTTGTGTTCCTGTAAATGTTGAGTGACTTGAATGCAGGTAGCAGAGTCTGTCTAGATTTATATCCATGAAACAGTGAGATTTGGTGCAGCCTGTAGACTATTTAGCTTCCTTTTACCCAAATTCATTGCAGCTCTTGGACCTCAGTTATTTGCAACATTGCTTAGAGTTACAAGGCTGTGGGATAACTCTGTACTTTTACCTTTGGACTAAGATATGTTGTTATGAATTATGCAGGAGAAAAATGTCTGTCACTCCACCTACATAGGACATTTTCTAGATATATGCAGATTTGCATGTCAAATTACTCAGATTCCTGTTAAGCTGTGATGGCTTACTTCATTTGCTGCAGCCCATGAATATGAAATGAAAGGGTCAAGCTGTGTTAGCTTTGACTTTTGCTTTCCTGACTTTTTTGACTTTAAAGTAGACTTTTAGTGCTTGTCAGTATGTTACCTGAAGACTGTCTGTGGGAAGTGTTCTGTTTAGCTCTTTCTTCCTATATTGAATCTCCATTACGCTAACAATAACAAATATCTTTTTTACACTCACATAGCATTTTTCAGAGCAGCACAAAATGTTGAATGGACCTCATATCACTTTAATTTGTCAGCCCTGGCTATATAGCTCCCTCATAATTATCACGGATATTCATACTTTTGAGTAAAAGAGAAGAATGGCAGAAATATCTCTTCAGCTGGGAAATGCTGATATTTTAAAATGGCAGTGACTGTAAACAGCTTTTCTAGAGCTACCTTTTAAATATCTATTGTTAAGAAATAAATTAAATTCTGCAGTGTGCTTCAGGATAGAAGGAGTTAAGTAGAGTGTTATCCACCCTTCAAAAAGAAATTTTGGGACAAACTATTCATATAATTAGTCAATCTTTCTTATATTTGTAGCTGAGTTCTTCAGAAATAGCTGAACACAAATTTCCCAATAATTTTGCAGTGTCATGTTTCCCTCTGCTGTAAACATATTTTGCAATAGTCTGTGAGCATGGCAGAAAAATTTATTGCTTGCCAATACCTATGCACCAGCTCTCTAATATTGGAGAATATTTGATACAATTACCTATGGTTAATAGTACTTCTCTCTTCAAACAGTATTGCTGAAGTCAATGTATTACTCAACATGAACAAACACATCACAATCACCCCCTATGTCTTTCAAATACAAACATGTGTTTAATAATGATAAATTTGTATGCAACCATGCTTCTGTGTTCTAGGATGGATGGATGCATTGTTTACATGTAATCGCACAGCAGTCTTGTGCATGCATATATAGTTAGCATGATGTTGAACAGTTTCTCATTTGACAATATAAGGAGATTGTGTTGATCCAATATCATAAAAAGGAAGATTATTACTGTCTATGATACCTCCTTTCTGCTTTTCTGAGGTCTCACAACTGATGTCTCTTCTTCCTCAGCTGAAGTTGCTCCTCAAAGTTACATAGAGCTAAAAACCCCCACTGCTTTGTGCTCCCATGGGTATTTCTATCAGTGTACGGTGAGTGTAAAATAGAGTGAGAATCCAAATTACACCATAGCTGGAAAATCAGGCCCAGATTTTCTCAAGTAAAGGAAACTAAATCTTGGTTATCAAGAGTTAAAGTGATGTCCACCAAAAATATCACCAGTAATTACTGTGTAGCAATTGACCATTAAATTGGAATTAAGCCTAATACAGTTTCTTGGTACACTCTTTGTTTCTTCAGTAGATGGGTCTCACCTCTGGTGAATACAGTATTAATCTGTGCTTAATCATAAAACAAATGAATTAATAAACTAAATTATATTTTAATCTGCTTATTTTTCAAATTATTTATGATTGGGATTGTCTGTACTTGATCTGCAGTAATCTTTGCTCAAGGAAAAAATTAGAGATTAAGTTTTTCTATGTTTTGTTGTTTTTTGGGTTTTGGTTTTGTTGGTGGTTTTTTGTTTTTTTTTTTTAGAGAGACCTTTCCATTTAAGAACCTACTAGCTCTCGAATAACAAATGTCCAGTAATCAGGCAAGACATTGCTTGGACTAAAGACATAAACTGTATTATAGATTCAATTATATATCCAAAGAGATTTAGTGGATTAGCTGTTGTATGCACACTTTGGCCGCAATGCAGTGTAGTCTGTAGCTACATATTTCATAAACTTGTGACTATTTTAATTAATTTCATGTAGAACTGAACAGAAACCAGAGTTTTCACTTCATGGACAAGTCTGCTACTTTGAAATGTGTGAGTGCAATGCAAATAAGCAGTGTATACATTTCTCTGAAAGGAAAGACATGGTACAATGATGATTTTAAATAAGTTGAAATATTTTTTTTCTTCTGACACCTTAAACATTTTTTGGAAGAGCTAAAAAATGAAAGTGGCTCCTTTTCAAGGAAGGAGAACTGAATGTAACTTTTAAATAAATTTAGAAAAATGTATACAGAGGTAAAATGGTGGTGGTATGTGCATCATCTTTTCTAATAGCAATAAGAATTTTCATCTGAATAATCATATTGTTCCAACCTGTAATGAAATGTATTTTCTTTATCAAAATGTTTTTCTAATAGTATGCCTGTAAGATGAAAGTGATTTCACAATAGGTGTGCTATGAAAATTGTTGTGTTCCCAGTTTTAGGTTTTGATGATTTGGCATTTGCTAGCAGAAAAATGATGCATCAGGACAATCTAGGTTAGCTTCCATTATATATTTTAAGCTAGGTCATGATCTCCTGCCTTACATCGGGCCCTCAGTGTAAACAGAAGTTAACCCAGAAACCCTTAAACTTGCACAGTTTGTTTTCCAGAGGATTTTTGATCATTTGCAACATGTGTACATTTGTTATCTTATCTCTCTGTTGCCATCATACAGTGTTCAACAGCTGCACCTCCTGTATATTCATGTACCTTTACAAACCCCTGATTTTTACTGTATCAGTGTAGAAAATGCAGAGTTATATTGCTTATACAGTGCTGTACAAAATCTCCCAAACAAAATGTGTAGTATGTTAATTTCTACATGACAGACAATTGAAGCATTGCCATTTTAATGCTTGATTCAAAGCCAGTGGTCAAGCAGCTGAAGATGACAAACCCACATCCTCTGACAAACCCATGGTCTTTCTAAAGCCTACACAATGGAGAAACAATCATCGGTGTATCTAAGGTCTGCTTAGATTTAGAAGTTCCTTATGAAAATAGGATTGATACTAAAAGAAGATTAATTTCACAACATGTTAGAGAGATAAAAGGTAGGTGACTGGTGTAAATTAACTTAGGAAAAAAACACTTCTGGATGGGTGTTTTATGTCATTTATCATGCATAGGCATCTAAAATGAGATGAGTCATTCACTGACATGCCCCTCTCTCCACACACACTACAGGGAAAGCTAAGCTTTGATTAGAGAGCTAACCTTAGGTGAATAAAGCCAGTAGAGATAAAATCCACGTATAGGAATTTAAGGCTTTTTGCTTCTTCTGCCCAGAAACTTATTCTTCAGCTTTTAGGAAGTAAGGAGATAGCAGGAGGAACAGAGCCAGAAAAAAGGAGGAAAGAATGAGCACCACACTCTTCCTAGTCACAATTCCTGGTTACCTTGTTGAGTTAGCCTCCTTTTACATGCTGGTAAGCAATCAAATGAAAGCTCAAAATGCTTTACCATACCTGATTGTGGACTTTGTTTGGGGATTTTGGCTGCTGCTTCGGGGCTGGAGGTGGCACGCACACGCTGATTGGCAGAGTTATGGATGCTACTTGGAACAGCTGCTGAGATGTTTTTGCGAGGTTTCATGTCTTGCAACCACATTGGAGATGCCTCAAAGGCTTGCATTCGCCGAGAGTGGCTGTTAGCATTGACTTTGAGAAAT
Organism: Pelecanus crispus; assembly: GCF_030463565.1. Lineage (NCBI taxonomy): Eukaryota > Metazoa > Chordata > Aves > Pelecaniformes > Pelecanidae > Pelecanus > Pelecanus crispus. Next base: position 99,061,790 of record NC_134644.1, on the reverse strand, counting down.
GCCTGGGCCTTGTATTCCTGAAGGTCTCCGTAGTTGGCATCGGTCACCCTGCACTCATACAAGCCTTCATCCTTTTTCCTCACTTTTGAGATCTGCAGCTTGTGGGAGATGTCATTCCCTTGTACTTTCACTGTCTGCAAATTTGCCAGGAAAACAAACAAACAAACATGTTGTCAGGTATTATTCTTTCTCTGGGAAGACTCTACCGATGTAGAGCCTGTTCAGAGAAGTCAAGTGCCAGATTAATCAGTGGTGTGATTGTGCTTACTGCAGGGAAGTTGCATCAAGGATGACTATGATTATTTGTGTCTATGAGCATGTCTGACATCTTCTTTCCAAATCTGTTTATGTGTTTTGCTCTGAAATGTTAATTGGCCTCAGACAAACAACACAACCAACCACAATCATTCCAATTAATTTTTTAAGATCATCAACATTCTTAATGAACTTTCTTACATAAACCTAATATCTGTGCACTTCATTGGTTAAACCTTTCCAGTTAGTTGGCTTTATTGAATAATTCCATTTTTGAACTACTGCATTAACAATTTTGTTGGAGACGTTTGCCAATATTTAAACTTCTTTAATAACATTTTATTAGATTAGCATGTAGTCTTCTCTACATTGAAACTGCATATTTGACATTCAATTTGTCTCCTTCAGGTGTGTCCAAATCTTTGTTTTTTTTGTTTATTAACCATAACACGACATCTTGTGTCAGGCAGTTCCTTTTGTCTCATTTATATAAGTGTGTAGTTATTAGAAGTCATATATCATTTCTGCAGCACATATTCAAGTAGCACATATTCAAGATCATTTTAAAAGTTGTCAGCTAAAATAAGACTCCTGATTTATTTTTAATTGCTTTTAATATCTGAGGGTAGCATAACGTATTTTTGTCTCCATAATTAAAACACACATGAGTAAATTATGCATCCAGAAATGTGTGATAGGTATTAAGATGCATTAGGAAAGGTAACACAGATTCCTTTCTGTATGTCCTTCACTTTAGAGAATTTATATTTAATTAATTGGCTATTACTCTCTATCTGGATTAATATCTTTTGCCCCACAGGAAGCTAGTTAAAAGGCATTCAGTGGGACAGAAAACTTCAGCTTTGAAGAACTCCTTTACCTGGTTTACTTCCACCATTACATAAACATGGATGCAAATGTTGCTTTGTGTCATGTCACTGACAGGCAATAAGGAAACATCAGGGTGATGAATGTAGGGTAGATGACAAAAATGGAGAACTGTTAGACTGAAACTAGGCATGTGTCATTGGTGATTACACAACACATTGCTTCTGATAGCTTGGCATGCTGTAGCCACCAGTGTTGGCAAAGCACCTATTCTGCCTGCTTGATAAATTGAAGAACAATACTTGTGAATACTTTATTGCTTTAAGGTACTGGATGGACTTTGCAGCCTGTTGTGTTGTATCCAGCTCTGAATTTATACTTGGCAAACTGAATTGAAAGTATGGATTGCATACATTCAGGCATAACATATGCAATATTAATTACACAGAAAGTGCTGGATAGTTATTTAAACCATATTCAATAATAATATATCTCTACTGAACAGCTCATATTCAGCAAAAGGATCATAGAAGTTTCATATGAATAGAAAGAGTATCTGTAGTCATATTCTGCCTTCATTTGCTCCCATGCAATATCTGCAAAATTAACAGTGTTGCATAGCACTAATGAAAAACAGAATTTGTTTTGGGTTTTGCATTTGAAATTTATAAATTGTTGCAGTCAGCATGTATGCATGTTTTCTATTTATGCCTGATTTTCATTTAAAACCAATAGAAGTGGTGTATTTCAGCAGAGTTTAAAAACACGTTTAGTATATTTTACTATTTCTTTAAAGAGTTTACTAAATGTACTTAAAAGTTTGCTCTCCTCTTCATGAAGATATTTTCCAGTAGTACTAATGGAGACTCTGTGTTTGCCTTCAAGAAAGAAAAAAAGGAAGGCTGTATTTGTAACAAGTGTATTTAGACTGTCAACCTAATGTTGATTTTTTTTTTATTGCAAGTATAAAATGTTTTATGCAAGCTTATAAAAACACTGTATGAATACCCCATCGTGAATTATTATCATACATAATGAGAGAAAGATTTTTTTAACTTGAAAGATGGGACAAGCTTTACAGCCTACACTGTGTCACAGATCTTATGGATTAGTATGGGGATTTTGAATGAGCTTGTATTGATAAGGAATAAATTAGCTGCTAGCACTATGTCTAGTGGAATAGTATCCAGAGACCACATGTGGGCCTCATTTGTAAGACAGTCTGCAAATGTAACTGAAGATACGGTGCATGACATAAATCATTAATAGCATATGGTGAGAAGTATCATAGGAAACATAAGTATGGCTAGAATATGTATCATTTTGAATATAACATCTCTGTATTCTCATTTGTAAGTGCCCTTCAACTATACCTAGCTACACTTTGGCCTGCCATAATTACTTGGTTAGTTATCTGTAGGCATCAAAGAGCAGCAGAGTAAAGGATTTAACAGAAATTATCTGTTGCTGGTTTAAACTTTGCTGGTATTTACAGCCTTGGCTGCAGCTAAAAGGCACTTCTGAAGAGGTTGTACCTGAGAAAGGGAAAACACTTTTGGGCTCGTAAGGAATACTCCTGCTGCAGTATCTGCTAAGTGTCTATGTCTTTCCACTGCAGTGAGCACCACACCGTGACCCCACCATCATACATTTCTTGGGACACTGAGGGAGCAGGGTTTGAACTCTTCTGAGGTCAGGGGCTGTGGCTGTGCCTGACTCAGGATATGAGTCTGCTGAGGAAGGCATCTTTTTCCTGGACAAGGGCTGAAGCAATGTTGCTCATAATTTTGTTGAGACAACATTCTGGTTTCATCTCCAAACGGCAGGTTGGTAACTCTGGTGTCAGAGCCCCGCTTTCCTAAGAAAGAGTCTCAGTGGCCAAGAGTGGAGATTACTTCCAACATGGAGGTCTTGTCCAAAGACTTTCCGACCTTTTTTCTGCCAGCAGGTATGACCCTGGGAAAGCACCCATTTAAATAGTTGCACTCCCCACTGAAGGGAAGTGCAGCTTCACAGCTAAATTTGAGCCTTAAAACCAGCTTTGGAGTTCTAAGGCAGACTCAGCAGTTGCCCAGGCTAAAAGAAAATGAGGTGTAAGGATGGGCACAGGCTGTCTGCTTCACGGCGTGGAAACAGAGTCTGCCAAAGGTCTACGGCCTGGGCCTTGCTTGTAGATGCGTTCATGCCCAGGGGTCCCCAGGGGTGTCGGCTGCGTGGGGCAGGGCTGTCCCAGCACCCTCTGCCAGGGCCGGCGAGGAAGGAGCCGCGGGCTGCCGGCCGCCTGCCCGCTTCAGCCTGCGGTGCGGATGGGGAGGGGGTGCAGGGGAGCGGGGGGGGGCGGAGGGATAAAGCCTTGCGGCAGCCCGCCCTGCCTGCTGCGTGGCGGCCTCCGGCAGCGCCCGGGGTGGGCTCTGCCTCAGGAAGGACCCGCCGGGCCGGCGGGGGCTGCCCGCGCCCCGCGCCGCCACTTACGCTGATCTTGGTGCCGTCGCTGTCCAGGTCCCGCTCGGGCAAGAGCTCCACCTGCAGGGAAAGGAGCGCCGCCGTGGGTGGCCGGCCCCCGCCCCGCCGCCGCGGGGGCTCCGCTCCGCGCCCCGCTCCCCGCCGCGGAAGCCCGTGGAGCGGCGCGCCGCGTGTGCCACCTGCAGGCCGCGCCGGGGAGAGCCGGCACGGGCTGCGAGGCACCCCCCCCCCAAAAGTGGCAGAGGGGCATTGCCCCACGGACCCGCCGCCCGCCACCCGCCCGGCTCCCGTGGGCCTCTTTTCGGGGCGGCTGAACGCCGAGACCGGTGCGGAGGTGGGGAGGAGCGTCCCTGGGTGGTAGCATAAGTAGACATGGCCCCCTCGGTCCCGCTCGGAAGGCCGAATTTGCGCTGTAGTATGATTTTTTTTTTTTCTTTTTTTCTTCTTTGGGGCATTGGTTGCGCCGAAATTGCGCTGTGGTATGAATTTTTTTTTTTTTTTTGCTTCTTTGGGGCATTGGTCCCTCCCTGCTCCCCCCACCCAAGTGTGTGCCCTCCTGTGGCAGCTGCATGCAGAGTTAGGGCTGCCAACTCGGCTGCACCAGCCGTAAATTGGAGGGTATGTGTAGGTTCTTGCCATTTGGGAAATAAAAAATTCCCACAAGAAGCAGTCTCCGAACAGCTGTTTTCCAAAGGGAAAATGAGAGAGAAAAAAAAAAAAAAAATTTAGACTTTGGAAATCTGTGTGGGTTTGTGGACGTCCCTAGCTGCACCCTGTCAGTGATAGGCATCAAAGGCACCATCCCTTGAGGTTGGCATTTTTCTCTGCAGGTTCCTGCACTGTTATGTCACGGTCAAAATAAAGTCCCTGGGGAGATCCAGAACCTCCCTCTGCTCCCTCCCTCTTGCCCCCTCTTCCTTCCCTTCCTCCCTCTCCACCTCCCCATCCTGTGGCATTCCCAGGTGGTTTGGGGAACTCGTGGCAGAGGAGGAGTACCTGAGTGCCTGTCACCTCAGCTCCAGCCTCTTGGTCCTCAGCTGCCCGCAGAAACCACCACTGGATTTCGAGGTACACCGAAGCAGAGCCGCTTTGGAAAGCACAAGACATCTCCACATTCTGCCCTTCAGTGGCCGTGACATTTCGGGGAAACTCAGTGAATTTTGCTGCAAAACAAATGCATAATATGGTGGGATCTCCTGTTACCTACTCATTGTTTATTCTCTGCTTTTTGTGTTGCTTTTTTTTCCCTTCTGCCTCTCTCTTTTCCCCATCTTTAATTAATTGCTCTGTTTTCTTCATTCCCCCTCTTTTCTGATTTTCCAGTTTTCCCACACATTATCTCCCCCAGTCTCTCTCACACCCAGGTATGCCTTTCCTCCCTTATGCACAAATCCACCTTCTTTACACTCTAAGCTCTGCTCATGGGAAATGCTATAGACCCCCCTGCTTGCTCCCATGGGCTAGTAAAGTTTCATCTAATTAGGTCCAAATACCCTTGGGCAGAATGCAGTATTTCACCAGACTCGCTGAGGGATTTTGTGCAAGACCAATTTGGAAGAGGAAAAAAAACCCAGACTGATTTATTGTATTTCGTAGGGCTGAGCTGGAAACGTGTGAATTGTTAAACCTTCCACAGCCGGTTGGAGCAGCTGTGGGAATGGGCACTCTTCTGAGGTGCAGGTTACAACCACTCATCAAAATGCCCATTTCAAAGGCTTTACCTGAGTTAGGTACTCTTTCTGAGGACCTCTGCTTGCATAATCGGACCAAGAAGGAATATATCTTCTGTTTCCTAGTCCTGGCAGACACTTTCTAAAACTAACCTTCACCTTTGTATCCCAGTCCTTTAACAAACAGGCTCTGCCCATTTCAGTGTACCACTGCTAGGTTTAAAAACTAATCCTGATGGACATAGTGCTGGGCACCAGTATTTAAGCCTAAGTCTTTACTTCCTTCTCATCCTTTTCTATAACTCACTTTAAAATTGTGCAACGTAATGAAACATGATAGCCAAGTGAGAAGGACTAACGACAAACTACGTAATAAATAAAACCTGTGTTTCAAGAAGAGGAAAATTTGGAAAGACCCTGCAATGTTGCTTTCTGTTATGCATCGTTACAGATTGACTAGAGCATATTATGATGCAAAGGAAACATTGCTCGTTGTCTCCTCCCCTCTTTCTCTCTCTTTATCCAGTCTTCCTAGCTAACCTGGAATGGGTGGGATAATTTAGCAATACGCTCAAACAGTGTTACTTCTTTTTCCCCTTACGTTCGTGCTTGGCAACACATACTTAGCAAAGGTACTAGCTTTATATTTCACGGTGTCCCTTTTTCCGCCCCCCCACCCCAACCAGTCGGCTATTGCTAGTCGCCGAGTTAAACCGACAAAAGGACTGTACATGTTTGTGTATTCGGGGCTTGTAAGTTTGTTTGGTTTTTTTTTTTGTTGTTGTTTGGTTGTTTGTTCGCTCCCTCCCCTCCTGGTCAGTGCGTGTGAGTGGTGTGGGGACGCGGAGGGGAATGCTGCCAGCGTCCTCCCCGATGGCACCGCCAAGCGCAGCCCCGCACCGGCTCGCAAAGCCGGCGGGGAGCTGCCGGCGGGGAGCTGAACAGCGGGCAGCGGGCAGGGAGCAGGGGACGGCGGGCGCGGGGCGGCGGGCAGGGAGCAGGGGGCGGTGGGCGGGGGCAGCGGGCAGCGGGCGCAGGGGGCAGCAGCAGGCAGCAAGCGGGGGCAGCGGGCAGCAGCAGGCAGGAAGAGGGGGCGTCGGGCAGCGGGCAGCGGGCAGCAGCAGGCAGGAAGAGGGGGCGTCGGGCAGCGGGCGCAGGGGGCGGCCCCGCGCGATCTGTCCATGGTGCTGACAGCGTCGCCGCAGCCCCGAGGTCCCAAACAACTGGTTCCTGCAGCGCCGGGGCTGCTTGAAATGCAAGGCGCGCCTTTGGCGAGGAGGGAGGAAGGCGACGGGGGTGGGGGGGGAGGTCTTCAAAGAAGTCCGTTTTGTCTTTTTTCTCCCTTTCCTTTCTTTTTTTTTTTTTTCTTTTTTTTTTTGGGGGGGGTGTGCAGAAATACACATAGTCACAGAATCGAAATGAAGGTCTGACTGAGGATTGCAGAATAATAGGAGAGGAAGGGACGCAGCACGAAACGAAACAGCAATATTTTAAGGGAGGCAGTATATTTAGCTATCTGGTACTTGGTCTGAATGCAATAATTATGCATGCACGGGTAGGTGTTTATTGTAGGCATACATGCATACATACAAACATGCACAGCCCAAAACACATGTATGTCCATTCACCAACACCCCTTTACTCTTCTGCAAGGTGCCTGTTATTTCCCTCTTTGCAATCAAGTAAAGGAAGCCTGTTTTATTCCCACTTTGGGGAAACTTCTCACTTCTCTTCCTATTTACAGACAAATTTTAAGCTAAATATAAACGTGATGTTTGGTGTCCTCACCTCCTACCCCTTGTAGTTGCTTTCCTTCTTTTTATTTTCTTCTTCCTCATGCCCCCCCCCCCCCCCCCATTCCTCTTCTCAGTCTGTTTTAGCATAGAAAAACACACACACATATTTGACAATAAGTGATCTTACCTTGGGTAGAAAGTCCTTGTTGAATATACATAACTGAAAAGAAAATGAATCCAACATAAGCTAGAAAGATCCCCATCATTCCAAGATGAAGAAGAAGTCACATCAGGGTAACAAAAGCCAAAGGTGCCCTCAGAATGAAGAACTGATATGAGTGTATGTATGTATCGCTAAATATATGAACAGAAAGAGATTTTACTATGTTACAAAAAGGCTCTGTATTGTAGCCCTAGCTGCGACACTGTCAGCATTCTGCTACTCAGTGGAGTCTTTTTCTTTGGGAAGACCGAGTATTGCAATACAGTGTGGTTCAGATGAGCTGTCTCAGGCGCTGTGTTGCTTGAAGTCCAGATTCAGACTAAAAAAAAAAAAAAACAACCGTTGAAAAGTGGGTATCAGCTGCCTTCTGTGCCTTTTTTCAGCTACCTGGCAGCTTCGTCCAACGTCAGCTCTTGCTGCTCAGGATGGCGTGATGACTGCCCTCCCTACACACTGATCCAGCTTGGGAAGAGGGGAGTGGGGGAAAGAAAAGAGCGGGGGGTGGGGGGGGGGGTGGGGGTGGGGGGGAAGTCTACTGTGCTTGTATTGCTTCAACTTTTCCCTCTAATGGCTGCGATAATGCCTTTAACCCTTCCCTCTCTCTCCCTGTTCTCTACACCTCTCTACCTGTTCTGACTTCTACTGGTTCTGATGCTGGCGTAAAGCTGCGCTTTTTTTTTTTTTTTTTTTTTTTCCTTGTATAGTGTATAGCTTGTGGTTGTAGAGAGAGCAGGGAGCCTTTATTGTACTGATGTAATCTTTGGTCTTACATCCCAAAACACTCAGTGGCTAAGAGGGCAATGCAGTGGTTTGATTTTTGGTGAGTTAAGCTGTTTCTGTTTTCTCCTTTTTCTCTCCCTCTTACAGGGTCTGAGGGGAAAATAGTTACTCAGTAATCCTATTGCACTCGCTATTGCCTGCTCCAAATAACCATGCTTCTAGCATCTTATATTGAAATGTTGTTCATTTTGTCTTCAAAGACAGATAAAGAAGATGATACTTAGAGTGTGCTTAGGGTACATGTATTTATATAGATTTCTATGGAAAAAATATTTAGCTAGAAAAAAATGGATTCTGATATCCTACAGATTATTCACAGTAATATATATATATATGTGTACACCAGAGAAGGTGTTTACAGCATATTAAAGAATTCTTCCTCCTGCAGTGAATGTTTTCTTCTCTCTTCCCTGTTTTCTGCCTATGTATGTTAATAACGTTTAGACAAGAGACTAACCTTGACTCTATTAGGTGTTTCAAAACACCCTGAAAAACATCTGCACTGAGGGAAGTTCTCTGACTAAAATAATCCTGCTGCTTGTAGTAAGAAGGCATCTAGAAAGTGCTTGTTGCACTAAGCAAACACCAAATACCTTCACAAGGCTGAGACAAAGACTAAATAGAATCTGAAAAGAGCTCCTGATAATCACTTAGACTGCCAAATAGCTGAACTTAACTGTTAATCACAGACTCAAAAAGATATAAGCCATACCAAATTAAAGAGAATTTTATCCACATGGACAATATGTTTTTCTATTAGATGAAGAACTGGACAGGTTCTGTTATTCCTGGCAATGGGAGTGCAGCAGTTCCACAATGGTACAAGATGCAACTTTCACTTTACTTGCTGCACCACCCAAATTATTGCATGCATACAAGACATCTGACATAGCTGCAGAACTAATGCCGTCTGACTGGACAACAATCCTTTTGTCTACCTCTTAGCATTCATTTGTTTTATAATTGCATGAGTTCCCATCATTATTTATGAAAATAAGGAAAGCGTTTCCCCATGGTAATGGTCTATTCCATTGATGTCATATCTTAAGCACAGCAATAATTCTGAGTAAAAAATTAGTACAATAAATCAAATATAATTTAAATGATTAAAATTATTAAAATGATCCCCCAAATAGGAAAACAATTATGTTGCCTGAAAGATTTTCTATTACCACAGAGTTTTAATTACTTTAAAGGAGGTCATGAAAGATATATTCAAAACCAAAGAAAACCTGCAAAACAAAAGAAAAGCACAAGTCTTTAAAGGTGGTAGACCTAAATTATCTGAAGTAGCCAAGGACTGACTGATTCAGTGATTAGACACTGTAGGGGTCTTTACAGGTTCAGATGGTGAATGTTTCAATAATTTCTATAAAAGAAGTCAGATCCTTTTCAGATGGGCAGCCAAAATCCTAAGTCACTCCTGAAAATGAAGGCTGATTATAGGATTCACTTCAAACCCATGCACGTCATCAGTAATCAGTTGAAATTACAAATTAGAGACATATTATCAGCAGCCAAGTTAAATGTAAATTAGACAGGAGGAAAAAGAATCTAAGCAGCATCACCTGGTTTAGAAGGAAAGCAGAAAACAAAAATAGATCACCCTTTTTCTCTTTTTTTGCCTATTCCAATTCAAGACACTTCATAGGTAAATTTAATTTTATCAGTTTGTAATTTAGAAACAAGAATAATTCTCCCAAATACCTTGTAGTCAATGGAACTAATGAAATCTTAAATTACTGTCACAGGGAGGTACAAAATAATATATATGGTTATTAAAATATCAAAACTGAGGATGTATGTTTTAGGAAATGGATTTAATTGAAAGAATCCTAAAACTTGGTTCCATGTTTATTATTTTTACTTTATTCATGTGCTGCAACAAGCCATATGATTCTGTCAAATACTGCAAGCACAAAAGAGAAATAATCCACCTCATGCTATCAATGTTAAATTTCATCCTGATGGATGTGGCTTGTCCACAACCAACCATGCTGTATGAATCTGGGCAGTGAATATGTCTAGTTACCTTGTGTGAAATCTCTGCCTTTTGTGCTGTAGAAAGTGTTTTCATGTAGCTTAACTTACATGAGGAGTACCAGTTGTGCTTTATGGCATGAATGATATGGTTTGTGTGAGGCTTTTACTGCCTTTTTTTCCCCCTTTTAATGATTCTAGCAGATGAGTCATCACTGGACACTCTTCCAGGTCATAGCCAGAAGGTCCATGCACAGGGGAATGACTTTTCAAACATGCAAAGAAATGTAATAATGGAAGACCTATTTACGTTGCCTTGGAGCTGAATTCTGTAGTTCATCTTATCTCTTCTTACTACTTCAGTACATGTTGCAGATCAAGTGCTCCTTCAAATCCATAAACGGCAACGCATGTTCACCACTCTGCCCAGCTTACAGACACCAGGTCTATGCATCCATTTTAACTATTAAGAAAGTAAGTGGCTATGGAGGTTATAGTTTCAAGCTCAATAAAGGTTAGAAATGAAAGCTATTGTGCTGCCAGTCAGCAATAAGGTTGGAGTGATTTGGTCCCACAAAGACATGCACTGGTATGGGCTGCCTTGCCCTGCAGGAAGCTGGTCAGCTGATGACTTATCTCTCTGCATGAGACCATGACTGAGTCTTGCTATCCAACAAGCTCAGTTAAAAATGAAAAGAAAAAGTTACTTTTTAATATTTTGTTTGATATTATTTTTTGATTGGCTGATATTTTCAGCCTTTTTTCATCGTTACTGTTATTTCAAAGATTTGTTTACTATTTCAAGGGAAATTTTGCATTTTCTGATGAAATTTCTGATTTAGAAAAAGTTAAAAAAGAGGTTGGTTGTCTTCACCGAGGACTGCTGTTTGGTTTGGTTAAACCAAGGGCTCATATGAGCCTCTTCCAGCATATCACTGTTGCCTCTTTGCAACAGATCACACTACCTTTGCTATAAGTAATTAAAATATATAGGAAGTCTATGAACAAGCTTGATTTGTAATGAGGAAAACAAACCAATGAACCAACCAACCAATCACTTTTCAGTGTTTCTATACTTGCAAGTTTAGCAGAGCTAGTAGCACCATAACTCAACAGCAATTATTTTTTTAATAATTCTGCAAAAACTTGTGGAGGGTTAACTTTCAAACCTGGAAGTTATCAGTGGGACTTCTTACACAATTTTAAGGAGATACAAGGAGATGAAACTTACACAAATTAAAGGAGATAACATATGCACAGTGTTACCAATATCCAGACCAGTGAGAGCCTTGGCTATGCTCAGAGAATACATAATACTAAAGGACAGAAACAAGTTAAACAAAATGTTTTAAGTATTTCTGGGAAAAGAATTTCTCATATCTGTATATGATGTTACCATGGGCTCCCAGAAATAGTAATGCAACTGATAGCTATTTCACAAAGAAAGTAACACCATAACCTTAATCATGACAGAGAATAAAGGTATGACCTTCCAAAACCAGTAGCATCTGCGACACTTACCAGTCTGAAGAATATTTGTCAAATGATAGGTTTTGTTACTTTAGTGGGATTGCTTGTTCTGACTACTGTTCTGCATAAACACAAGCCATGCTTGTAGTTTGTAAATGTGTAATTTTGTGAAACTAAGCATTTGGGCTGCCATGTTTCTATGTTAGCTATGTCTTTCAGGGTTCGAGGTGGTGGTGGTAGTTAGGTTTGGGGGTTTTTCCCCACTTTTATTCGAACATGTATCAACTAACTATGAAACCAACAGTGGAAGAGAAGGGAATTATAATAAAGGTTAGAAATAAGTACTGTTTTACCTTTAAGATCTTTTATTTGAAATACATCCTTACTCTTCAAATCAGGGACATGATATTTTATAGAGTTATCATTTGTGTTTGGACATTGTACCTTTTCCAGTCTTGTGAAAATTCCTGCACATTTAGCCATATTCAAAGGTCTGGAAAAATATGGGTTGCATATATTCAATAACAGCTCATATCTCTTAGAAGCCTGCGTTCATTCATCATGCTTAAACTCCTCACAGCCTTGAGTGCTGACTAAGTGCATATATGGCATCTTCACAGAGTGAACAGACATGGAAAGGGACTAGCTGCACAAAAAAACCTGTAATTAGAATCTGGAGAAACAGGAGAAAAGCAGGAGAAAAGAAAGATGTGACAAGGAGCTGAAGCACCAATGAAGAGGTTCTAAGTTAGAAAACATCATAACAAAGTTTGTCCATTATCTTCATTCATTCATTTTATTCGCATGCAATTGTGAGCAAGCTCTAATTCAGATGAAGCCCTTCTATTTTTAACCTGGGCTCATACCTCACTCAGTAGAAAAAATTGCCCTAGTCTAAGAATGGCTTCCTGCTCAGGCCCAGGAAGTAAAGGATGCCATTGTATGTGGTACTTCTGCCTTATTTCTTACAAGCATTGGAAAAGAAAGGATGCCTCCCCCTCAGGACAGCTAAATTCTGGCTAGCAGAAACGGAGTCTGTCTGTGACTGCCAGAGTGCTTGAGCAATGTTGCACAGTCCCTTACATCAGATGTTTCACAGATGGTCAGCAATGGTGTGCTTCTCATTTCTGAATGCCCACCTCAAGATCCTGAGGGCTGAGATGAAGCAGCACTGAGCAGTCAAAGCTGCAATTAAAGTGAATGGGTGCTGTGTTTGAAGGTGCAAATTATTACAAAATGTGACAAAAAACCACAGCCTGGGTCCTGGGTAGCTCAGCATTGACTCTTGCCTGTGTGCCTCGGTTGCCTGTCTGTAAAGTGGGATATATTATCCTGTCACTTCGGAGAGGTTTTGTTAAGATAAATTAACCTTCATGAAGCTCACAGAGCTTTGTGTGATGAGCACCATGGGGAAGCCCATAAGGAAATGAATAATTCTGTCTTCAGTTCAGGGTTTGAGTGATGTGCATGGGTGAGACCTAAGGACACACACTGAACAATAAAAATAACCAAAATATCAAAGACCCGTTCATTACTTGAACTCCATTCTTCACATACCCTGAATGAGGTGGGGAGAGGCTCTAGAAAAGAAACCCACGTCATGGTGTACTTAATGACTACATGATGTTCCATATGAAGGGAAACAAAGTTAATTCTTGCTTTGCTGTCTCTTGAGTACTTGATTTTGCAACTTTAACAATGTTCTTTCAGTACAGCTTTTTACGTATAGTGAACATTTTATAGCTCTCTCTCTCTCCCATTGTCTCTCTCTCCCATTAGGTAGCTGGGAGAAAAACACAACCTTAAAATGGGACTTTGGGCACCAATCCAAATGCTTTTTTACTGGTTTTCTCTTTGTTTTTAGTAGGGGAAAAAAAAAAAAAGCAAAAAAAGGCAAAAAAGCAAAAAAAACCCCTGGTTTAAGCACAGTCTGTACCCTGGGTTTATGGAAAACATGTGAAGCTCAACATTCTATGCAGAAAACCTTGATGGTGTATTACTATTCTTATGAACCTCCTCCTTTTTTCCATCCTTCACCGCCCCCCCCCCCAAATTGGTTCATACCCTGAATAGTGTAGAAGTATCTTTACAGTATGATAAATTCATATTTCTGGCTTAAATGAGTTTTGAAAATGTTGAGTTTGTAAATTGCTTAGGACCATAGAGTCAGAGCTTTTTAGTAAAACAAAAAAAAAACCAGAATGCAGAAATTCTTTTGTAGGTTTTTATACTGCCTGAACTACAGATATTGACTGCAGCTTTTCTGACTTCAAGCTTTACTGAAATTTCAGTTTGATTTCCCCCTTTTTTGCATCTTTGCATCTCTTAGGTTGTTGATCCCAAATACAGCAATAATTGAGGGGGTTTCTTGGAAGAAAGGCACACTGGAGAGCAGGACAGTGGCTGGTCTGTTTTGTCCACATTATTAAGTGAGCAGTTAGCAAGGGGTGTGCTCACCAGGTTCAAAAAAATGGGGAGTGCTGGAGACAGCTATCAGGCTGCTCAGATAAAAGACTTCATTCCTTCCTTTGAATGATGCTAAGGCCAACCACATTCTGTCCATGAAAGAATATTTTTTTGTGGAGGTAGCACCAAAAATTACTTGATTCCTTAAGATTTGTCAGTTTGATGAAAGAAAAAATTATTCTTATAGTGCTCAAAGAGCAGACTTAATTTTCTTAATGGAGTAACAAAGGAATACTTCCTGGAGAATTTATCATCTTTTTTACTTCTTTAGTTTTTATTTTTTCCCTGCCTTCACTGGCATGGGCATATTGGGTGCAACTGCACACTGAAATAGCAGCAAAGAAAGCAGAAGAGGTGTTATGTGGGGTTTTGTTTTTTTTTTTTAGTTTGAAGTTTTACAATGAATCATGAAGGTACAGAGTAGCCTTAGGGAAAAGCTGTTTTCTTGCAAGACAAGTTCCTTATTTAGCACTTGAAAATACTTTTTCTGTTGTTGCATGGTAGGTGTTATCTCTTGGTTTGTTTTTTTTTTTTTTTAAACAAAATTTATGTATTCAAATAAGTTTTTATGAACACCACTGCTCTGTGGTCATTTTTGTTAACTTGTAATTTCTAATTGTCACTTAAGCCTTATGGATGTGCACAAGTTGTACAAATTTAGCTGTCTTACAGGCTTATGAATTTCTACCTACTATAGCAGTTGCATTTCAGAAAAATCCCAGTCCATATCAAAATCCAATTATGACATAGGTGCCTACATTAATTTTTTTTATGGGTTTTCAGTTTGTGTCTTTATCCTATGCTTAGCCCTCTTGTAGGCAGTTATCTAAGGAAGGAGACAGTGAGTAACAGCTGAGGATAGGGACAGTTGTTTGCAACTTTTCCCAGCAGGTTGTGAAACTGTAAACTGGGAGAGTCAGTGCAACTTGCATACAAGCCAGACTATGGAAAGTACCATTTGATCATTGTCTGTCTGTGGTCAGCTAGGACAAGATCACTGGACAATATAATTATTCATCCAGAAAAGCATGAGGGACTTACAAAACTTTTCATCTGCAGAATTCAATTCCTTTCTGCTGTTCCCAAATGCCTTTATGATTTTTTTTTTTAAATTTTAAAAACACCAAAAAACCAAAGAAAAGCATCCTTCACAAAACGTTGCAGTGAAGTACACCTAGCTTGAAAAGGGAGAGCTCTCTGATTTCATGAAACTGTAATCTTTCATTATGCTGCTGATGAGAGCAAATATAAGAATTTCAAAATAGAACAGACTGTTTGTGTCAACAATGGATATTGCATATCCCTTTGAGGTAAGCCAGTGACAATGCAAAATGCCTACTATAATGCCCGTTCAACAAAATGGAAAGCTTCATAGAGGAGATGTTGAAAAACACTGGGATAGCTTCATCTATTTGCATACAAAATTTTTTGGTTTTTTCAGTAAATAAATCCACTTTCATCATTTTAACTACAGGTATTTCTTTTGTTCTAATTTTTATGTAGTTCAGAGAAACAGCTACCATAGCAGTTTCAGCCTGTGAAACGAACTATTTTCTTGGGAGACAAAAAGCAAGACTGTCAGCATTTGTAATTATTTATCAGATATTCACTTTTGACCATATTCAAAATGGGATTTAAAATGGACAAAAGCCTGTAATTTTGGTTGTTTGAACGTACTTTGAAGGGACATATTCTTTAACAAGTAAATAAACTTTTGATTGGCTAAGTACAAGTATTCATCATCTTCTGTACAGGAAAAACCTTAAGGACTCTTCATGATTCTGAATTTTGACAACACAATTATTAATTAGAAGCTTAAAGACAGAAGTGGATCCATGTTGAAGTGCAAATATGCCTGTGATTAAATGTTAGGATTTGTTGATTGGAAATGATTGATAGGCTGCTTTGTTTTTCAGCATGATTTATCAGCGAGATTTAATTTGAGCATGGGGTTTTTTTTGGTTTGGTTGGGTTTTTTGTTTTAGGACTTCAGGCTTTGCTTTAGGACTATAATTTGGAATATGGAAATGAATATTTACATGAATATGGAAAATAAGCCATAAAATAAAAGAAAGTGAACTTCTATTGGGCTAAACTATTAAAATAGCTTCCTGTCTTGGGGACACTCCTAGTATATCCTCATTTTCAGTTTGACACAAAGCTGATTTAAATCAATGGGAGTCTTTTATTTAACTTCAGTGGCCTAGGATTCAGTTTCTCTGGCTGATAAAGAATGGTGTTGACCATATAAAAACCCCATCTCACTCACTTATTTGGACATTACCAATGGGCTTCTCAGAATCAAACTCTTTTAAATTATTCTCAGAAAAAAAAAAAATCTTATATAAAACCAGCATTTCTGGGTTGGTTAGTCAATCTGCAAATGTTTGACACTTGTGAGGTCAGGAGGTTCCATGTTTCTGGACTATGATGAAAAAACTTTCAGGATGTGCAAGGCTTGATCAGAACTCCCATCCAATTGAACTGGAGCAAAATATTCAGTATCTTTTTAGTCACTGCCTGTTTTTCTTCACTTATTCTTAAGCATTCCTATTCTTTTAAGGTAACACAGTGTTAGGTATCTAAGAAATACCATTTGTAGGTATTTCCAATGCTTCTTTCCTCACCTTGATTACTAGCTTGTGATCTTGACAGGGTAAGAAAATGACCTGAAATAAAACTTCTGAATCTCTGTAGTTTCTTTTGCTTTTCCTGTTCTTTTTCATTTCTCTCTCTCTCTCTCTCTTTTTTTTTTTTTAAATTTCATTCTGAATAATGGGGGAAATTCTGGGTTATAGGAAATACAAAAATCCACACACCAACCCTAACATTGCAGAGCAAGCATGACTGTAAGTGCCCGTCTTTGAAACATTTGTGAAGGATGTAATTCAGAAGCCAGGAGAGGGGACCTGTGAGAGGAGACTGAATTCAGGCACAGTATGCTGTGTAACCAAACAAAAGAGTGTTGCCTTTCATTGTTTAATATTCCTAGCAGTAAGGTGGTACCACTTAGAATGTTGAAAAGTAACACATGGTGGGGCATATAATTAAGTGAAGCCTGAAGAATAATTATGCAAGTACAGCTCAGCATAATGAGGAACCAGGGTTGGGGTTTTTTAATATCATATTTTGACATTAAGTACAAAATTGAAATGTGACGCTAATGCGTCTGTTGGAAATGGAAGAAACCTGCAGATACAGGCATTTCAAAGAAAAAGACTATTTTTACCTTCTGTGGAATAGCACCATTCCATATTTTATTTAAGTAAAATAAAGTTTTATTTATTAAGGGCTTGATATAATTTCAGAATAATGTGAGAATTTCCATTGATATAAATGGAAACTGGCTCCATCCCTCTGTTGAAATATTTATATTTTTCTCTGTAGTCACACAAATAAAATGTCATGATTACTCTGAAAACTGCAATGCATACAAGTTAAGTTTCTGGGCTGTTCAGAAGAAGATATTGTAAATGGGATTTCAGCACGAGTCTGTTCATGAGGGGTAGTTCTAGGGTTGCCAAAACAGCAGCTTTTTGCTGCCACTGCAGAAGGTTACAAGAGAGTTTAATTAATACAGCAATTGGAAGAGAGAAAAGATGTCTGTCCAAGATAATTGTCTAATTCTGGGACCTCGCTTGAGTGGCAGTGGGATTTTCTATCATTACTTGAGGTGTATTTTAAAAGGAGAACCAGGAGGTATTTGAACTTCATCCTTGTTGCTGCCATTACACTCTAGGTACAGGGATTATGAAAGTAACATCTCTCAGCCATGCTTTGCTGGCGCTAGTTGGATCTTTAAAATTGCTCTGGAATAAGGGAGTGCTTATGCTAAAGGTGTCTGTTGATATTATTAGGTTCCCTAGACTATGCCAGGTGTTGGCATGGGGTTGGCAGATGCACAACAGAACTTAGAGTGATTTTACACCTGTTTGAGAGTGCAGCTAGAGATTAATCAGGGTATCCTAAGATGCCATTTAGGCACTAGGTGCCTGTGCTTAGGCAACCAATGCCCTCATAAGGTTTCCATATTTTCCTCCATTCTTCCACAAAATACGAGTCCAAGAGAAAGACATTGTGGTAGTGCATTCATGACAGACATTAACATTCATCTATACTCATATAATCACTTAATGGGATGATGAGTCATAAGATGGAATATGGATACAGAAATCTATGAAAAATCAAAAGAAATCCTGATGGAAAATAATGTTTTCTGACAACATTCTTGATTCTCTCCTTGAATCTATGATATTAAGCTTTAGCAACAGAAGAAAGTTTTGGGAATATGATTCATCTGATACTGAGATCAAGAGATTCTGCCTTCTGTCTCTCCTAGATTAAAAAAAAAAAAAAATTCCTATACATATTATATATATAAAAATATATATTTATTATCAGGAAGATTTTGGTAAGTTTTTGGTAGAAATATTTATCTCTTTAAACTATAAAAGCTTTACCTCTTGGTGCCAGGAGAGATGTCAAGTCATTGGTGTTTCAACCTGAATTGAAGTGGTGTCTCCCACTCCTAATAATCTGATTCTGTAATTTCAGATCAGTATTCTCTAAATAGTTAGAGAAACAATTCTGAGTCTGAGAAAAAACAAGAACTTCAAGTTCACATCTCTGTACAGGCTCCTTCAGGATTTGGCAGCTCCCATCTATGGAAGGCTTTTGTATGTAATTGTTTTCACTGATATCCACTAGAGGTAAATACGGTCAATGGTGGTTGGTTTGTATTTTTACAAGTAATGCTAAGAAAACCTGACTTATCGGCACAGTACCTAAAGGAGAAAGAAATAAAACAAAATGTCTTTTGCATCTAGATATAGGACACACCCATTTGATTGAAGATAATTTAAAATATCATTTAAAAGTTCATTTAAAATTTTGCGTGGAAGACAAACACAGGGATAAGGTGACCAGAGCGCAAAATCACTTAGATCTCTACAAGTAAAAATGTATGTCAGTTATTGTAGAGAAGAAGTTGGCTGACCCTGCTGTTCATGTCTGACAACCTGACCCATAAACATTAGGAAGAAGCTACCTGCCAAGAATGCTCAATTTACATTGCCTGCCACTTCTTTACAGCTGAAATAGAAGATGCCTGACAGCTTTTTTTTTTTTTTTTTCCCCCTTAATAGCAAGGGAAAACTCTGCCTTCTCTTGAATCTGAAGTAGGACAGTGAGTCATTCTAGTTCTTTGTACTGTGAAGTTGGAGGTATTGTGGAGGACACTGTTCTGTACTATAAAACCAAAGGGAGCATTTCAGCTGTAATTCTCTCCAGTGCTAGTGTAAGTACTGCGATGTTAGTTACTGCATAATGCACAGCGTTGTTACACAAGTTGACCCCTGGGGAGTATTTAGTAAGTTGTAATAGGCTGTGAAAGCACAAAGTAAAGAAAGATGGGCTTTCCTTCTGAACACACTAGTCTGATTCCTGCAGGTACCTTGAAGAGCAATAAGGAAGTTAAAAGTTGCCCAACAGCAGCAACACTTCTTGCACTTAGTGCAAGAAGATGGCTCCATCCTAGGCCTTGAAAAGTGCAAAGTGATGCCTCAGAGCAATGCCTTCCCCCAGCAGCCCACAGGAGGCGTGCGGGGACAGAGAGCAGGGTCACTTTCACACTGCGCCTACTGGGGCTTTTTTGAACTCGTACAGATTTCTCCGTCTGTCACTGTTGCAAAGCATGAGCTAGCTCCACTCATTAGCTGGGTGGCTTTCTCTATTCCAAAAAGAGTAGGACTTTTACTCTACTAAGAGTAGACTTAAATAATTAATGAGAACTGCCAACAAATAAAATAACGGGCCAGCCTCCCCGCCTGGTGTGATACTTTCGTACATTGATCTGAAATGTCCATGAAGTATTGGGAAACTCCAACCCACAGTATGAAATTCTTCCCCTCAGTGAACTATCTAGGTGTCAAAATACAGTTTTATAAACCTTTGACTAAAAGCTACAGCTCAGCCTTCTGGTTAAATCCCATCAGGCATGCATTTGGAGGAGCTCAGCTCTGATCCTTGTTTTGGCATTGACTTTCTCTGCTTCATTGGGAACGTTGCATATAATTAGAAGTCCTTTATCCAAGTTTACATTATGGATGATAACTCTTTCTAAAGAGCTCCGGAATTCATAGATGAAGGCTGATGTATAGGTCCTAAGTTAAACTTGTCAGTGGTCACTTGCTAAAACTGCCCACTTGCTGTAGCACAGTGTCATTACTGTGTCCAGTTTTGGGCCCCTCAATACAAGAAAGACATTGAGGTGCTGGAGCATGTTCAGCGAAGGGCAACGAAGCTGGTGAAGGGTCTGGAGCACAGGCCTTATGAGGGGTGGCTGAGGGAACTGGGGTTGTTTCGCCTAGAGAAGAGGAGGCTGAGGGGAGACCTTATCGCTCTCTGCAACTCCCTGAAAGGAGGTTGTAGTGAGGTGGGTGTTGGTCTCTTCTCCCAAATAGTTAGTGATAGGACGAGAGGAAATGGGCTTAAGCTGCGCCAGGGGAGGTTTAGGCTGGAAATTAGGAAAAATTTCTTTACGGAAATGGTAGTCAAGCATTGGAACAGGCTGCCCAGAGACTGGTGGAGTCCCCATCCCTGGAAGTGTTCAAAAAACGGGTAGATGTGGCACTTGGGGACATGGTTTAGTCTAGTCTACCCTTGATTGGCTTAGAGTAGACTTGGTAGTGTAGGTTAATGGTTGGACTGGATGATCTTAAAGGTCTTTTCCAACCTAAACGATTCTATGATTCTATGATTCTACACTTTGTGTGCCCAGTTCCTCTGAGTGTGATGTTGTAATGCCAGGGCCTGACTGAGCTTTCCTGGCACGGTACTGCCCTTCCTGGAAGTGCCATATATCAGAGAAACAATGTGAAAAGACTGCAAGTAAAATCCTCAGCCCTGTTAGCTTCAGTGAGTTGCTCCAGTTTGTACTTTGTAGAGTCTTGGTATTAAAAATGCACAGAGATAGGCAATTACCAGCAGGATTTAAAAAATATTTTTACCAGGGCTTTTTTTCTTCCGTACTTTGGAAGGATAATGAACAGCGAAATGGATTCCCAAAAAAAGAAAAGCTAACATTTTCAGCTATTGAGTATGCCTTGGTTTGGATTCTCTTTGAATCTGGGGTACAGGTGTGACTTTTTCTCTAGCTGCTTTTCCATAGTTAGTTATAAAAATCTGTCAAGGCTTTTCACAAAGCAAATTCTTTGAAAATATGGCTTTTTTACTTATTTTTGTTTATTTATTTTTAGAGCAACAGCCATGTAAGACCTCTTTAAAGGTAAACAGCAGGAGCAAGCCCAGGCAGCAACTGTAGTACACCAAGTCTTTTCTTATAATTTCTTCCCCCCCCCACCCGCCCCCGCAAAGAAAGGATTGAAGAAAGGAAGAAAAGGCTTACACAGCAACATTTTCATCCCTGCCTTTAGTTAGTCACACTTTCCTAGCTTGAGGTGGTATGCATTATTGAAGAGTGTCCAGCGCTCTCAAGTAAATATGTGCCACTCAAATAAATAACTACCTACTATACTCCTCTGTACTCCTGGGCGGTATTTATAACAATCCTCATGCAGCCCAGTTTTCATTTTTCATCCTCACTTTCATTTTTCAGGAAACAGATTTTTTAGCAAATATCTCAGATATACAGGGGTCGATCAGGATGAAATAACAAATTATATTAATTGTTGAACCAACATAGTAGCACTGTGACAGACCAATAGTCAAATGTGGCTGCCTGCTTTCAGCCATCTAAGTCCATGTTCAGGCTAAGAATCTGTACAGCAGCTGGTACTGTGAGATTTTGGGTGTCTAACCTGAGGTGTCCAGCTTAAAATATTGGGTTCATGTTGCTTAAAAGTATAGTTAGTTATTATCTAGGAGTTAATTAACCAGTATAAATTAATTTAGGAAGACCTTCCTTTTATTGCAACCTGACACAAGGAATCTGCAACAATATTTAGTAAATTACAACTTGAGCAATTCCCCATTAACTGCATAATTTCTCTCATACATTCTGCTTCCCTGCGTTGTCCCACTAAACAGTTTAGTGCTTATAAGTTAGGATAATTATAATGGGCTGAACAGTGTCTGAGATTTAAAAAGAAAGCTTTGGGGGTGAGGTATAGTTGTTCCTCCTTTTTATGACTACCTGATAAAGGTCAGTCATTTATAATTTCCTTGAATTTGGTTCATTTAACTGGTATCTACCTGTACGGTTTTGGTGTATGGCTACTAGTCTGATCTACTGGCAAGATTTAATTGTTCCAAGGTTATGTAGTACAACCTTTCTAAGCGTATGAGCTGGATATTCCTAAGCCATTTGGAGTTCGATATTTTAGAAACCTCCATGGACTTCAGCAAGGAATTTAAGGTGAAATGCTCAACATTTCACCATAGGGTGAAAAGGCATCTGGTGTGTCTCCAGAGGAGATTTAAAAAAAAAAAAAAAAAAACCCGAACATTTTTCAGTTTCCATTCAGAGATAAATTCACTCTTTCTATTAAAATGACTGCATAATTTTTGTGCATACATGTGTATATTTATACATTGGGAGAAAGTAGGCAGGGCTATTTCTACTGGGCATTCAGGTGTATTGAGCAATATCAGTGAAGCTTTCTCTATACTGTCTGCTTCCAAGTATATAATGCCCCTTGACTATATGTGAATACCTTGTGTTCATGTTAGTTAGGAACTATAAAAGTCATTATTCAAGCGTTATTCCTGTATATGGTGTATGTCAGAGAAACAGTTACCTGTAATTGGAGATGGGTTGCCCAGAGAGGTAATGGAGGCCCCATCCCTAGAAACTTTCAAGGTCAGCTTGGATGGGGCTCTGAGCAACCTGATCTGGTTAAAGCTGTCCCTGCTCACTGCAGGGGTTTGGGCTAGATGACCTCTAAAGGTCCCTTCCAACCCAAAGCATT
Organism: Pelecanus crispus; assembly: GCF_030463565.1. NCBI lineage: Eukaryota > Metazoa > Chordata > Aves > Pelecaniformes > Pelecanidae > Pelecanus > Pelecanus crispus. The sequence goes on along the minus strand of NC_134644.1, from coordinate 99,038,992 downwards.
CTATGATTCTATGATTCTATGGACATAAATTGGGGTGCTAGAAGGGTCTAAGCATTTGAAAAGCTTGCCTGACATATTCACTGTTTTGGGTTACACACAGCAATAAATATCTTGATTTGTACATTTGGGTTAAAGCACTCATCCTTTAATGTGCAGGATTCAGGATAATTTCTCTTCTGAACCCAAGGGTTTCAAATGCACAACCCCACCCTGCAAGGATAGTGTCCTAAACAAGACTGTAGGCTATTTTGGATAAATATATTTGTTGCAGTCCTCAATTGTGAAACTTTTTGCTGTAAGATATTGTGCAGGGAAAAAATGAAAGGTTCAGAAATTAATTAGACAGCTTTATTTCATGAATGCCCTCTGGTGACTGTTAAATGCATTAGCCTAGATGCAACTTCTGACTTAAAAAAAAAAAAAAAATTAAAAAAAGGTGTGGGTGGGGAAAACCTTAAGCTTCTTGTTGCTGCAAGGTGAAAGTGATGTCAGTCCATATTTCACCTGTTTCTTACATTCTTTCTTTAAACAACCTCTACTAACCATTGTCAGACATGATACTAAGTGACCTTTGGTCTATTCCAGCATAGCCCCCATTATGTTCGTAATGACACATCTCTGCACTCTTTTATACCACAGGACCCAACTTCAGTCTCAGAGAAGGCAGACTGGGCTGTGGGAATGCAGTGTGTTGGAGCATGAGGGAGGCTGCTTCCTCAGGGCCCCCCGCCTCCCTCTTACAGAAGCTGGAACTTGTACCATGCATGAGGCAAAGCTACAAAGGTTACTTCACAGTGAGGTCATTGAAAGGCTGGTTTCTATTTCTGTCCCTGACACTACTGCAGAATTTTTGCCTGATGCTAGTCAAGCTGCTTAAGCCACATTTTTCAGAGTGCTGACTAATGATCTTTCCCATTTCTCTAAGATCTGCCTTTGCTACTTGGTGGCAGAAGTTCCCCAAATGGCGAGGCAGCCGGTGCTGATGGACTGATGTGGAGGCTGCAGCCTCTGGGAGCTGAGATTCGAGCAGGGTGGAGCAGGCAGAGCGCTGAGTCTGAGTCATCTCAGACAGCAGGCTCCCCACATCAGTGGTTCTTAATCTTGGTGCTTTAGCTACCTGTGCAAAATGAGGATAATATTACAGTCGTACTTTATAGGCAGTTGTAAAAGTAAAGGCATTGCTGTTGATGAAAAATAGTCATGGGCACCACAGAGAAGTCTAAACAAATGGCTTCAAAGGAGAGTTTGAATAATGCAGTGCAAACAAGACCTAAGGCCACACTTTAGAGAACAGAAAATAAAAAAATGTTTGAACACCTCATTTTTTCCCAAATGTAATCCATCCTTGTACTGAGCAAGGCAGGGGTCATGTGTAAGTATCTGACCACGTAATAAAAGCGCAAGACTGAATTAACACTGCAGAGGCAACGTTTTCTGCATGTCTGTCATTTGCTTTTATTTTCTGGCACTGAGGGTGTTTTTTAAGATGGCATATGTGTGCAATATACATTCAAGCTAATATGAAAATGAGGTTAGCTGTGCTCATAAAACTCTCAATAACTTAAGAAAAATTCAGTGACCTTATTTCTTTTTTTTTTTTCCTTGCTGATTCTGTCCAAAGACAAGGTTATTTGTAATTTGACAGCCAAGCTGCTAAGAGCTGATTTTAGGAACAACAAATGATATGGTGGCTGCCGGAGGTGGTAGGACCCCCAAGTCACCTGGTGTCACCAGCCATCTGTCAAAGACTTTTGAGGGGGGTACTCCATTAGTTTCAGTGCCACCATAGAAGTCAGGAGAATGTTCTCCTGATATTTTCTATAGATTGCCCGATGTTTTCTAGATAAGCACTTCTGTAGCCCCAGAATATGTTTCTAAAGAGAAATTAGGATACCCACAGCTAAACAATTATACCTTTTGATGCAAAGAACAGTACCACACAAAAATGGAAGCTTCAGACAGATGAATCAGAAACATGGAAAGAGACCTCAGAGAGAAAAGCATGATGTAGCTCGTACATAGGATTTAGAACAAATTTCTCAGGTATGTCAGCTTGCTGGGCACCTTTTTTTTTTTTTTTTTTTTTTTTAAATTGAATTGTGTGAACACTATTCATGGGGTTTTTTATGTGTCTAGCACATATTTGAACATAGAAGATTCTGTATTACCCTAAAATAGACAGCCAGCTAGGAAAGTAAGAAATAGTCTTTACGTTTTAATAATTGACTTTTAAAACTTTTACTGGACATTTTGTCTAATGTGAGCTAACAGGTTTTGACAGATAAACCACTGAAGTTCCCTCGTGTACCACACTGTACATTCCCTATCTGTAAAATGGGAGTAGGAAAGTAAGATTCCTGCTAAAAGAAGGAAAAGGAAAAGAAGGAATGAGAATCATTGAATATGTCAACTGCATATTTCTTCTGCTATTCATTGTGAAAACGTATGGCTCCATCTCAATTTTGTGGATGATTCTAGCTTTTGCTTCTGTGCCTTTTTTTCATCTTCATGCTTTCTAAGTCCTGATCCCTGTAAAACCTCCCTAATATTTTAAAAGAGAAATGAACAATCCTTTTTATTTTACAGCCTGTGGGAGAAACAGATAGATTCTTTTGGGGTGTAAAGGGTAGGTGATACTGGATTTACATGTGTGAAGAACTGACAGAAGAAAGCTCAGCTGAAATAAATGAATTTTGTATTTAGTGCTGAAAGCAATAAAGGATCATTTCTCAGCTAAGCACCTGTGAAAATTCTGTGTCCCATATTCACAAACTTCCTCCTGCAGCGTAGCAAATTTATTGATTCCAGTGAGAAGACTTTATTGCTGGGATCTTGTGGTCAGCGTGAGAGCTGGTCTGGCAGTTAGATCTGATCCCATGGAGGCCTCCAAAGACCAGCAGATCGGCCTTAAACTAGAAACAGCCTGCATTCCACATGCTGGAATTACTTCTTCACAGAAGCAGTGTAAAGCAAATTAGCTGATGCTAATTAAGGATACACATACATTTCTTCCTAAGGCTTGTTTTCAGCTGTCTATAACTTTTTTGTGTGCTTTATTTTTCTTTTAAGCTTGAAATTTGACATGTAAGTTGTTAAGACAGAAAATGATACTTTAGATACTGAGCAGCGTAACCCTTTTCTGACCAAACAGAGAGAAAGAAAAGTCATTACCTTATGTAGCTTTCTTATCCAGCCTCATTTCATAATACATTTAGTGGTACTGGTTAGAAATGAAGAAGCTGGAAGAGCAAAGTCCTCTGGACTCATCTGTGGATTGCATCAGTCTGGGAAAAATTTGCTGCACTCTTTCACATTAAGGAGAGTTTAAAAGCAGACTATATACACATATCTTGAGTTTTTTGCTACAGTGAGTTACTGGTTTGCCATGGTTCCTGATAATAAGGTGCATCAAGGCTCTTTTAAGTCACAGAGCTATAAAGTCAGGGGTCTCAGTTCAAAAAGGACAAGAGCCAATATGAAATATATTGAGGCACCAGATTTGAAGAACCTACAGGAACATGTATGGAGACTTGCATTTCACAGACAGTGAGAACAGTCTCAGAAATAGTTGCAGGTGGCATACACGGCATCCTTATCCTTTATTTCCCTTTAGCTGCCTATGGTATTAAGCATGCAGGAATAACCAGGGAACACTAGTAGACAGTCATGACTCCAACAAAAGTGTCTGTATCATGGCAATGTGATTTTGCTTGATACAGAATCTAAGAAGGAATTGCAGATTACTGGTAAGTAGGTAAGTAGGTAGAAAGTTATTTAAATAACTTGTGCTACTGCCTAAAAAAAAGCTTCAGAAACTGATATCATTAAGTACACTGGAAAACTGTCAGTCCTCTTGATAAAGAAGATGTACTTAAGAAATTTCATATGTATACCTTCATAAAGGTGTGGATACTTCAGAAAAGACTGCTGAAGTGATGGGGAGTAACACTGGCACAAATTCACATCATTCATTTTAGGTTTTTTAAATATGTAACTTGAAATCTCACATGCACAAAACACATACATTCCCTATTTCTTAGAGAGAGACACCTCCCTTTTCTCTTTGACTGACAGAAGACTTGAGCTCCCCACTTTTGGTCTTCTGAATGCCGCCAACATTCAAGACCAAAATAACTGGGATAAATATTCTTTGTTTTCTTGTAATGATTGTCTGATTGCCTTTTTTCCCCCTTTTTCTGTTTGTGAGTCAAAAGATGAATTTTTTAACTGCCTACTATGCAGATTCAACTAGGAATCTGTTCTTCCTCTTTGTTACATCATCATCAGTAATAAATATTCTGCAGCTGAAATTCATCTGGCAGGTTTGCTGGTGATATATGAGCCAGAGTGAAATCCTATGCAATCTTTAAGAGCTGTCTTGGTTTTGCAGTGCTAACAGCACAAAATGTTTGTTTTAGTCAGTAAAGTAAGCAGATATACATCAACTGCATGTGGGGATTAGATCAGTTGGGTAAGAATATGGTATTTTTCATAATCATTTTTCAAGCTGTAACTGCACTTTAAAGCTTTGAATGTGGTGACACAGCTAGTTTGACAGCATCACCACTTCAAGCCTTTTAACATCACTGCAGGATACATTAACACACCCAGCTTTGCCAAAAAGGAGAGGATCACATTCAAACCCTGAAGTAATAAACTAAGTGCTCCAACAAACATTGTCAGCAGCTAACCACCCACCCCCTGCCTGGGGTAAGCATTTCTAGCCACTGAACTTCAACCCACCTTCTTCTTAATTAAGAAAGAAATACATTACGAAAGAGGGACAGTTTTACATACTAATGGTGCTCTTGAAATTATATTTAGAGTACAAATTTGACATTGTAGCCATGTGATATACACAAAAAGAAAACAAACATTCTGAAATTTCATAAGCTTCAGCATATTTTATCATAACACTAGTACGTAACATGGCATACTTTAATTTAATTTTCTTAGCCTTAGATTTTCTAGATTTATGTTTCAGAGTGAAGAGTAGATGTTTGTTCCTGCCTGGCATAAGCAGATGTTCATGTATGTACTTATGTATGGTAGTTTTGTTAGTATCAATTTGCTTAGGAAAAACATGAGCTTTGTATACATTTGTAACTTAATTATGTTTTGAATGTAATAATTCACTGAAAAACACAATTAGAGTCAATATATTTTCAAGAATCCATCAAGAGCACAAGCCCTTTAGGTGTCTGTCCACTAAACATCCAGTTCATACTTGTTTATGAATGATGGTATAGGATTCACGTAGAGCAACATAAAATTTACAACAATGCATTTTCATTATAAAAATTTATTTGCTAGTAAAGTAGTGTGAATTTTATTTTAGAGAGGACTGAATCTTTATGTATGTTTAAAATGACAGGATCTGCTTACAGACTGACAAGAATATATCCACTGGAATCAGTCCTGTTACTAGAACTAATGCACTGCTGGTGAAATAAGAACTGGGCATATGGCGATTATGCAGAGCTGTAGTGAAGAAGCACAAAGAGTATAGTACTTTTGTGATGTCGCTGCTTAAACCCTGCTCAATTCTGAATACAGCAAGAATGCTCACCAATTTAGGCCAATATATCTGATGAAATGTGCAATTACTAACGAAAGTCTTTGTAGTGTCTTACAATGGAACACTGGGCCTTCATAGGCACCAACAAATTAACTATTTTCTCTCCAGAAATCTGAGGCAACTCGGTGGTGTTACAGGTTCCCACATCTTTTTCCTTTTTTTTTTTTTTTTTTTTTTTTTTTGTCCAGAATTATTCTTAATTTTATGGTACTTGACTTTTTGGGTTCAGCAGAACCTACCTGAGGAATTATGGAGAGAAAAACTAGAAAGATTCCTAAAGATTGCTAAGTCCAGCTATTATCTGCAAGGAGTATCGTGCTGTGCTGTATCTAATTATGTTTCTCCAGCCTGCTCTGGACTGCTGCTCTACCCAGGAATGGCATTTTACAACCTTCTCAGGTAATTTATTCCAGTTCCCATCCTTCATTATGAAAACCGTGTGTGTGTATATATATTACTTACATGTGTGTGTGTATATATATATATATATATAAAATCTAATCTAACTTCCTTTCTTTAAATGAGCCCTGTTACGTTTTGTTCTATCCCTAGTATAATGAAGAAAGAATTTAGTCAATCCTCTTCATCAGTAGAGAGTACCAGTGTTCATGTCTACCCCTTCATGTTTTTCCATCCTGTCTAATGCAAGCCCAGCTCTTTCATCAGTGACTGTTTGCTTAGACTACTGAACTGTCCTTGTGCTCTTCTCTTGTTCATGCACAGCTCTTCTTTTTGTTATTGAGAAGCTGTACTTTGTAACTCTATAAATGGGCTTTTTTTCTGATATAGCCTGAATGCTGGCCAGGAAAATGATTTGAAATTACCTCCTCATAAGTAATTTAATTTAAAAGAATTTATAACCTTGGAGCGCAGCAAATACAATGTTGCCATTGCTAGTAACAGACCACAGACTGCGCATTAAGCTCACAGCACATGCTTCAGTGCTTGTTGGACTATATTTGGACTTCTCTCGGCCTTTCTGGAGCCGTGTTTTAGCTTGTGTAACTAAAAACAATTATCTAATGACCAGGGGACTGGTACTTCCTATGTTCAAGCTTTTGTACAATTCTATGGGGTATATATGTTATAAACACACACAAGCATACACACATTTTTAATACATATAGATGTATATATAACTAAGAGGTTGTAATAATAAGTAGTTATTCTGTGTAAGTGAGCTATCCATGATCCTGGAATAAAATGCTGCATAGCGTAGTATGGGCATGAGTTAGTAAGAGAGGCACAGGACGGTGTGAGATACTCAGGGCTGTAAACAGCTCAGTTAGGATGATTACTGCTTATCAAAGAAAGGTAACCTCAGAAGCCAGCTAAAGTGACTTCAGGGATAACTAAGCAAATAAAATGAATAAGTATCCAATACCATATATGGCAAATTTGAATGTAAAGTGGAGTGGTAGACCATTGAAGAAAGAGCACAGTGTAGAGCATATTAGTAAACACTGAAAAATTACCCCAAGATGACCCTATAATGAGGAAGAAGAAATCATCAGTGCCAGTGTCATACTCCTTGCAGCACAGGACATGGGACAGTTGGCAGCTTGGCCCAGCTGAAGCCATTGATTGGGCAGTGGAAGGGTGAAGATAATGACAAAGAAAGGCACTAGAAAGTTTGTGTGTGTATGTTATTTTAACTATATTTAACTTGAACTATAAATATTAGGATCACTGCAAGGACACTAGTAACAATTCTCTGGCTAGTCTGTTAAGATTTCATTAGACTAACAGTATAATTCTTAGGTATGTTCCTTTTGCCCATAAGAAGATTTTAAGTCTAATAAACTAGTAAAAATTAAAGCAACCTCTGTAACTTGGTGCAAAAAATTGATAATAAAATACATATAAGGCTAGCTATTTCCAACTTGTAAGCAGTTTTAAAATTTAATTGAAATGATAAAATAAATGTACTTCTCACCAATATTTTTATATTAGTCTTTATTAGTTAATGAAAGCAAGCAAAATTTACTGGCTACTTAAAGCAAGCTAGTGAAAGTAAGCAAAGTTTTTTCAATACGAACAACCCTTTCAGTCAAAGGCCTGAGCCACTAGTTCAGAAGCAGCAAATTGAAATTTAAAGATCAAATCACTGTAAGTATGCAAAATGTTTTGTGCACATGTATATAAAGTATTTTATTTCATGGTTCATTATAAATCAAGGCTGTGCTCACACTTACTAATTGCAGTGTTCTCTTGTTTGTCTATTTGTAAAGGATGCTGACTGCTTTAGTACATACAGGATCCAGATTAATTTATTTCTTGAAGGTAGAGCTAAACAAATTTACCAATTACCTTTTTGCAAATTTTTAGTATATTCCACAGGTGTTTTTAACTTTGAGATTGCTGTTTTTTATTTATCTTTGGGGTTTGGAAGCCTCCCTTGCTGAAGTAAAAAGGTATCAGATAAGCAGCGTCACACTCAACTGAATGATTATCTTTTTGTGAGTTTTGTGAATGGAGGAACCATAAGACTGCTTCTTGGCTCTGCTGCTGAGGAACCTGGAAGAGGGAGAAGATAATGCCAGACTGGCTGACCAGTAATTAAGTTTTTCTTTCTTGCTGTTGTGGTGGGTTGACCCTGGCAGGATGCCAAGTGCCCACCAAAGCTGCTCTATCAGTCCCTTTCTCAACTGGACAGGAGAGAGAAAATATAACAAAAAAGCTCGTGGGTCAAGATAAGGACAGGGAGATCACTCAGCAATTACCATCACAGGCAAAACAGACTCGACTTGGGGAAGATCAGTTTAATTTATTACCAGTCAAAACTGAGTAGGAGAGAGGAATGAGAACATGAGTAGGGTGATGAGGAATAAACCCAAATCTTAAAACACCTTCCCCCCACCCCTCCCTTCTTTCCAGGCTCAATTTCACTCCCGATTTTCTCTACCTCCTTCCCCCGAGCAGCACAGGAGGACACGGAATGGGGGTTGCGGTCAGTTCATCACGCGTAGTCTCTGATGCTCCTTCCTCCTCAGGAGAGGGCTCCTCACACTCTTCCCGTGCTCCAGTGTGGGGTCCCACCCAGGGGAGACAGTCCTCCACAAACTTCTCCAATGTGGGTCCTTCCCACGAGCTGCAGTCCTTCAGGAGCAGACTTCTCCAGCGTGGGTCCCCCACAGGGTCACAAGTCCTGCCAGCAAACCTGCTCCAGAGTGGGCTCTTCTCTCTCCAAGGGTCGCACCATGGTTGCTGATGGGCTCGGCCTTGGCCACCAGCGGGTCCGTCTTGGAGCCGGCTGGCATTGGCTCTATTGGACATAGGGGAAGCTTCTAGCAGCTTCTCACAGAAACCACCACTGTAGCCCCCCCTGCTACCAAAATCTTGCCACGCAAACCCAAAACAGCTGTGTATTATGTTGAACACTAGAGTAGATCTTTCCCTAGTAAATACTCACATAACATTACAGTTAACAGTCCTACTCTGATTAAAACATCTGATGATTTAACTTGTAATGCTTTATGAAACATACTCCTGCAAAAATTGAATAACTGCAGGAAAGCTTGAAAGAACAGGGTGTCATGAACATGGAAAAAGCAGCCTTGCCAGGTTTACTCATACATGTACATGGTCTCAAAAGACTGTGATAGTGTATATGGCAGATAGAGGCTCACTGTGTTGATTTTTCTGCTGCTACACTGAGTGGAATTGTTCCCACTCATCCAAATACTGAGGCAGTGTGATTGTTTGAAACCCTGCAACAAGATACTTGCTAGTTCAAAGCTATACTTTTGCTGGGCTGAATGTGCACTGAAATATAAGCTTTTGACACCATACAAAAACAAAAGCTATGCTAACTTTCATGTGCTAAACACAATGAAACTCATCTTTTTAACTTCAGAAGTCCTCAGCATAGGTGTTCAGTCAAAGCTACAAATTGAAGATCCCTTTATAAGCACTGGAAACAGAGGATATAATTTAAATATTAGCTTTAAGTTGACTCCATTGATCACGGACTGATTTTTATTGACCTAAAGGAAGTTTAAGGTGAGTAGTTCAGATCCATATCTCTGGATGAATATTCCTATGTTATTCAGATAGCCTGTTATACTCAAAATATTGCATTGACAAAACAGAAACACGCTTTACATGCAAAGCTGGGAATTTATTGTTAGTGTAATTGAAATCTTAAAAGCCTAATGAAGTAATTATTATTTGATCTAATTAGTACAGATTTTCCAGTCAGCAGGGACTTCACCTGACTGCCATGACTTTTCAAATATCATGGAGAGTGGCTTGGCAACTACATCAGCCAATTCCCTCAGGACTCTGGGGTGCATCTCATCAGGTCCCATAGACTTGTGTACATTGAGGTTCCTCAGGTGGTCTTGAACCTGATCTTCCCTTACAGTGGGAGGGGCTTCACCCCTCTAGTCCCCATCTTTTGGTCCATTGACTTGGGAGGGGTGAGGTGAGAGGTTGCCGGTGAAGACCAAGGCAAAGAAGTTGTTGAGTACCTCAGCCTTCTCCTCATCTGTTGATACAAGTTCACCATTCTTGTTCATCGGGGGGGGTACGCTTTCTTTAACCTTCCTTTTCTGGTTGACATACCTGTAGAAGCCCTTCTTGTTATTCTTTACATCCCTTGCCAAATTCAGTTCCAGCTGCGCCTTGGCCTTCCTGACCACCTCCCTACACAACCGGGCACCTTCCCTGTACTCTTCCCAGTATACCTGTCCCTGCTTCCACTGTCTGTGCAGTTCCCTCTTACTCTTTAGTTTGACCAGCAGGCCTTGACTCAGCCATGCTGGTCTCTTCCCTTCCCTGCCTGATTTCTTACACATGGGGACTGAGAGCTCTTGTGCTCTGTGGAAGGTGTCCTTAAAGATCTGCCACCTCCGTTCCATTCCCCTGTCCCTGAGGACCATTTCCCAGGGAGTCCTTCTGACTAACTCTTTGAAGAGCTGGAATTTTGCTTTTCTAAAATTTAGGGTCCTGACTGTACTCCTTGCTTTTCCCGTGTCCCTCAGGAGCGTGAACTCCACCAATGCATGATCACTGCAGCCCAGGCTGCCTCCAGTCTTGACATCACCGATGAGCTCACTTGCATTGGTGACCGTCAGGTCCAGTATCGCATCCCCTCGGGTAGGGATGCCTATTACCTGGCTTAGGAATTTATCCTCTATGCATTCCAGGAGTCTCCTGGATTGCCTACAGCTCACTGTGTTGCTTTTCCAGCAAATGTCGTGGTGGTTGAAGTCCCTCAGCAGGATGAGAGTTTGCAAGCGTGAAGCCTCCCGGAGCTGGAGGAAGAAGGCTTCGTCAGTAGGCTCCCCTTGATCAGGCGGCCTGTAGTAGACACCAACCACAAGGTTCCCTTTGTTGCCTCTGTCTCTGACTCTTACCCATAAACTTTTGACCTGCTCATGGTTATTCTTCAGGCACAGCTCTTCACACTATATTGATTTCTTTATGTACAAGGCAACGCCTCTGCCCCTCTTTCCTTGCCTGTCCTTTCTGAACAGCCTGTATCCGTCGATAGCCACATTCCGGTCATGGGATTTGTCCCACCAAGTTTTGGTTATGGCAATCAGGTCGTAGCTTTCTAGTAGCACAGCAGCTTCCAACTCCTCCTGTTTGTTGCCCATGCTGTGTGCGTTCGTGTAGAGGCATTTAATCTGGGCTGTTGGCCGTGGCACCTTCTTAGTGGAACATCCTTTGTTTCCCTTGGGGTGTTTCACAGTTTCCTTGTGAGCTCTAACTATCTCAGCAGCCCCCAGCTCATCTCTGCAAGACTTCAACTGTGCTTTTTTAGCACAGAATTAGAAAAAAATATTGTCTCCTTGTGGGACACAACTGAAAGGCGGCCCTAGAAAACCATTAAAAATTTTAAAGTTGTGAAGATTAGTCTTTATGCTATAGCAAATCAAATGTCAAATAGTGTACTTTGAAATTACAGAAAGAAAGCAACATGGATCTTGGAATTGTCATGCTATCAGGGGCTACCCTTATGTTATTTAACATTCTTATGTGTGTTAAAGCTTGTTTCTAAGGGTTTTCTAAAGGTCTTGAATAAGAATATTTGTGGAGGAATAATTACTAGAAACCGGTACAATCTGGAAGTGTTTATTCCTACATTAGTGGAAAAAAAAGGAGCAGAGTAGGGGTGATGTTTCTGCCAGCCACCTATGTAAGCAATTCTAATGCAAAGTGCACCTGAAGCAATTTAAATCCTTCAATTGAAGTTCTTATCTATCCTCTAGTTAGAACCACTGCAGTAACATTAAACGGGTTTCTTTACCACACTTGATATGATTTTTACCCCAAATAAAAATACAGTTTGAGTCGTAAAGTGGTAATACCCTTTTACACAATTTGATGGACCTTTTTTGGTAAGATTTTTTTCATTTTAATCACCCCTGTTAATATTCATAAGATATATCAATGAATGAGTGAATGAATGACTAAAATCTGCTTGTTTATAAAATAGAAGTCAGCATCATTCTTAGCTATTAGTTCTACAGACTTGATACAGAAAATAAAGGTCATTTTACTGATCATATTCCTTACCTTCATTAGATGTTCATATGTTATTATAAAGAATGTGTTCCAATATCTATGTGCAGTACTGTCCAATTCTCTTTAAAGACAGTTTTTCTAAAAATAGAAATATATTAAATCTTTCTGAAAATGTTTACTTATGAAAATTGCCAAATTTACAAGTAAACTGCATGTCTCGTGCATTTCTTACATTAAAATTAAAGTGCGGCGGTAATAAATAAATATATCCAAGGTTAATGAACTTTGTTAAACATCACTAAAATGGCAATGCATTGGCTCAGTTACAGTTAAATCTGTGAACAGCCATTATGTTAATGAAATCGTTAGAGCTCTGTTAGTTGAAATGTTACTTGAAAAGCTGTTTCACAAACCTCTTCACATTGTGAGAATGAGACAGAGCCTGAAAATATTCATCCTCAGACATAAAGGGCTGGGAAAGAGGTAATGCAAGAGACAGATATTAGAACCCTGTTTACTTCTGAAAGCCTAGATTCAGAATGGTATTAAGTGGCCAGCAAAAAGCGTATGGGGTGGTTTCATTGTAGAATCCAAATGAAGCATAAACACATTTCCAAATTGGGCAATTTTTTATTTTATTTTATGCAGTCCACTGGTTGGTTCCTTAATAATATAACCTGGTGCTGGTACCTTCCATTCTATCCCCTAATTTCTCCCAACTACTTTAAGAGTTTAATTATTATTTTTAAAAAACCCAGCAACTATGATGTCATTAGAGTGTAGTGCATATAACTATAATATTCCAACCTGCCACCTCTGTGTACAAAAATCATGACTGCTTGTCTTTAGAGGTACACAAAAGTTGCTCACAGAAACTGCATGAAATTGCTACTATACCCTTACTTGGTTTAGTGGTGGACTTGGTAGTGTTAGGTTAATGGTTGGACTGGATGATCTTAAAGGTCTTTTCCAACCTAAACGATTCTATGATTCTATGATTCTATGTGTTCGGGTTTTGACACTTCTTGCCACTACACCTCTGAATATGTGACTGCCATGTGCAATTCCTTCATTGGCAGTGAGTAAGATTGAAAAATCTTTGGTTTTGGAGTCAGAGACACAAGCAGAACTCCTTCCTATTAATGTAAAGCAAAAACAGCTGAAGACTTGAGATTTTAAAACTGAAAAAGTTGCTTTAATATTTTCAATGTTTCCTTCTCCTTTGCTCAACAGCTTATGATACATACCTGCCCTTATTGGTTATTCTTGAGTCTTAAACAGCTTCCTCTTGTTGGTGATTCAGTCTCAGCTGGGCACATGGAAAACACCAGAATTGTTCTGTTGAGGGCTCAGAAAAGATATGGTATATTATGTACATGCTGATGGTACCACAGATCAGACTTGATTTCCCTTGTACTACAAAAATGCCCATAACATAGTTAATATAGTAGTGGTATGTAGTTGTTAATGTAATCAAGTTGTTTTAACTTTGCTGTTGAAGGAAAGCTGTAAAAATCTACACGAGCAACTTGTACAGCTGTGTCTTTCACCACGCCGAGGTGTTTCTACAAAGGGAAAGCAGGAATCACAAGAGTGTAAGACAATTTCTTCTCTTGAAGGTCTGGAGGAACTTCTTTAAGACTTTGGAAGTCCACAGTATCAGAAATATTTTCTTTATCATTTTTAATCAGCATGGACAATCTGATCTTTGTCCATTACAGAGTCATTAAAGCAATTTCATAAACCTGGTCTTGACTTTCACCAAGTGAAACTGGAAGCTCAACCAACCATTAAGATTTTTGGTTGCAATCTTTTTACTAATCTTATTCAAACAGAATTTGGAGACCAAACAAATGTAAATATAGGTTTATTAGCTGGAATACTAGAATGTTAGTATCCCAGTCTCTCCTAGATGCTCCTTCAGTTTTTCTCCACCTGTCTCTGAAGTATATGGAAGTTACTCATACCTGCCATACTGTTTCTTTCTGGTTTCTCCAAAGCCAGAGAGAATCTACAGCATTGTAAAGCAGCCTACATTGTGTTGTGTGTTTTGCCCAGTCTCTCCTTGCCCTCTGGTATGCTGCATAACACGGTCTGCCCACGATGGGGGATATGCTGTGGTTTATGATTTCAAGGACATGAAACTGTCATCCAACTGGGCAAACCAGGGGGACTTCAGAATTTTTTAAGAAATTGTACGACTGCATCTAAAAGCATGTAAATGTCAATATTTCTTCCTAGGTTGTCTTTTGTCACAGCTTTTTTCAGTAAACATCCTGATGTCTTATTAAAATGAGTGGAGACTGCATTTGCTTCACAGTTATGAAAAACTGGGCCCACAATTACAAGCCAAGATGAGGTTTTAAGAAATTAACTTTGGCACTCAGACTGGCTTATTTGTTTATGGGTGGAAATGTGCAAGCTGAAAGTATAACAGCAATATAAAATATTATGTACAGATAAGCAAGCTAAATTGTGATTATTATGAGATTCAGCAACCTCAGCTAAGCAGCTGCTTTGTTCTCTGTGGTTGTTACAGGTGAATAACCAATGGCAAAATTTGACCCATTAGCTCACCCTCTCTGTAAAATCTATATCTGTATTCATAATGTATGTGTGCTTACTTTTCTTTTCCTAATGTCTCAGTATAGTGTTGCATTAATGCTAGGTACTCATAGGAATTTAGGATAGTCTGATATTGGCGGCAATATACTGTATGCAGCTAGCATAGCAGTGATGAGTCAGGGCAACAGACAATCAATACTGTAAATTATTGTTTTTAATGTCATAGCCATGCTGCTGCTTACTCTTCTGTACTTCTGTCAATGCTTATATTATGCTTCCAAATTCCTGAACTCTTCTGTACTACAAAATTCATAGAAACCAATTAAAAACATACTGGTATCATTCATTGGATATAAACTCAATATAAAAATAAACCAGAAGTAATATGCTTGCCCTTTTTTTTCTACAGCCTTTCTGGAGTGGCACAGAAACTGCAAAAGGAACAGAACTCCCTCAAATCCTTATGCATATTTAGACTATGAGATCCTCTTTTGATCTGCAGCATTGGACTGGAAAACCAAAAGCCCCAGCATTTTCAACAGATATTTTTTTCACCACAGAGTGAAAGTAGAGGAGAGGTTAAGTGCAGAGTGGATGTGATACAAGGCAGCTCTGTGCAGAGGGATATTGCTCATTGATACCAGAAGGATGCAATACCTACTTCCCATTAGTGCTTATTAGTGTGGTTGCAGAAGCATGCTGAAATGACCATTTAACTTTCAGTCCTGGCGTTAGCTACTGCATAGTCAGGTCTAACACCTGCAATACTTCTGATGTTGATGAATCCACAGATATTCAACTTTTGGGGTCTCTTACCAAAGCAACCCCCCAGTTTTCAAGATTAAGAGCTTCCACTAGACGCAGGTTGTATCACAGAAACGTTTTTTTGCTGTGGTGTTTAGGCACCTCAATTTAATTGAGGCATTGACTCATTTCTGAACCATGCAGAAACTTCAGACTGAATGTTATTAAAGGTGATCCTGCATTAATTACATCTGATAAATTATTGCTAGCTATTACCTTTTGAGTTCAACTATGGTCCCAACACTTGGGTGAGATTTAGATAGGTATAGCCCTTGATTATTGTAATATGAGGTCCTATCCCCAAAAAACCACCATGTTTCATGAGAATTGGACACAGAAGTAGTAGTTTGACTCCTGTTTCAGAGAATAAGCCACGAATTAGCTTTTCAGAAACTAAATTAGCGCAATGAAAAAAATCTCAGTAAATACGTCCCTCTTGGGCTGCTAGTCTGGTTCCTGAGGGTAAAGTGCTGGCCTTGAAATAAGCAAGACTAAGCTTAGCTCCTTTTCCTGTTAGCAGTCACTATGATGACCTTGAGTAAATGCCTCTGTCTTTCAGTTTTAATGTCTGTTAAGTATAGGTAATGATCTTCAACCCTTTCAGTGGAGTGGATTGATAAAGGTAGGTGAGAGAGTCTACACTGTAAAGCTATATAATTTTATTATTTCAAAGCAGTTATATATCCAGGGAGCAAAAAAATTACAAGCCCTTCAGTGCTTTTTAGGAAAGAGTTAAATGGGAAGGAAAAGAAAGACCTCCTTTCCTGAATCTTTGCATAAAGTGTCTCTGTATGATCCTGTCCTGTTGAAGTCAAAGGCAAAATTCTCATGGACCACAAGGGAACTAGGATTTGTCTCAGGATTTTTAACATAACAGTAGAGTTCAGAAACCTGACCTAATACTGAAGTCTAAAGCCCTAGTGAAACAAGAGGAGCAGCCTGCAGCTACCCTTGTTTAAAGAAAAAAGAAGAAGAAAAAAAGATGATGAAAGAAGGAGGATGATGAAGAAGGAGGTATATTCAGAATGGACAAAAGGAGAGTGCCCCAAAGATCCTGCTCAAAAGATTCAGGCTGTGCACAATACAGCTATAAATTGCTAAAAGATAGGCTTTCTTGTGAGATGTCTTGTACTTCCCACTTCTTACTGAGCTGGAAATACCCTAAGGATAGCCTTTCATCTGTTGAAGTATTTTGTCATTTCTGTACCTAGGAGTCAAAGCAGGAAATATACAGCAGCAAAGCAATCATTACAGATTCACAGTAATAACAATAACGATAATAATAGTAATAATAAAGAATTCCTGTAGCAAAACTCTCTTTGGATGACCTGTTCACATTATGTACTGTAACCCCCTAAAGAAACTGCAAATGTTGTAGTGCTGTAGTCGATTGTCACTGAACTTTGTGTCTCAGAAAGTCCCATGCCATAGGAGAAGGCTGTTAGCTGTAGGCTTGCTTTTTAATATGACATCTTTTTCCTTTAATCGAAATTTCCAAATTCTGCTCAAAGAATGCTTCCAGGGGTGCAGGCAATTAGATGTATTGTTTCTATTTATACAGAGAAAAGATTAATACTTAGGTTGACGCGAATAATGCAGCCCTTCCAGCAAAACAGGGTTAGTAATGCGCCTTTCCATCAGTCAACAGAAATAAAAGACCCAAAGACGAGTCATCAAATGGAGATGTGACAGGGAGCATGCTAGCGTTCTCTTCTGGGCTGCTGCACAGGCCTTCAGGCAGCTCTTGTGCATGTGGAAGAGCAGATGGGACCATAACCCCACATCTTGTCCCACACCAGGCAATGTACACCCATTGTTGCTCCGTTTAAGGACAGTAAATAGACAAAGGAAGCATTATCACCTGCATCTTACAGTAGGAAAGAAGCTTGAGAATTTGGTATTTGATGAGGTCATATGGAAAATTTGGGGGATAGCTGGAAATCCAAAGATATGAAGTCTCCATCACCAGGCCAGCTACCTCACCAGCCTGCATCTGGTTTAGTCTGACATCTCATGAACTTGGTAAATTCTAGGGCTGAGAGAGGAGTCAATGGAGTGTTTTTAAGGCACCCATGAAAGGTACCTAAGTGGTAGTGTGGCTTAAATAAACTGTTTCCAAGAGAATGATCTTTGTGTAGCTGGAACAGATGTATTACTTGCAAGCTGAGTTAAAATTATGTAGCACATTTAAAAAAATCCAGGCCAAATAGGCTTTGCACCATACACTCATGAAGGTGTGTGTTTTATTGTAATTCCAAGAATTATAATAAGAATTTCCAACTCATTTGGCACGACAGTGCATTGAAGCTCTGCACAGCATATAAAGCAGGAATACCTAAATGATATTCTGCTCCCACTGTGTGTTTCTGCCTATTAAGAAGTAGTTTTATAAAGAACAAGTATATAATTCCAGATCATTTTTGACTCCTGAGAACATTACAGACCTCTTGACTGGTGCAAGTGACCTTTTTTATTTGATCCACAAGTAGGCAGATAGTAAACAATGTGATACCATAAGTCACAGAGAATAAAAAGGAGATACTTTGTCAACATGTAGAATCTAAACTGAGCCAAGAGATTTTTTGTACGCTCAGCCTTTTCCTTCAGATCAACCCATTCACCCCTGGACAGGATAATTTGACCCTGAAGATGAAAATAAAATTATCCACAAGGTTTTTTTCTATTTCAAATATTTTCATCTTTCTTTCCAACCCCCCCCTTCTTTCACAGGCCATACTCTTATGCTGGCCAAAGAAGGTTCTTCAAGAGTGGTGCACAATTTTCCTTGAATTTATACTAGACAGGCAAAATAGGAGTCTGAGAAATATCACTGTTTTACTAATGCCATCGTACTGACCTCTTTCACAGTAAGAATTAGTAGCCTGAGAGAAGCTAATGCTGGTTGTAACCAAATGCTTAAGGATCCTCATTTAATCCATGCTTTATTCTTAGTTTTGCTTAGTCAACAACAATTTAATGGGAATATGACATAAAATTAATTTTTAGTGAAATATATAGTTATATTATACAGCAATTTACACACTAAAAGGTCACAGTTTTGAGACTGGAGAATAATTTTCCATTTTCTTTTGTAAGGATAGTTTTCTATTCAGCAGTCAGAGGGATGATCAGAAGTGGGGGAGTGGGATAGTCATAGTTTGCCTTTTTCTCCACCCCCTCCTATTCTTTCCTTGTCAATTTGCTCACCTTAGTACATCAGGTTCATTTAATTCTTAACATTTATCACAAGAGAGAGAAAATATTTCAAATTTTCTCAAGCAGGTCAATTTCCTGACAGTAAATTCTTTTATAACAATATCAGCTTTTGTGCCCGTGCATCATAGACTAATCTGTAAGAGATAATGGGTAAGAGGAAAGTTCCAAGAATCTCTATTTCATTATACAGTGGTATAAATATATGTTTATGCCGGTGACAAAAATAGAATTTCAGCATATTCTTTTTAAATGTTTGACATGAAAAGCAATTCAATAATGCTCATTTGCTTAAGATTTTTGTTCAGAGGCGGCACATGGAGTAACTTATTCACATGGTACATTTACAGATTTCAGTCTTGTTTATCACCTCTGCTAAAAGTTTGCCTTGGTGGCGGTAGCGAAGATCCAGATATCATCCTTGCTCTACTGCAGATCCAAAAGAGACTGTGCTGCATTTTGGTCTCTGCATTTTGGGTATGTTCTGCTAATTTGTGGGCTCAATTTGGAAAACAAAATATACTTTCGTGCTTAAATCTACTAGTGTTCACAAAGGTGTTTATAACTCTCTATCCATCATTAAGCACATGCTTAAATCCTACTTAAGTCAATCTGCTTAGGTAAGCATGCCTTGCTAAGGAAGGATGGAATTATACCATGGTTAAAGTCAGGAAAAATGCAAGTGATTTGTTGACAATTGCCTTTCAGTCTACCAGCTTTTCTTTTTTCTCTTTCCAAGGAGCACTACTGCAAGTATCTGGGAGGACTTTTTCACCACTGATTCTTTGGGTCACCCCCAATGGTATTATCCATTAGGACAACTCCTAATGCAGTATGTCTTGAACACCTTCCAGTCTCAGCAAGCACGTATACAGAAGTTGTCCCCTTTTAATATATTTTAACCTGATACTGAACTTTTTTTTTTTTAATGTTTAATCATGGATTTGTAAATGTACTTAAAAATACTTCTACAGTAGCCAAATAAGCATGAATCACCTAGTCCATTTGTGATTCAGGAAGGAGGCTCTAAAGCTTTTGCAATCACTCAAAAGCAATACAGTGCTCCTACCACTGTCAATATTTCACACAGCTGGGTCAGGAACTATGGTTGCAAAGAGCACTGAATTATGGATCTGTACTTTTCAAACAACAAGGTCATTTTTTGGAGCTGTTGGCCACATGAGTCCAGAGAAGGATGTTTAATCGATTTGGCACAAGTGAATTAATGGGTGAAGGACACAACTGTAATGCTAAACTTTCAGAGTATAAGTAACCATTTAATGACTCCCATTGTCCATGCAAATTTTGACACCTTGGATTCTCAAGAATATGGTCATTCAGAAGAAAAGAGAAAATGAGGTGCCTCTTGAAGCAAACAGAGAGTATGACACTACAAATATAGAAGATGCAATGAGGAGGGTTAGTATGTGTGAACTGTGATTATTGATGTGGAAATTAGACAATGAAATGAGCTATTCTCCTCTCCCACCCACCAAAGCCTTGATTGCCCAGATGAGCATATCTGGATAACAGTCACTTTTGGCAGGTGCCTCCTGATATTAAATGATGTGGAAAATTTTGGTTCTGCAGATGAGTTCTCAGATGCTCTACATGATGAAAAACAGAATAAAAGTGATTTGAAAGTATGATTAATTTTAAAATATATATTGGAAAGAGGCTATTTGGAGAGAAGCTTCAAGATCACATGGGCTCATGACAGAGGATGCTGTGAAATCTGCAGTTTAATCTTCCAGAAAAACAAAGGAAAAAAGAAAAGGAAATTATGTATTTGGGAACGTATGCCATAGACATTTAGAAAAACCTGTGAAGGGATATAGACTTTGTGGGGTGAGAAATTGGTAGATAGCTAAAAAGCAGGTGTCTTTGTGCTAGTGAGTCTTTTGTATGGACATGGAAATGTGCTACAAATAAGGTGGACTTTTTGGCAAAGTCTTAGGAAGTTTATGGACACTAAAGTATCTATGGTGTTGGTCTTAGGTGTCGCTATATTTGTTGATATTGTCAGGTTGATTGTGTGTTAGTGGCATTGATCTGCCCTAAGTTGTGTGTCCCTGTAGGCTGCACAGGGACACTGGACAGAATTTGGCTTCACTGAGGCAGTATTCCTTCCAGAGTCCCTTGGTGTGAAGGGAAATCTGCAGTATACCAGGCCCCTTTTGGCTCTGCAGTACAATTGTTTCTTCCTAGGCAACACTTACTTAAATGTCAAAGTTATTCTTTTCACAGATACTGAAATGAAACTAACTGGCATATCTTAAAATGTTTTGCTAAAAAATTGCCAATTTGCCACAAAATTTCAATAAAATAATAGTATGAAAAAAAATTAAGAAGAGCAGATTGCTTGTAGAAGTTAGTAATAGTTTTGCAAGATCTTTCAAATTGAAAATGGCCATTTTCATGACAATTTTCAGAGGGAAAAGATGACATCTGTCTAATCTATCCATCCATTTATCCCTACAGAGAGAGAGAGAGAGAGAGAAGTGCTGGGGGGAAGATACATAAGAATGTGTGTGTGTCTATGTGTGCATATGTATATTTGTAAATACACACCAACAACGTCAAGAAAATACAGTTATGTTGATAGTAGGAGCCATTTCACACTCTGGTGCAGCCAGATCAGGAGAAAGAAGTGAGATTAGCCCTTTTCTACTTTCCCAGTTGTAGTGTTTCAAAAACCAGAGCTGCTGCCAGCATAATTTAGACAGGCCAGGTTGCTGTTCTAAGTTACAGATGCTTTTCCTGGGTTGCCTGTGGGTAGTTCTGCAACCTGCAGCTGTCATGGGTATTTGGAGCAGCTGAGTGCTATCATTTCCCACTGCGAAATGTGGGCTGGAGCTTACATGGAAAGGACCTTCAGTTTGGCTGTCTCTGGTTGGCATGTGAGCTTTTATGGCCCTGGAAAAATATGTGTGAATGTGCAAGTGTGTGTGTATGCAGATGAGTGGGTTGGGAATATTTTCTCCTACAGAAGTCCTTCTCTCTCTAGTTCATTAATACCCTCCACACTTCATAACAACCCCTTCTCTTGGCATTAAGGATTTACTAGATCCCAGAGGAGCACTGTGGTTTCATTCCCAATGTGGCAATGTAAAATGTCTTATAGAGCTGCCTTGCTGGCTAAATAACTGCACTTGCCATGTGGATCCTGGGGTTGGAGACGTGAGCAAAGTCCTACTGGTCATCTGCAGCCCAGGACCACCTGCCAGGTTGCACCCCTACGCAGAGCCAGTGTGCAGAAGTCACTCTTCCTACCAGGACAAATGCATCCCAGCACTGCCATGGGGTAGGAAACAAGACATTCCAGTAACCTAATTGAACACTGTGACGGTCTTTTTTCCCTCCTCAGATTTCGTAACCAATCCACTCTGCCATGTATTTTTCAGTATCAAAAATAAATGTACTTCTTGGTTATTTTCTTGATTGCTGTGTTCAGTTACTGAGAACCAAAATTAACATTAACTTACAGACTTCCATCAAAATATTTTTTTTTATAACTACTTTTTCATGGAAAACAAAATACAGATTTGTTTAGTTGTAGTATTATGTTTGGTTTTTACTATTCCTGCTCTCACAATCTAAATACTGTTAGAGAAAAGTCTGGATACACTTCAAAGTCAAGGAGCATGTAAAATTCACTGTGATAAATTATATGTTGTGGACACAGTGAAATTTAATGTAGAGAATAGAAATCTGTGGGTGTTTTTATGTCAGAAATCTGTGTGCATGTGGGTAAGTGTGTAAGCACATTTCTGGTATTTATCCCATTGATAATCTGCACTCATTAACCGATGTGTACACATTTTTATTTGGATAATTATCATTGGGATATTAATTTTATGTCCCTTGACTCTAGCTAGACTTTGCAAAAGACTCTAAGGAAACCTAATCTGCAAATTACACTGAAATTCAGTGGGATGTGGGCATATACCTGGTTTAGGTAACACTGAAACCACAACTGACACAGATGTATGTTCACATTAACATAAAGTATAGATACAGCAGAAATTCCGGTGTCAATGAATGAAAAAGATTACATCACTTTAGGATGATTTTACAGTGCAGAAGACTTATGAAAGGGAGTTGCATGCAATGTAACCACATTCCCAGTACTGTTTTATTAGGGAGGAAATTTCACTGCTATGACATCTGAAGAAGACCACAAAGACCCTTTCCTGAAGACGGTAATGAGAACAGGTTACATTTCTACCAAGTTCCACATTCTTTACAAGCTTTTTAATGAGAAGGGATTAATTTTCTGCCATTTTCCATTCTCATTACTACTCAGTCAAGGGAACGAAGTATCAGGAGTTTAATGCCTAATTTATATTCAATGAATCTTAGTAGTGAGCTGCACTCTTTTGACCTTTTCAATATTTTATACTTTGATTGGGTGGTCACTTGACTCCTGCATTGTTTATAGCCTTATTATAGTAGCATATAGAAGAAAAAGTGGAATGGCTATCCAATCAAAACTGCAAAATAACAGAAAGGTCAATTTAATACCATACAAATATATCAGTTCAAGAATATACACAGCATTAAACTTTGGAAATCTTCTTCCTGTCAGAACTACAGGGATGAAAATGAAACTCCATTCCATGTGATCAACCTTGTGATCGGAACTGGGGGACTAGAAGAAACCAGATATATTCTGTAGTGACTGAGGTTGCTTTCACTTCCTCCTTAAGTACTCAAACCTATGAGCAATAGCATAATGATTTACAAAAGCACTTTGTCATGTTTTACAGTTTGCTTACCAGTACTTTGCACTAAGACCAATGACTGCAGGAGCAAGATGATGAAGAATCGGGTCTATTGTGCTGCCAGTAGTTAACGCTTCTTGAAATGTTCATTAAATATCTATGTGAAATACTTTAATAGATTTTTATAAGACTGATATGGTAAAAGTGAGATGATATGAGGGTAAGTTGGAAAATTTTAAATCTATGAAAAATTGAACTGTAATGCCAGACTATTAAAAAGCCCCACCCACAAACAAAATTACGAAAACAGTATGATATGTTTCTGGTACATCATTTCAATTGACTTGACTAAACAACCAAAACTTTGGAATTTTCTCTGAAGTGCATACCTTAAAAAATTCACACAAGAATGAGACTCCTTATCTGTTAGTTTCTTTCAGATTTATTGTAGTCCAAAGATACCAAAAAGCACCTACACCCTGCAAAAAACTGTACCTTGAAAATATGATACCTAATTTATCCTTTGTTTAAAGTGGATCGAATGCAGATTTATAGCTACAAAGATATTTTGAGTTTACTTAATCTGGAGTCACTTGCAGAAGTGATGACATTCAAAATTACCAGTAGAAAAACATTCAGAAAAGAGAGTTAGTTAAAAAAAAAAATCCATTTGATTTTTGTGTGAAGCCTTCTATTTTTTTTTTTTTATTAACAGAGACTGTTTACAGAGCTCAGATAATTATTCTTTTAAACCTGACTAAATAATTAACTTATGTCAAACAAATACCACTTCATTATTGGAAAGAAATATAATTGATGTTCTGTAACCCTCTATACAATAAACATAATATTCATTCCATAACTATTTATTCTCAAAAAACACGTTCAACAGTCAGTTATAATTAATTTGCCATACAATACATGTCTTACTAAATGTAAATTAAATCCAATTTGAGGCCCATCGTTTAAAGCATTACTCAGAATGTCATTGCTGGACTCCCCCAAAGAAACATCATTTAATACAGTTTGTGAGGCCAGAGGGAGAAATAACAGTTTGGGTAATGAGGGCACTATCAGACCTGTGCCATTTTAACTGAAAGAAAAATTAATATATGAGATCCTTGCAAGACAGATTAGAAAAAAGAAAGTGACAAAACTAATAATGTGAATACTGAAGGGACTCTTCACCTTAAATGAGCCTGGTCAAATAGATTTTTAGCCTCAATGATATTAAACTGAAATGCAAGAAACAAAAGATACATGCCTATTTCAGTTAAAGCAAAACAGAAGTCATTACTGCAGAATGTTGGTAGAGTAAGTCACCATTCCATATAACATATGATTATGTCCCTCATGCATAAAGCAAATGCAACTTTAAGGATCAGATTGTTATTTCAATTTCCAGAAAAGAATTACTCTACAAGTACCCAAGTAGTAAAGCAAAAAAAAATTTGCATTTATCATTACAAAAGACCTTCAGATGGCAAGTATGTACTATGGAGCAGCTGAGAACAAAGATTTGTTGGGCAGGTGGTAAAACAACAGATTAGAAAAATACGTCCCAGTATCGCTCAGAACTTATCTTGTGTTTTGTTAAAGCTTTGTAATAAATTTCAAGACAATACAGCTGTCTTTCTTGCAACATTCTTTGCCTTTCTGTCATAGAAAACTCTTATCATTAAGCTGAGGTCATGCTTTCAATAAACTAGATGTCATTACTTCAGGATATAGTACACATGATAAATTAAAAGGAAAAATTCTTAACATGATCCTTACATATGGCTGCCATGGGTTAATAATGGAGCAAACTACAGGTGTTCTAGTTATGAAAAATCCTACATATTCAGAGCATAACGACAACAACATACTCTCTGGTTTTTCTTTTTTCTCATAAGCTTGCTGCTGTACCAACGACTCTATTCCTCTGATCTGATCTCTTTGGTGAGTCTACAAGACAAGACTGAGCAACACACGGTTAATATATAAGAACAGATACATGTTGAGAATATATTCATATTTTGAGACTCTTTTATATAGACAAAATATGCAGTGATGAAGCAACAATTAATTATCTAGGGTAACTGGGAATATTCTGAAGGGAGATTACTGTGTATGTGTTATTTATTCAGTCCATTAATCATTATATGCATAGGTTCCTAGCACAGGTGCATTAGCTTTATGCCTGGTTTACCACTTGGTTTGATATGCCATGCCACGCTTAGCAGTATCCATAATGTATGTAGACATAGGCATATAGAAACACCATGTATAATCACTATACTTACAGATAGAATCATAGAATTATAGAAACATTTAGGTTGGAAAATACCTTTAAGATCATCAAGTCCAACCATAGATAGGTATATGATTAAATCAATCTTATTTTTTATTAAAAGTTAAACACTGCAGTAGTTGCTACATAAAAAAATATATTTTTTTTTTAAAAAGCAAGCTCGCTCACTTCATTCTGTTAGGTCTCTCACATGCATTTTTGCTGCTTTTCTTCTGATGTTTCCAGTTCCCTGCGATTGCAATGGTAGTTAAAGGCAGTTTGGGCCTTGCAAGGCTGAGTCATACCCTATATGTTTCCAAAGAGTCTAAGCCAGCTAAGAGTCCCAAGTCCCATTTTCAGAAATGAATTAGGCATTTGAGTCAATAACCCTCAGGGCAGTCTTGCAACCACAGATAGGTGAGCCAACTTTAAACTGACTACCTCAGGTACAGGTAGCAGTCTAGTTGTGGCACCACTGAGTTTACTGCATCCTATATTAAGTCCTATGTTCCTCTGAGGATTTTGGCTTACAAACATACTTCACTTTTGGAAATGGAACTTGGACTTCTAAATCACTTAGGTGTCTTCATGAATTTTATTCTCTATCCTAAGGCACCCTACTTTTTCTGCTGTGTTGTTGCGGGGCATCAACAATATATTTCCTACAGAGACTTTCTGTTCATAGTATCTTTCAGAGCAATTATATAGCATCATGGGGTGAACACATCTGCTGCTACTTTCTGTGGGAGAAGAATGTAAAAGAATTCACTGAAGACTTGCCAAGGACTCTGGTGAGTTCTCCATGAAGACATTTGTTGTTTTTCACTTTTGTGTTGTACTGTGAAAGGAAAATAAAATAAACTCATCCTTTACCTCTCAGCTAGATCCTTATCCTCTGGTGCTAGGCTACTTTGTACAGTATTTTTTTTTCCTTGTGTGAATGTCAAAGATGAAATATTTTATTTGATCAAAATTAATACAGTATTCAATTGGTCTCCAGTGATCAGAAAATAGCATAAGAAGTAGGAAGTAAAATACATTCCTTTGGGTATTCCTGGGGAATATACACCTGTCATTGAACTAGCTGATTTGCAGATTTAATTTCTGTTGCACATAAAATCACAGCTTGGTAATTTTATTTTATTTTATTTTTAGGCAGTAAATAACTTAACTCATATTACAAAGGAAGCTGCAATGCCAGAAGAAGGTATGTCAGAACAACAAATTAAAGATGAACAGCTCTTGAAAGTCTGAAAAACAAAGTTCTGATGAAAGCTTAAAGGACAAGCTCTTTCTGCTACTATCAGTTGACCTCACATAGCATTCACTCTTGCTCCCTAGCTATGACTAAATTTCTATGTCCTTTCAGCAGCATGCTATCCCACAAAACTCTTAGCTCTGTAAGCCCTATGTAAAACTCTTGGTCACTTTTGATTACTGACAGAATTTTACAATGCCCTTTGTATCTTTTACTTGTTCTACTGGAAACCCTCTTTAATACAGAAAAAAAAAAAAAAAAAAAATTATCCTTACCTATGACCCCTAGGTTAACCTTCAACAGCCCCCCCCCCCCCCCAAGAAAAAAACCCAAACCCAACCAATAAACAGCCCAACTCCAGAATGGCAAAGCTGGGATTCATTAACATTAATGATATAAAACTTTTCTTGCATCTCCATCTTCTTTTACTGGACTTTTTCCCATTTCTTCTGCCAACTCTTTTTTTCATGCATTTTTCAGCACTTGGTCCTTTTAATAAACTCTTATCTTCAGAAATAAACAGATTGCCTGAATCTCATCTTTAAATTTTTAAAAGTAAATTTCTCCCTTTTATATTTTTTTGGAGAGCAGCTCCAGAACATGAGCTGGTGATTTGAAAAGGCAAATAACAGCAATTTGTTAATAGTTCCTCCTTTAAAAAAATAATTCTTCTTTTTCACCAAATTCACAATTTTTAACTGTGCAATTTGTTGGACAATTAAATGTATTATTTTTTAACTCCTTTGTGTTGGGTTTACCCTTTCTTTTTCCACTTGTCCCCCCTGCCCATTATGGCTTTTAGAGTGGAGTGCTGACTTGTTAAGCCATGTGTCATTTGTCTCTCTCCCCTGTCATTTTCATCAACCTTTCAAACTGGTTGACAGCTAAAGTGTCAGGAGGTGTATCAAATGGTAGAGCTAGCAGGTAGAGCAGCTGTTATCTTATGTTAGAGAAACCATATTTTCTCCATCTCAGTTCTGCTGAATCATGTTCTGCTAGTACATTAATTTTAATGAAGGTTTCATCTTTCTAGCCCATGGTTCTTTCTGCTCTTGCATTTCTCCTAAGTATTACTGTAGATACTGCTTCTCTTCCTCCTCTGTCCCTGAGAAATGAACATAGGTCCATACATCATGGCTATGGTGCTATCTGCAATATCTCATTGAAATTTTAGCTCCTGGACTCCTCTGGTTCCAGTATTGTCTCTGGAGCACTGCTTTCTAGGTACTCTACACCTCTTAAAGTGCTCTAAAGTTTCCTCTTTGCTTTTGATTTCCATGATGAATCATTTTGTGACTCAGGTGGACAAAAAAATGTCGAACTTACATGAACTGAAAAAGTTTTGGGTTCTTTCAATGCTGTCTTTGAAAAGAAACAGATACAGAAGGAGAAAAAGGATTGCCTTCATCAAGTAGCTACTTGGTTTTAAATAATTTCTGTCAATTAGGCATAATTTTCCAATCAGTTGCATTTTATAGAAAGTTAGATGAGTGCATTACATCCATAGAAGTAACTCCTGAACACATTTTTAAAACAAATAGAGAACAGGGAATCTCAGATGATGAGTGAACAATCCTCTTGCAACTGGCTTTTGTAATGACAGCAACAAGATATGCAAGATTTGTCACACTGCAAATTATTCATTTGAGATTAGAATTGGTCTGTCAGTGTCGTGTGATCTGAAAATGTGTATGCCCAATCAATTATCTTCACACACATGCAAAATTAAATTTACACAAACTATCTAGTCATACACACATCCAATAATAAGCCTGGGTCTTTGATACTTATTAAATAGACACTTAACAACTTTCAGTGTTGTAAGATTTTCTTTTTCTGTCCTCAGTCCCAATGCTGATACTGCTGTGCATGGAAAGTAGTAATAAAGATGTGGAGAAGCCCTTGAATAAGCTCTGTGTTATTCATGTGGACTGGGATCCCAGAGCAAAGGCTGAACTTTTGGTGTTCCCAGAGTAGAGAAGGGAGCATTAATTCTGACATACAAGGTAAAATAGAAGCAATATTGTGCAGAGCATAGTAAAGGATTAGGGTTCCTATTTTTACTGCAGCTGTTGAGTGTAGAAGTGATCTTGGACCTCCCTTGCTTCCTAGAGGCCACTACTAATTGTTACAGGAGCATCATGTTTTGTGCCTTTCTCGCCTTTCTCTCTTGCCTCGTGGACAAAGAGAACTATGCGCTCAGTGCAAATTAAGCAGTGCTTGGTTACTACTCTGAGAGTTGTAGCCCCAGGAAAGTGTTTGGAGCATTTAGGATCAGTGCACCATGGTGTTCCAAATACTTCTTTTCCACAGGAGCATTAAGTAATGTCCTGTCCTCATCACCATGCCCCATCAACTCCACAAATATATCCAAAGTATGGTCTTGTCTTTGGCTGCCAACAAAGAGAAATATGCTAGCTGGAAAACAAACATCCAACAGTAAAATTTCCCAGAGGACAGCAATTCCATTTTCCACCCAGCTGTGACACCTTTTGAAGTAAGCTGTCTTGGGAGCATGCTATGGTCAATTCGTGTAACATCTTCCTACCTTAAATAGCATTTGTTGAAAGTGAGAGTCTTCCAGAACTTATCTTTCTTCTTTCCCATATTTAAAAATATTCCTCACTAGAAAATCATGTAATTTTTAGTGTGTGAATAATGTCCAGATTCACCATCATTAGAATAATGACTCTGAAAGAAAAAATGAAAGGGAACAAGTCGCTTCCTAGCTTCAGAAGGATTGCATAAAGGAGTAGAGAGGCTTAATGTCAAAATGTGAGGAGAATGAGGAATTGGGAATACATGGCAGCAAAAAAAGCAGACAGTAGAAATGGGAAAAAAAGAGATTATGAATTTAAGATGCAAGGAAGTGAGGGAGACATCCAGCAGAAAGAGAGTGTCTGAGTGACTCCATTTAACTGCACTTGGAGGCTACTTGGATCTTCAAGGAGCAAAAAGCTCCTTTCAGTATGAATTATATAAGAAGCTCCAGAGGCCAGTTTGTCTGGAGCTGAAGCTGACTATTCACCTATTCATTTTCATTTAAAAATGTGACTGCAAATGTTCAAAGAAAATGAATACGAATAAGCTAGTCAAATCTTTATGGTTGGGTCTGTTTGACTGAAGAATTAAAGTGCTTACTTACTCCTAAGTTTACTTAAGCTCTGGATAAAGCAAGACCATCAGATGAGCATAATAGCTGAGGGCAGAAAAAGTCACCCATGGAATCCAGTGGAAATGGTTTATTTATTTTAAATAACACTTGGGGTGCACACACACTTCTTTTGTACTCAAAGACCATGACTGACATTTGACTGGGGGGAACACAAGAAGGGTCAGTGCATTGCTCAATATCTCCCCTTCCACTTGCATTCCTACAGATTTTACATTGGAAAAACATCCAGACAGAACCGACAGAATTTGAACCAAATAGAAAACCCACTAGGACATCTTCAAAGCAAAGCATTCAGTAACGTCTTCATATTCAGACAAAGAAAGGTCACTTTTCAGTGCAAGTCCTAGGAAAAGAGGTCTGAATTTCAGAGGGAAAGAGTGTCATAGGATTTTGTGATGACTTATAGTTTTTGTCATCATACGAGCAAAACTTGACTGGATAGAAACACTGAAAAAGTAACACTTTGATCCAAACGTCTTTGTGTATTGAGAAAGTTTTTCCTGGATCTGATTATAGTTGGGGTCTGTAATTCACATTAGAGCCCTTGTAGAAGCATCTTCCTGCTTTTTAGATGAGGCATCAGGCCTACTCATAAGAATCTTGGCTGCGACTAATCAGCTGATGCAGCTGAGTGAAGAAGGCATTGAAGTGCTCTTTGTGACCCATGACTCTAAAGTAATTTAAATCAAATACATCTTCAGGTACACATTAGAGCAGCCATAAAGATACCTTAAGCTGAAGGAGCTGTCACATCTCAAGGACAAAGAGCATCATCTGTATTTGATTCCTACAGTATCATTTAACTATCATGAAAGAGAGACACAGCAACTGATTCTGCATTTGAAGACAACTTCTTTTAAATAACATTTAGGAACATAGATCTTCATGTCACTTTACCCCAGCACAGAGCAAGGCAAGGTCAGGACCATTAGAAACAATTTCAAGTTACTTCTTTGCACTGTTTACAGAATATCACAAACATAAAGCAAGATCTGAATGTCGTAAAATGTACATAATTAATTATTTTCTCTGTTGTAGGCTTTGATAACTCCAAGCAGATGTGATATATTAATTGTAAAAATCTAAATATTTTGGAACAAACCACTGCAACTGCATGCTACTGAATTTTAAGACTGTTCCAATCTGGATCTAGATCTGGATCTAGGGGTGTTTTAATCCTCTCATCACCCTACTGTGTATAGTGTTAACTGCTTCTAGTCTTAGCCCAGCAAGCTGACATTATCTCTTGCAAAATGCCATCCAGTAATGAGAAAACTTTAGCTGGTCTGCTTCTAAACTTTGGGGTGATGACAAATAAGCTTTCCAAAACTATTGACAACTGTATAGATTCTCCATTTACATTACCTGTATTTTAAAAGCTGTGTCACCAGGAATCAGCTCATCAAAGTCGTTCCCAGCTGCAAGGTGATGGTGCATTGACAATACCTGGTTAGCTTCCCAGTCTGCTTTTCTGCAAGATACAAGTCTTCTCAAGGGAATAAAATGCAGGTGCTCTTGAAGAAAGAGCAGAGTAAATCAGTCAAATGATACCATGCTTCTCTTCTTTTGTATTTCAGGGAATACTGAATTAAGCTTCTATGCTCTTTAAATTGCAGTTTTCACAAAGACAGTTTGGATCAGTAAATATCTAAATGTCAGAACTAGCTTATTCAAGTTTCCTTGTGGGTATTCACCTCAATATCATCCACATTATGCATTTAGAATTGAGCTTGATTGCTGCATTCTGAGCTGTTTCTTTTTTCTGTGCCTTCCCAGATTTTCTTCTCTGAAATACTAAGATACAGAGGAAAATGCAAAGCATATAGTTTTGTTCAATCAGAACTCAGATATCATCTGATTTTGACCTGAATGCTCCCCTTCATATCTGCTGGCAACATTTAGTAGAGGTGGAAACCTGACTATGAAACAACAGCTAATCACAATAAGAGTAATATTCCTGAACTCTTGTATAGATTGCTATCTTACTTTTTCATTAACTACTATTCATAGGAGCAAAGATGGATCATCTTAGTCACAGAAAGACTTTCATTGACCCCACAGATTCAAGAGACCAAGGCAAGAAAAAATTGTCTGCAGCAACAAAAATGAGGTTCCAACAGCAATGAACCTACTGCTTTGCCTGACTAGTAGATTTCCTGATGTACAATATCACTCCACCTCCCATCGTCTGCCCTACATACATTTTCTTCAAGCAAAAGAGACATGAGCAGGTGTGATTACACACCCTTTTCACACCGCAAATATTAGGACCGCTGATAAAGGTATCTCCTTCTAAGGAGAAGAAGGAGGCAACTGAGCCAGTCAAGGAGCCATCCACAGAGGGCATGAGACAAAGCAGGATAGTGGTTGAACCCAGATTTCCAATGGGGGAGCTTTAGTCTGTCTGAGCAGTCAGGGTACTGATCTCAGCTGACTTGCAGCAGGTAACTGATCAAAACTAACTAGTCTGATGCAGAGACACTGCATGACAATGAGGGGAGACATTTTCCAGTGGTGTAGAAGATGTCTGATTGATTCCTGGCTAGTGGAGCCATTTGGAAGGCTGCCTTTGTTGGTGCAGCTATAGCCTGTGAATTGGTCTTGCCAAAGCAGTTCCTTTGGGTCCATTGTCCACTGTCAGGTTCTTTTCTTCTCTATCCCTTCAAATTTGGAGAGGAAGAGATCTTCAACTAAAGGAGGATAGATATACACTGGATACAAGGAAGAAATTTTTTACAATGAGAGTGGTGAAGCACTGGAACAGGTCACCCAGAGAGGTAGTGGAGGCCTGTCCTGATTTCAGCTGGAATAGAGTTAGAGGCTAAACCACAACAAGGCCCAATCCCTAGAAACATTGAAGGTCAGGTTGGATGGGGATCTGAGCAATCTGGTCTAGTTAAAGATGTCCCTGTTCACTGCAAGGGGGTTGGGCTAGATGATCTCTAAAGGCCCCTTCCAACCCAAAGCATTCTATGGAGTCACCATCCCTGGAAGTGTTCAAAAAATGGGTAGACATGGCACTTTGGGTCACGGTTTAGTGGGCATGGTGGTGTTGGGTTGATGATTGGACTGATGATCTTAGAGGTCCTTTCCAACCTTAATGATTCCTCATTTTTACTTTCATTAAAAGTAATGCAGCCACCAAGCCAGGAAACATGAAATTGCTACTCTACCCTTAATTGGTGTAGTGGTTGACTTGGTAATGTTAGGTTAATGGTTGGACTGGATGATCTTAAAGGTCTTTTCCAACCTAAATGATTCTATGATTCTATGATTCTATGAAATATGAGCTCTGATTAGCTAAATATGAGACTTAATAGTCCCTCTCCACTGAAGGTCTGGGTACCACTGCTTCACATTAAACTATTAATTTAAATGGTCTTTGGCCAACCATCTTCAAAACCAAAGAAAATTAAAGACACCTTTCCTATTTCCCTGTCCTGGAGCTATGCAGAGAACAAATTTTGAACTGTTACAAATTCCTGATTCAGCCTAGCATTGGAACTAATATTTGGTTTTGAGAAGGTAATGCTTGATAAATGGAAGTTGAATAATAATTAATAGACCTCTCTTTCTTTTATTTTTCTGGGTGCCTTCTGGACAAATTTTCATTGACTTTTCAAAGTAAATGTTATTGTATTAAGTGAAGATATCAATGATAGCGAAATAAGAACAAAATGTAGAGAGAGGAAAACAATATAAGCCTATTTTCAGCATGCCACAAAGTAATATTTATGTTGATTAGTTCTTAATGTTATAGGAGAAAATGGAGCAAAGGAAATTGTAAAGAGGCATAGGCTGTAGGATGATATACAAAACAAACATTGTCATACACACTGGCAAAAAAATTCCACACTGATATGGGAATCTGTGATGTTATAGCATAATTTGTATTCTGCACTCTATCCAGCCACACTTCACCAGGTCTACTTGTGTTTGAACATCCTCAGAAAAACTTGGACTTCTTCAGAAGCCCAACTCATTAGCAAAAAACCAATCTTTAGAGATATGGAAGTAATATTCAAAGTTCTCAAGTGACCACTAAACTTGGTGATTCCATTTGAGACTATTTTAAAGACAATTCAGAAAAATTTTTTTAAAGGGCTCAGCAACATTTTTTGACTCAGTGGCTAGGTCTGTATGAGTAAAATAAACAGTGCCCAGGGATGTTGCTGGGACCTGGAAGTTGTGGCCTGTCCTGCAGGAATGCTACCTGGTGCATGGGGGGCTGGTGTTGACTTGGATGTTTGCAGACAATTCCTGTGTACATTTCTCAAGCACCAGCAGGCAGTTTGTGTGCCACTGCTCTATTCTGCATGAGCCTGTATTTTACTAGCATGGGGGCAGGCTATCCAGTGGTCTTGCTAATGATGGAATATGTTTTTGAAGTGCCCTATGAGAGTCTGGAGCAAAGCTTCCGAGGAATGTCAAAGCACCTTTACAAAACATCAGTCTAAGTGGGTATTTTGCTAAACTGCTAAACTGTTTCCTTCAACCCATAGTAATTTATGGTCCCCAATTTTTAATGTAGACAGAGAATCCTAAGATGATTCTGACAAAATTTGCTTCATTCATCATTCTAGGGCCACAAAGTAGTTCGTCTTTACATTTTTGTTGAGAGATGGGTGAGTCCTTAACCAGAGTATTTCAGCTGAACAAAATTGTGTTTTAGTTTAAATGAAGTTTCGTGGGGGAAATTTCTCTCTCAGCTGGAAGTGCAAATGGGTATTGGCCATGGGTTGGTCCTGCTGTCAATGATAATGGGGAAATTGATGGTAGATGGCAGGAACAATTTGTTAAGAGCTCCAGCTCACTCCTTTCACAGTTTAAAAATGTCTAATGTGATTGGTTGCTAGATGAACTGGCAGTTCTGAAGAACAGATGGGACTGCAAAATCAGGGCTCGATAAAGCATGCCAGAGGTGGGGCTAGATCTTGTTTTGAGCCTCTATTAATGAGTGTGGGTGGGGATTGTTTCCCCAGTCTGGAATGGTTTACAGCAGTGTGAAATTTCTATGCATACACAGCGAACTCTCATCCCCCCCACTTGCAGTATGCTCATGATTTCTCCAGGAACATGTGTCATCACATAAAATATGTTTGCTAATATAGTGGGAGATGGTATTAGATAACAGTTTGCTAGCACATTCTTGTGTATTAGCAAAATACATTGAAGTTGCATGAGAATTTTTAGTTGGTTTTGAAGCGCTTTAAGACATTACTTGCTAATAATTAGTACAGCAGAGAAGAGCTGACTTCCACCTATCACAAGGGCCAAATTAAGGTTTTAACTCTGGTCTTTTCAGTAGGAGCTAAGAGGTAGACATATTAATTTAGAGGTACATATTCATATTGCAACTCAGATAAGAGAGCAAGTAAGTACCCCAGCAGGATCAACAAATGTTTGGGTAGTAGTTTGAATCTCACTCATCTATTACTCATAAACCATAGTAAATGGTAATTAACTTCAGTGTTTTTAACAAGCTCTCTGACTTTGTACTGAAGTGGACTAGGAGCTGCTGCATGATTACTGTAGCTCAGCTGTTGGGGTGGTAACCTTTAGGGAATGGGTGGTAATGAACAGCTGGTAGGCAGCAAACAAGGTGTGTGGCTTCCTAAGTACTGTTGCAAAACTCTCTATCAAAATATTAAACCAAATCAGGTAGGGCTGATCATAAACGCAGATCAGAAATAAAAGAAGTTATCAAGCTATTTCATTAAAAATTTAAGTGTCAGAAGTGTAGTGGTCACTGGTATTAGAAATTCAAGAGTATGAATTGTAAATCACCTTTTTCTTTGTGAGAGCTTTTATTTTGGTGTAGACACTTTGGAAGGTTTCCACTTGCAGTAACTCCAGGGTATCGATAAGCATACCTGCGCCTATATTCTGATGAGTTTCTGAAGCAGCTCGGGTTCTTGCATCATTGTTTATATTTATTTAGACATTTTAGGATCAAACAGGGTTGTGAATATATAGCAGAAAATTGACTGGCTTGCTGAAACCCAAAGTTTTAGTAGGGCTTTAAATTCCAGTGTTTTAAATAGTATCAGGTTTTTATCCACTGTCATAATGTATATAAATATTCATTAAAGTAAGAACTGAGATGGAAATGTCTAGTTTTCCAGGTAAGCTCCCTACCTACCAAATTATTGTTATTCTTGCCCTTCCTCTTTAGCTCAAAAAGATTTAAATATTTCAACAAGGAGGAACAGCATCAGTAGGAGAGCTGCAGAGCAGCCCAATTCCAACAAATCTTGTGGCAATAGGTATGGTATTCTCTATTTAAAGTGGATCCCTCACAACTGGAGAAACTTCTGATGCATCCTCACATCTTATGGCTGCTGAGATGTTCAATGAAAGTAAACTACCATCTGCCTCTTGATTTTGCAAAACATGTCTGAATCTACAGCTTCATTTCCATTGCTTTTTTGGGGGTTTAAAATTATCCCAAAAGGAGCAGAAGAAATTTTTGTTAAAAGTGGTATAAATGGCTTTTTTTTTTCCTTTTGAATCCAGCAGTTTTTGCTTTGTTTTAATGCAGAATAACAGAAAAAAAACTTTTCTTTTACATTGGTTCAATTTAGTGTGGTTCTCCTTCCTTCACCTCCAATTTGTTTTCCTGGGTGGAAAAATGAGGAATCAGCCAATTTGGAATGGAATGGAATGGAATGGAACGGAACGGAACGGAACGGAACGGAATGGAACAGAACGGAACGGAACAGAACAGAACAGAACAGAACAAACAGAATAGAATAGAATAGAATAGAATAGAATAGAATAGAATAGAATAGAATAGAATAGAATAGGAGTACAATGCAATACAATACAGCAGAGCAGAGCAGAGCAGAATAGCTCAGCTGGAAGGAACCTACAGTGATCATCTAGTCCAACGGCCTGATCACTTCAGGGCTGACCAAAAATTAAGGATGTTATTAAGGACATAGTCCAAATGCCTCTTAAAAACTGACAGGCATGGGACATTGCCCACCTCCTCTCAAGGAAACCTGTTCCACTGTTTGACCACACTCTTGTTGTTGTCACCCAATTCAGGCTAATGTTGAAAAAACATGTTTTCACAAGCTGCTTCTGTTGTGATGTGTTGTATGATGGGTCACAAGCCAGTACTGAGACATTTAACATGGTGCCTCATAAATGTTGGTGGAAACACTGATGGGATTAAAAAGTATCTGAAGAGATGCCTACGTGCTGCAGTCCTTCAGAAGGATGATTTGTCACCATATTAGCTGGTGTGCTTTCTTTTGTAGGATAACATAGTGGATCTCACTCTACAGATTTTCCCTTCACTAGGAAAGGGTCTTTTGTGTTGCGTTGCCTTTACTTCTGCTGTCACATAGTGATGCTATTGCAATTAATGCATCTTGCCCATCAAACAAGCTGTCTATCCTGCTGCACTGTGTGCTTCTCTTGGTGATTACTTAACCTGTATGACTTCTATGTTAACTAACCTGTATGACCTCTATATCACTCAAAAACTTGACTTTTCAACACTTAGCATAATCATCTTCTCTTTCTCATCCACATTATTGGCAATTGCATACCTCTCTGTGTAAAATTTTGCCTTGCTGTGTTTCAGATAATTGTTACCAGCTATTTCTTCAACGTTTTTCCTCCATTATTTTGCCCTTCAGGGACTACAGTGTACTACCTGGACACTACCACATACTTTTTAGGGGGTGACTATTGATATAGGATAAGAAGTGAGAATGAATGCCTGGCTAAGATACGGAGTGATAACTCCATGAACTTCTCATTCTTGTGCAAAGGAAAGAATGTACAGCTTTTAGGTTTTAGTACAAAAGTACAGTATTTGTTAGTCTTCAGGGTCTACTCTAGAATTTGATTGTTACTTTTCAACACAAAGATGGCTATATTGTAGATCAGAGACAATAACCCCTCTATGGCCTATCAAGGTCAAACATTTTCAGAAAAAGAGATACCAAGGATCATAATATCCCACAAAATAAAGTCTTACACTCTAAAAGGCAGTAAAGTACTTGCAAAGTTTAAGCTGGCATCAATAGCTGAATGAGGCTGATATAGCCTTAGAAGCACAGACAGTTAGACTTCCATTATTCCAGAAGAGACATGCTTGGGTACAAGATAAACCAACAGTCATAAATGCAAACACAGTTTAAAATCCCAGCCTTTGATTCCCAGAGTATTTACATAATTTTGAGAGATAAAAATTTAATATATACTACTTCAGATTTGTGGGGGAAAAAAAAAATCTGTTCCCTTTCCAATGATCCAGTAATTAAACATCAAATCCTTGGCATGATACAGTTCAAGTATAAATAAGCTAAATTTTCAAGTTATTTGCAGCTTTTTTTTTTTTTTCATGTGGCTCAGTTAGTTTGCTTTGGCCTTGAACATTTCTTCCAAATGCTCTAATACGCAAATTCGAAGATCAAAAATACCCACCTTCAATCACAACCCAGAGTATTCACTACTAAGTGTTTCCCTTATGATTCGGTCCCTTGGATGCCTTCATTCTTGAAATTATGTTTCCCAAAATTTTAGCATCATTTTAAATTTCAAAACCAGTATCAAGTTAACTTTTTTTTATTTTAATATATTACCGCTTTTCAATGTTTGTCTCTTCCTTAGCTGGCCTGGTTATCTGTACTACTGGAATACCTAATTTTCTTAATGTCCTGTCAATTAATTTTTACTCTCAATTTCTTCATGTCCTAAGAATGCCTTTCTTTACATGTGAAAGGGGAGAGAAAGTGAAGAAGGCCAGCCATAGCTCTCCCTTTGGCTGCTGATGCTATGTTTGTTAAGAATTCTTCAGCACTCCTTCTGAATGAGAATTCTGATGAATTTTTGGATGAAGTTCTGTTATCAATAGAGAAAACTTTTAATGAAAATCAGGTGACATTTGAAAAATACATAAATACAAATCTGGAAATGGAAAACCTCACCAAGTAATTATTAGGATTCTCTCCTCTTTCCCTCTTGAACAAAAATGTAAATTGAAAATGGATGCAGACCTGATACAGCATCATAACTTAATAAATAGACCCTTGTGAAATCAGCTAGCAGTCTTTGTGGATGCAACAGTCTGACTGCAAGATCAAGCTGAAATATTAGAAAAGGATTCTTCTATAACAGAAGACAGCATCTTCTTCATGGAAAATGGGAGATACAATAATTTGTTAAAAAACCATCACTGCAAATTAAAAACCTAATGTACCTTGAAGGCACAGAAATGTAAGGTTTGCAATGGTAAGATTAATAAGGTAAGATTATTGATGAGATAGATGAAAATTAAATTAGAGAAAATAATTTTCTCCATTTCCTAGGAGCCCTCCACTTGGAGCTTCTGATTTGTGCATGTCTCTTCTGAACAGAAAACAAACCAACCAACCAACCAGACATAAACTTCATAGTCACTTAAAAACTACCTTATAAAAAGAAGTAATCAGGGGAATGCATAATGTGGTTGGGCTCCCATTGACCATAAATATCCAAGTTTCATAAACTCATAGAATCATAGAATACTTTGGGTTGGAAGGGACCTTTAGAGGTCATCTAGCTCAACTGCCCTGCAATGAGCAGGGGCAGCTTTAACCAGATCAGGTTTCTCAAAACCCCATCCAACTTAACCTTGAATGTTTCCAGGGATGGGGCATCTACAGCCTCTCTGGGCAATATCTTATTTTTCAACCAAAATAATATATTGGTATTGTATGCATCATCTCACCCCCATGAGATTATGAGCAAAACCTGTTGATGACTTCTGCCTGAAATGGTCTGGTTTGTTTTGTTTTGTTTTGTTACTGTGTACTGCCGTATCACTTTTGCCTCCAATTTCCCTGTTTATCTCAATTCTTATGTACTGTATTGATTCTATAAAATGGCTTCTGACTACAAAATGAAATGTCTTCTTTTGCCCATAATAAATTTGTTCACAGTTCATTTATGAGAGGCTCCCACAGTTTTTATTTTCAGAACAGTTTGAAATGTTCTTTTCTTACTTAACTATTCATTTTTTACTGAATAATTCATGTTATTCTCTTTCCCCCTAAACTACATATATGGGGGCTTTAGACTTTTCTATAAATACTTTTGATAGCTCATTTCCCCCATAGCTAGAATATAACAGATGAATTTAAAATTCTCCATTTGAATGTCTCCACCCAAAACTTTATCTCTCTGAGTTTAGATTCATATTCAGTTTTGTTGTTGTTGTTGGCTTGGTTGGGTTTTTTTTGCTATAGAATGGTCTGTATTTAAACTTTTGGCCCAAAAATCTGATACAGAAGTGTTTGAGAAAACTTCATAGTTCTAACTAGTCTGCTTGCTGATCAAATTTGTAAACTAATGTTAGATATTAGCTGTATCAGGGAACAGGAAAGGGCATTTAGACAGTTCAAAGCATCTTGGAAGACTAAGATTTTCTGATGTCAATGGAGCTTCTATAGGTTACACCAATAGAAGACTGGTTGGGGAGGTAATTTTTAGATTGAGAGCTTGCCTTGGACTAGATTTTATTGTCTGCATCCTTCACTTTCTATGCACCCACGTCACTGTGTCCTCATAAATTTTTCTCTTATTTTGTCCAGGTTTTCTCCTATCTGACCCTATAGGATCAGTGGCACTGAAGGATGACTGAGATTGCAATATCACATACAAACAATACAATCATCTGCTTATGAGATTTAGCAGAAAATAAAAATTTAACTGAAAATAAGAATTTAATTTTTTTTTTTTTCTTTCCTACGCAAGATTTAATTTCTCTCTGTTATGTTAACCCTTCAGGCCTATACAGAAAATACATGGTGAGAAGAATTCTTCTTTTTGTATACCATCCTTGAAAGTAATTTTGGTATTCCTTTTTATTAATTCTGCAACGTTTCATGAGTACCAATAAGAATACATCTAAAAAGAAGCAGAGCATATGCCATGACTTGGTGAATTGTCCAGGTTTAACTTAATGCCTAATTTGAAAACTGCACATTTGATCCAGGAATCATTAAGAGGTAAAGCTCCAAGGTAGCATTTTCACAGTCATTTGTCAAAGCAAAACACACTTTAAGTAGTGCAATCTAACTCTGGTTTTGAAAAAGAATTGCTTGTAAACCTGCCTATGAGAGCAGGAAAGGATAATATCGATTCTTTAGTATTCTGCCTGACTGCACCAGCAGTACATTACTCGTGTGCCTTTCATTTAACCATGGCAAAATACAGATTAGACGGAAAATTGCTAAACTGATCCCTGTATTATACATGGACCTGGTAACTACATAGGTACAGGCATTTCCTTCTCTAAGGCTATTGTCAGATGGTTATGGCTTTGCAAAACCCTAATCCGTTGTGAGGACTTGCCCGTACTCGTTGCATACCTTAGGATAAATTCTTTGGTAGTTATATTTCTATTATACTCTATACTCCATTTCAGGAATTGTTTCTGATGCCTGTATGTTGCATTCAAACCTCAACTATATACAAATCATCTTCAATGTTTGTGAT
Source organism: Pelecanus crispus (assembly GCF_030463565.1). Taxonomy (NCBI): domain Eukaryota; kingdom Metazoa; phylum Chordata; class Aves; order Pelecaniformes; family Pelecanidae; genus Pelecanus; species Pelecanus crispus. Next base: position 98,997,433 of record NC_134644.1, on the reverse strand, counting down.
GAACAACTCACTATAGATCACTGCTGGTAGAAATTACTTGTAGTTTTCATAGCTGAATTTGCACTCTAAGGACCTTTAAATGTTTTGACTCAATACTTTTTATGATTTGAGAAGTATTAGAATCTCCAGTTCTGTTTGGGGAAAGGCTGGGTGGTCATCAGTACAAAGACCAGTTATCTTTGGCTGACTATAAAAATTTATGGTTAAAACCAATTTTTCAATCCCAATATGTATGTGGGTTGTTCTGGCACTGCAAAACAACAAAACCAGACCACCAGACAATGCATAGTTTCACTTTTCACTTATTTTTCTGGTCAAATGACTTTATTTTCATTTGACCTAGAGAAATCCTAAATCATATATATCAAGGAAGGCAATGAAATGAGAAAGGAAATATGCTAGAAAGAGATTGCAACTCCAGAAATCTAGCATAAAAGGAGCTTTTGGGGTTTGGGGGTTGTTTGTTTGTTTGTTTGTTTGTTTTGGTTCATTTTGGGCTTTTCTGAGAATTTATCCATCTTAGATATTGTTTGTGAGTTTGAGTGGAGTACCAATGCTGATCGTAAAAGAATATCTTATTTTGTTGGTTGTTGTACGTCAGATGGGTATATGTTCCTGGAACTGTTCGACTTCTGAGAACAGGACACAGGCATATTATTGAGTTTAGCATCTCTAAGGTGTTTCCTTCTCCAACTTTGACTTTGACATACTGATAAAGAATACCTTGCAAACAGATTTCTTGTAGAGTTAGAATATGCCCAACTGTCTATAGGAATTTCCAATATAGGAATTTCCAATATAAGGCAGAAGTCATATCAGAAATCTTAGCTCTAAGAACGCCATACTCTTCCAGTACCTGAGAGATGTGAAGTACCTGAAGTTTAAGAAAAGAACTACAGGGTGGGTTTTTTTTTTTTATTTTTGGAATAACAGTACTATTACTACTAATTCTACTGCTATTACTACTACTACTAGGCCTTTCTGTTCCTTGACCTATAAATTGTACCTCTTCTCTGTGAATCTGGGTTTTCACTGAAGGAAAAGAACCATGTGAGGAATTAAGCATATGCATCAGAATGGGGAATATGGCATAAACAGAAAATGTGATTCTGTCTAGACATATTTGCAATGCTAATGTAGTATAAAAAGGCTGTAACATTACTGTAAACCTCTTTTTATTTTGTGCCTCAAGTCACCTTTGCAAATGGCAGAGTTCCTGTCAACCATACATTTTTTGTCACGGGCTTTTGAATAAATGAATCATCACCAAACAGAAAGTTTGATTGCTTCCTTCTCTTTATTTTAAGCTCTGAAAACTCCCCAGACTCACAAAATGAAACAGCTTAAAATAACGAATAATGAAGCCATGTGCATTTGCTCCAAATCCATAATTGCTTGGTTTTATTCCTAGAATATCAGAAAATAATTAGGAGACTACACAAATGGCTGGATGCTTACATAAAATGCACACACATTCTCAGCTCAGCAAACTCACAGTAACAGAATAATGAATTACTGTCATATACAAGGATTAAAAGAAAAAAAAAAAAATCCACATGGAAGACTGCATTGCAGGGTCTCTCTAAAACTAATTATTATTATTTTTTGCCTAATATATGTGTAATCATTCTCTTCAGAACTGTCACAGCTTGAGCTGAAATAATCACTCTATGAGGCAAAAACCTCTCATTTATGCTGATAAAATGCAACTCATGACAACTTCAATCCTGTGTTTTTGATGTGATTCAGAATAAACCATCTGCAATAAACAAATGTATTAGGGATGCTAAGAACTGGTAGAAGTGCACTTTGTTTCAGTTGTGGATCAGTTTAGTTTGTATGAAGAAAAATAACAGTCACAGGATTTCCTTACAGAAAATAGAGCAATGTCCTCTTGTAGAAGTTTAGTTTGGGGTCTAGAAACATTAAGAACTTCTGGTGGGATTAAGACATTTAACTGCTGAGGAACATGCAAAAACTCTCCTGGACTTGTGGCAGGGAGAATTATTATTTGCAGATGACTTAGCAACTCAGAGCAGAAAGAACCCAACAGTTAGAGTAGTGTTAATAGCGTTGTGAGCAGTGAAATACAGTAGTGAAATACATGTTCCAGGTGGGCTAGTAAAAGTGGACAGAATTGTATTCATAGAGCTGCATTAAGTTGCATGTGTGTTAGTAGATATAATAGTCTCTTCTCAGAATTATGGCTATGTCTATAATGGCATTCACTGTGTGAAAGAGCAGAGTCTCACTGAAAATGGAAGGCTAATAATCTCCCGAAATCTGATGTTGAAAGTCAGTATTCAAATTTGATGGGCCTAATTTTTCCCTTATTTACACCATTTTTATGATGATCTAACTCCATTCACTTCAATAAAGCAGTTGTGCCTGATTTACAGGGACTGTGTGAGAAGTGGTGCCAAAGAGTGTTGTATAATCTGTTCATAAAAATTCCCACCATCAAACACCTTCTCTGACAACACAGTTCTAGGTTAAATGCCTGACTGCCCAAAAGTATATCATTAAAGCCAAATTCTGTCCTTAGGTGCACTCCAAAGAAATATGACTTTGGTCTGTAATACACAACACGAAACACTGAAGAGGACCAATCCATCCAGCTGTATGTCTTTAAATTAAAACACACATTTTAAACAGTGAGTTAACTGAACTTACAAAATAAACAAATGCAATCCATTTTGATTTTATTTTGCAAAACATCTCAGTATAGAATCAACTTCAGCAGTTGTCTCCAAGTGATGCCCTCATTATGCAGGGCAACTTGTAAAATCCATATGGGTGAAACAAAGTCATAGCCAATGTGCTGAGCATGAACATACTGGAAAATCTCAATATGAATTTCCATTATATTTGGGAAAAAAAGGTATGAGACAGGGATCTTCATTAATAAATATAATTTTGATAATCTGTGCCATCACCATGCTAAAAGCTGGTGTCTAAACACTTCTGTGGCAAACGTAATTTCTGAGGCTGCTTCTGGAAGAACAGATTAGTATAGCTGAGAAATACGAAATATTTAATTATGTTAACAAAACAGCAGGCAGGTGGAACAACACATGCACTAGAGCAAAGGCCTTTAGCACTGAACAACCCCCTCCTCCCCCAGCTCTCCCCTCCAATCAAACAGTGGTTGTCCACAAACACTTGAGAGACCTCTGCCAGATCATACAACAAGCCTCAGCCAATTAACCATGACAAAGAAAGTGCCACAGCTGGGGGTTTAGCAGTTAGAGTTGCATTTGTGTCCCAGCCTACTCCTCTGAATCCTCCTGCTTTAGCTGTACCATGACCCTGGGACCCAGGTGCCCAAAATTGATTGTTGGCAGATTGTAAATTATACTGGCCGTCTGTGCCTGGCTTGCTGGGTCAGCGAGTGAGAGAGGGCCAGCGGCACTGACCTGCAAATGCAAGGTGTAAAGCTGTGGAGGAGCACAGGGTGGCAGTCAGTCGTATGGCTTTCCTGAATGATGGACCAGTCTCAGCGAGGCTGCCCTCAGCCAAGCCCTGATTTCTGACTGCAGGCTGGGAGGCAGACCACAGAGAGCTTACTTCACTTCTGTGGAGATACCTTTTCCAGAATTGCTCTCAGTATTGCTCCTGTCACTTGCTGGTTTAAGGATGTATAGTCAATGCATTTACTGGTTGGGTTTTTTTTTATTTTTTTTATTTAGCCCCAAATATTTACATACACTGAGAAAACTTAGTAGCTAACTGAAGAGTATGTTCTTGCGTTGACAACCAGCCTTTTACAATAAGTGAGCATTTATTAACCTGAAAGTGTGACACAGTCCTCAGATTAGTCAGGCTTTTTCAGGCATTAAAAGCACTTGTATGGTACACCATCATAAAAATGTCCATTTCAGCTGCTGAACCGTTTAAAAAACATACTGATATATCTTCTTGTTGTGCTGTATTGTCAGTATTCAAAATAAGTGTGCATATATAAACATAAATTCTTTGCCTGACAGAGTAGGTTTTCTAATATAGCGCCAGAGGAGAGTTTACCATAAGCTGTGACCATGTTTATACTTCATACAACCTTTCAAGGCTTATTGCCTTGTGCTTTGTATGTATAATGTAGAGATCTGACCCATGACTAAGATCACATAGTCATAACAGAAATAGTAAATAATATTAAGTCAAAATTTTGAGTTGTGAGTATGAGTAGGAGAAGCTGGTGACTTGTCAGATACCTTTGATACATTCTTGCTGAGTTGTTTTTTGTTTGGTTTTGGGGTTTGTAGATTTTTCTTTTTTTTTTTTTTTCAGATTAAATACTGTTTTCTTGAGTGTAAGGACAAACAAATGACCAAAGAAAGCTTCTTATCTCATGACACTCAGACCCAAAGCTCTCATTTCTAATTTAGCATTTTCTCAGACCCAAGTTCTCTGTGCTTCTATGGCTGAGTTTGGTACTTCTTTGACAACATTTGTCTCCAGATCTGTAGTATTAGTCTATATCTCTTTATATATTTCCTTTGACAATTTATGTTTCAGGACTTTGAGAACATTGGTTTCATGTGTTTTCTAATTCTTACTAGATTCATCTTCCTTGAACATGCTCACTCTCCCCTTAAGCCACTTAAAACATAAAATTTTAGCATCCTGTGGCATCTTCAGATGCAACAGACCTGAAAGATGAAACTTATGGAAAGTATTTGCCAGTATGGAAAAGTGTACTGTTGGAGATGTTTGTTCCAATTTTTCAAAGTTTTAGTGTCTCATGCCACTTGCTTTTGGTGCTGGAATCCTCTGAGGCAGTGCCAGGGAAGATCTTGGTGCCATTTTTTCCCTGATTTTCTCCTTGACACACCTACTTCTCCCTCAGCCTCTATGCTTGTTTTCTTTACACAGATTCAAGAGCTTCTTACCATACTCTGTGAGACCTGGATGGTAACACATAGGTGGTTATTTCTTTTAGTCACATATGATACCTCTTAATTTTGTAGGAAAACTGAGCTTTGAAAATTGATGTGATTTTATGAAACTCCCTCCCTTTTTTATTCCTGTTTTCTTTAAAGTCTTTATCTTATCTATTTAGGCTGTAAACTTTTCAGGGTAAAGATTTTTTTTTTTTCCTCATATACAATATATTAAGACATAAAATGTGCTCTGGTCTCAGTTAAGACCTCAAATTGTTACCCTGGGAGCAAATGAGTTTGAAGACCAAGAAAAAAAAAAAATTGTTCTCCTAATCAGAGAGAACAGAAAAAAAAATATTCAGCAACCAAGCTCTCATTACTTTAGTATATATGAATTATAGTGTTCCATACCTCTAAAACCATCTGCTGACTTTTGTTACATTAGCTGAAATGTAATCTCTAGTTAAATGATAATTAAGCAATATTACTGCAGGGAAAGGGCAAAGAGAACACACAGAAAGAACCTTATCAAGAAAGGGTCACTCTGTACTACCTTCTCTAAGGAAACACACACACACACGCACAAATTCTGTCAGAGAGTGAGCAATTGCTGTGGTCATAAAGTAAAGAATTGTTGTATAGGTCCTCTCTTGTTTCACATTTTCTTTTGAGTTTTGTGTGCTCTGTGTGGAATGAATCTACAGGACAGAGCAGAGAGGAGTTTACAGAAGAGCCTAAGCTGTCATGAAGATCTTATTTCACAGTGCTAAAGCTACTGAACCAGTTGAAGAAGAATGAACGCACTGGAGCTGATCCAGAGAGTTGCATGGTGAAGCACGAACTGTTCTTGCTGGACTAGTGGGAAAGAACCAACCCTTTAAGCTCTTTGGGCACCATGCAGTCCTTTGGACTTCCTGTAGGGGATACAAAGATAAAGATTTGGATGTGAGCTAACCAATCTGGATAGCCTAAACTCAAATATTTAGCCTTTGAAATGGCAGGAGTCACCCCTTTGTCAATGTAATTAGTTGTATAGATGACTCCTATGTGTGTGGGGCATGGAGATTTTTCATACTTTATTTTCCTTTTTCTTTAAATGGTAGGATTTTCAGCTAGATGCTAGGAGAGATATAACAGCAATAACCACAGCTTTATCACCTTCTCTTAGGGGACTGAAAATGGGGGAGGTCCCATTTGGAAAGGTTATTTCAGAATCTCATTTCACAGTAGGGGGGAGGAGGGACCACAGTCAATCACAGCCTTCCTCTTCCATTACCTACATTCAAAAAGAAGTTTACTACAACTGGGTTTGAGGGGGCAAAAGTTTACCAGGGAAGTACAGTTCTTTGGAGGGACCAGTTGTTTTAGAGGAACAGAAATCAAAGTGTTATCAGGTACCAGGTCTTGGTGAATAGATAAAGAGAAAGTAAACATTAGCTTGAGTCTTGAATGGTGCTCATCTTTAAAAAGGCTTAATGTTCTTTGCCACATGTTTATTTGTTGTCTCAAAAATGAGACATCTCCAATAAACTACAGCTTCTATTAAAAATGCAAAGACAGTAAGATATTCCCTAAATCCACAAAGGACTGGTGTCTTTTGGAATTTACTGCATAGGTTTCCTGAGTTGCACTGTTGACAGTAGCAGACACTGGATTTTCTATTGATTTTTTTCTCCTTTTATAACAATTCTTTTCTAATGATCTTTCACTATCCTAAACAGATTGTCTCCTACCAAACTTCTCAGCTTTTCCAAGTACAACCAAAAAGCAAATTTCCAATTTTACTGACCAAGACCTTTCACCTTATACATATTTCAAGAGATGTATTTTGGGAAGGCATTTGTTTCCCCTTTTCTTTCCCATTTTTCCTCATGCTGTTCAGAATGGTTTTTATCATCCTGTTTCACTTTTATTTCCATATTAACAACTGAACCTTTGTTAAGCTGCAGGCTTGCACAGCAGAGAGAGTGGGAATGATCACAAAAGCTTTCCTGTCTTTCATAATCATTCTTCTAGATCAGCCTGAACATCCTGCCTTTGAGATAGCACTTCTACAAAACCCATGTTTGGTTGCCAGTAATAAAGGTATTGATTCTCTTTTATATTGATTCTCTTTTATATTGATTCCCTCTCTCAAATAGCCTTCTCATGTGTGTTCCTGTACTCTACCCTCTTCGCTGGGGTGTGTTTGTTTCAAGGATCTCACCCAAATGCATCATACAGATGCAAGTATTGTCATCCGTAAATTAAGCCCTGAGATAGTTTCAGGGTTAATCCTTTGCTGAAAGAAAGAAAGGCCCAGAAATGGGAAAAAAAAAAAAAAAAAATTGGACACATGACTAAATACGCATGAGTAAGAACTATTTATATTGTCTGTAGTGATATATTTTAGCACTAGCTATCACTTTCTTTTCTAATTCTGCAGTTCCTTTCTTATGGTGCATTTTGTTTCTCTGCTGGGAAGGACAATGTTGTTCTTAATAAAAACACAATATTGATTTTACTTAGAAATATATAATACTAATCCATGAATAAAATATTAAACATTGTTTGTTTCACCATGAAGCATGTCAAAACCCTTGTAAAACAAATTATTTAGATAATATTGGTATTTCTGTGGCTATTTGTTTAGTTAGTATACTACAGCTCCGTAACAGTTGACCTTTTTTTACTACCTAGCAGCAAACCTCTTTTCAGTCAGAAATAATCTTGCACTGTATTTGGAATAATGCCTTACTTTGCTGTATACTTTATCACTGTAGTACTTCAGTTTTACACTAGTGTATATTCACTGATGAAGAACTTTTCATCACTAGAGTAACAAAGTAGGAAAAGAAGCTTGTTGTTTGTAGTTGTGTACTCAGTACTCAGGGTAGATGTCAGAGGGCTGGGGTTCACAGACTTGTTGATGTTGGGAGAGACCTCTGAAGATCATCTGGTCTGACCCCATTGCTCAAGCAGAATCTCCTAAAGCAGGTTGCTCAGGACTGTACCCAGTTGGGTTTTCAGTATCTCCAAGGATGGAGACTCCACAACCTCTCTGGGCAACCAGTTCTAGTGTTCAATCACCCCTAAATTATTTTTTTCACATGTTTAAATAGAATTTCTTGTATTTCAATTTGTGGCCATTGCCTCCTGTCCTGTCAGTGGTCACTACTGAGAAGAGTCTGGCTCCCTTTTCTTCATTCCCTCCATCAGGTAATTATATTCATTGATAAGATCCCCCCTGAATCTTTTCTTCTCAGCCTCAGCTGCAGTCCCTTAATCATCTTCATGGCCCTTTGCTGGAATTGCTCCAGTATGTTCTCATCTTGTACTGGAGAGGCCAGTCCTGGACACAGTACTCCAGATAGCAACAGGAGCACAACCATTCATTTGATATATTGGCCACTTCTCCCAGTTTTATATCATCTGCAAACTTGCATAGGGCACACTCTGTCCCATCATCCAGGTCTGCAATGAAGATGTTAAACAGTACTGGCCCCAGTATCAATGCCAGGGGTACATTACTAGGGACTGGCTTCCAGCTAGACTTTGAGTTACCAGTCAGGAGCCCATCTTCTGCAGCTGAATCTACCATAGCCTAGACCCTGACTTGAAGAATTTTCTTCATCTTTATGCATCTTAGATTCATAATACCTGAAAAAGGCAGTAGCTCTTCTTAAGTTTTCAATAAAAAATACTATGAAAGAGCTAGACATTATTTTTAGTCAAGCATTTTACCTCCTTTTATCAGTTATGATTTGCAAATTGCATTTCTCTGTTAAAAAGGTTGCAACACATATTTTTATCACAGGAGACAACTTCCTTGTTTCAAGTCTTTTTCTTAACAGTTCTTGGGAGAATCTGCAAGAACTCAGATTTCATTTCATCAGCAACAGCTATTCAACTTCAAAGAAACCACATTTTCTATTATTTTTATGTTATTAAAAAAAGAGTCCAGATAAAAAGATATAAATTAATTCAACTCTTATAAGAAGTGTTGTATCGGCTAAAAAGTGATTCCTTTTTTTGTTTAGGAAGAATAGGTTTTTAAACTAGTTTAATAAGAGTTTAGACAAAGTAACATCAGCCTAATAATCCCTAGTAGTACCATAACTCTGTTTTAAGCACACTTATAAACTATCTAATGTGGCATGTCCTTTATTTTGTTAAAAATACAATGTAATAAAGAATAAGCATTTTCTGCATAGAGCAAATTGAGACATGACAAAGAGTTAAGTATTCTATAAATGCTTCTGGCACCCTATAAATCATCAGCTAAAGAAAATGCTGACAAATATCAACATCAATGGAGTATTGATCTACCAATGCACTTCAGCCTCTCACTAAATAATTTTCCTTAAGCATACAAATTAAACGGACAAGAATGGAAAATCAGGTCTTTGGCACCACTAACATCTTCAACAGATTTGCAGGGAGTTTTGTAATTATTCTCTTCTGATCTTCTACTGTTCTCAGATGACTTCATTTGGGATGGCAGAGATCTCTGTAATATCACATTTCATGTGCTTCAATATATGAAATATGAAAATAAGCATTTAGTAACATGCCACTTTGTGTGCATTCAGTGTGTGCTGTAAGATTGGCAATTAAGAACAGTGGAAGATTGTAATACAAAGAAAATTTCATACTAAACTTGAATATTGAATTACATTATCTGGATTCTAAGATAGCTTTTTATCAATTTGGGTAGCACACTTGATTTCACCTGGATACCCTATAGAAAGAGGGCCTCCTGAGAATGGGTAATGTTATCAGAATCTTCTAGCAGGTGACATTTGAAAAAGAACTTCCAAAGGTTGTGTCATAAGTAGATATGTCTTTTTTACCTAATAAACTAGGGCTGGATGTTAAATGCAGACAATAATATTTTATTATATTATCAGAGTGTCCAAAGAGAGGTTGTGAGACAAACACGTAACTGTTTTGTTACCCTTTCATATGTGTTGTAAAAATTAATTGCTACTAGAAGTCAGGTTATTTCAATTTATTTTCTCCTATTTGATGGATTCCTTTGTTAATGTAATGATTTAGGGGTGCTTAACTTCTCCTACAATTCAGGTCCTGAAATTTTTCATCAAGACAAAACAAACCCAAGCATGTAATCATCTAATTCTTGGGAAGAGTGGTTTAATGATTAAAATCTTAAAAGCCCACTTCTCCTTTCCATTACTCTGCTTTTTATTTCACTGACATGTTTCTGGTTTTAGCTAAATTAAGGCAACAGTGAAACAAGCTCAGTTTGATGTTAAATTTTTGCACCATTTTATGAAGAATTCTATAAATGGAGGAAAAGTGGTGAGTCAACATAAGAGTAGGAAATAGCAATCACCATTTTAACTCCAGATGTGTCATCCAATTAACCAAATAATTTCCATGCAATAACAACTGGTATCAACAGTGTTTGCATTCCATACTTGAAAATGTAGCCTTTCTAATGAATTTATCTTATGAATAAGCTTTCTGTAAATATATATATGTGTATGTATATGTGTGCATGCATTTTTCTGAGTAATAAATTAAACCAGAGATTTAAAACTCTTTACCCACATTAGCATGCTCCATCCCAGGAACAAGTTACACCACACGGTTCATGAGTTGTATCCTGTCATGTCTTTCTCCAAAGTCCCCTCTCTGCTCTGTAAAAATTCTTCCTGCTGTTGCTGAATAGGCAACACTAGCTGCAGCTTCTGCAATATACATACCACACCTGGCTCATGTGCTGTTGATGATACCAAACTCAAAAACTTGTAGAAATTTGCACCTTCTGGCTGAAACCAGTATGAATCTGACTGTATAAAAGTGTAACACATTAACATGGAGCTAATGACCTTGCATACAGAACAACAAAGGTTATTATGTATTCTCAGGCTGAGTGGAAGGAAGGACTCATGAGAAATATTGTAGGCATTTGTTACATAAATATGTTAGTCTTGTTTAAAGGTTGGCAAGTTCGTCCCTCTGGTTCATTTTCATTTATGTGTTACAAGTCATATTATGTATTAATTATTGTATTTTGATCACGTAGCTTGTTAGATAATGCATGATCATCTCTCAGATCTCAGCTGAAATTTTAAATGCACACTGAAACACATGTCTACAGAGCAGTTCCTCAGAATATGCTCTTAAAATTAAATACCAGTGAATAACTTCTTAAAAGTCTAAGACTGCAGATCATAATGTTTTTATAAAACGGACTTACATACATAGTGAACCTGTAATCTAGATGGTAAATCTTCCCCCTCCCCCTTTTTTTTTTTTACAGCGAGGGGCTTAAAATTATACACATTACATTACTATATCTTGTGGGTCACTAGTTATTAGCCACTGACTTTCCATACAAAGTTATTTTTTAGTAAATTATGAAACTTGTAGCTTCCCATCATAGAATCATAGAATCATAGAATCGTTTAGGTTGGAAAAGACCTTTAAGATCATCCAGTCCAACCATTAACCTACACTACCAAGTCTACTCTAAACAAATCAAGGGTAGACTAGACTAAACCATGTCCCCAAGTGCCACATCTACCAGTTTTTTGAACAGTTCCAGGGATGGGGACTCCACCACCTCTATGGGCAGCCTCTTCCAATGCTTGACCACTCTCTCCATGAAGAAATTTTTCCTAATAACCAATCTAGACCTCCTCTGATGCAAGTTGATGCCATTTCCTCTCATCCTATTGCTAACTATTTGGGAGAAGAGACCAACACCCACCTCACTACAACCTCCTTTCAGGTAGTTGTAGAGAGCGATAAGGTCTCCCCTCAGCCTCCTCTTCTCCAAACTAAACAACCCCCAGTTCCCTCAGCTGCTCCTCATAAGGCCTGTGCTCCAGACCCCTCACCAGCTTCGTTGCCCATCTCTGAACACACTCCAGCACCTCAATGTCTTTCTTGTAGTGAGGGGCCCAAAACTGGACACAGTGTTCCGGGTTAGCTCAGTTGGTTAGAACACGGTGGTAATAATGCCAAGTTCACAGGTTCAATCCCTGCTTACTGCAGGAGGGTTGGGCTCGATGATCTTTCAAAGTCCCTTCCAACCCAAAGCATTCTATGATTCTATGATTCTATTCCAGGTGCAGCCTCACCAGTGCCGAGTACAGGGGGACAATCACCTCCCTGCTCCTGCTGGTCACACTATTCCTGATACAAGCCACGATGCTGTTGGCCTTCTTGGCCACCTGGGCACACTGCTGCCTCATGTTCAGCCGGCTGTCAACCAACACCCCCAGGTCCTTTTTAGCCAGGCATCTTTCCAGCCACTCTTCCCCAAACCTGTAGCGTTGCATGGGGTTGTTGTGACCAAAGTACAGGATCCAGCACTTGGCCTTGTTAAACCTCATACAGCTGGCCTCAGCCCATCGGTCCAGCCTATCCAGGTCAGAAAATTTTTGTAGAAAACAAAATCAGTGATGGAGTCAGTTGCATACCTACTGTACTGTTTTCATGTTGACTCTGTATTTTATCTTCATATCAGCTGAATTATTTCCCCAGAGTGTAATGGTAGGTCCAGCTGACACAGCGTCTCTTCTCTAGGGTTCATCAATACTGCCATTAAAAATCCATGGAGAATTTTCCAAGAGTTACATGGGAACTTGCCACCCAGCCACCCAGACTATCAAAATTTACTTGAACCCTGCCATGAGATTATCTAAAAGAGCCTAGAAGCTTATCTCATTTTGGTCTAGGTTGTTCCTCTTCACATCACTGTAGAAATTTAAGAGAATCCATAGTTACAAATGAGAAAATATATGGTGGCTTTGACTGCAAGGCAGCAGTGTCTGATACAGCAATGTGCACGTCTTTTAATTCTCAAAATTAAATTTGCTTATACTGAACTTTATTCAAGATTATCACATATTTGTGATTCAAAGGTAAGGAAAATCATTGGTCAGAAAGCTTGAAGTGGTTTAGGTAGACCAATATTTGGAAAGAAGTAAAACTGTAAGCCAAGAACAGAAAAACCTTGCAAATGATATGGCTGTGTAGAAGGCCTTTGTCAGATAGGAAGACAGTTTTTTAGAGGCAGCAGTTTTCCAAGAGAAAGACTAATTAGGCAAAGGATTTGTGCAAAGTTCCACAATACAGTGTTGGCTGCTTTGGTTTTCATCTGGTATTATAATCAGAATATTAGCTTAGAATAACCAGGACTATAGTCTGTTACTTATTGCATTCACACATAACAATAAGATGATCCTTGTCTAAAAAAAAACATTTACAATTTAGATAGAAGATGAGGAAGAAAAACTAGAGAAGAAGAAAGATAAATGAGATATTATCAAAGCTGGGAAATAAAAAAAATTAGCAGCACTGATGGCAGCACATCACTTGCTTGACCACTGTCAAGTGGCACCAAGATGTAGGTGAGAGTTAAAGGCATATATGAAGAAAGATACTGTGACAACTCATTAATAGAGAACTCCTCCCTCTGTAGTATTCACTGTCTTCGTAGACAAAAGGGTACAAAACAGTATTTTTCCTCCGTTAAATCTCTGAGTGAGTAGGGTCTGCATTATTTTACCATTTGCTACAATACTCTTACAGTGAAAGAAAACAACATGAGATTATTTAGAGGAGATGAAACCAAATTAAAACCAAAACCAAAACAGAAAACAAAACCAAAAAATGCAACCAAAAAAACCATTCCTGTAACTGCTTCATATCCTCATAAAAAAACCCCTTAGCAATTGAACAAATCTCTATGTGGAGAGTAGGAATCCATCCTGACACCTGCAGATAATCAATTTATGCCCTGAAGCATGATATTTGGTTTACCCTTATTATTTATTTTGGCATGCATAGCTACAAATGTTGTTAGTGTTCATAAAATTAACCCACTTCTTTTTAACATTCAACCAGGGTATTTGACTTGATGGCCTCCTGTGAGGGTGAATTTCACAGGTTGATTATATGCTGCATAAAGGAGCATTTGCTTTTATTGGTTCTAAATTTACTGCTTTTTAATGGCAGAGAAGAAAACTGGAGAGTAAAAAGCCATTTTATTGGCAAAAGCTGTTAGATTGCCCCAATGAAAACTGAGTAGTATGTTGTTGTTGTTGCAAAAGGGAAGAAAAAAATCCCAGAGAATCCTAAATATGATGGTTTTATTGTATGTATGTGTGGGTAGGAGTGGGGAATGAAGAATTAACTCCACAAAGCTCTAGGAGAAATATGGAATGACAGGAACATTAAAAAGATCTAAAATGCAGCAGAAGGGAATAATGAAATGATATCTCTGAGTATATTGGGTAGAATTAGGATGTTGACCTTTGTGGTATATCATGCAGGAAACTTAGTTAAAAACATTCCAGGTTCACTTTAACAGAAAGAATGAGTGACAAAAATGCCAAATGGGATTAGTATAATATTGATCACAATTACATTAGCAATAGGGCTGAAACACGATTCAATAAAATTGAAGACTTTACATTATAGTAGAAAAAAATTAGGGAAAGTACAAGAAACGTTGAATTAAAATTAATAGAATTAAGTCACAAAAAAGAAGTACCCTAAGGCATGCCCAAACCATGCAATGGTAATGGACTGCCTTCAAAATTTCTATGTATGGCTTATATCTACTGTAATGAAAACAGATCAACACAACGAGCAAAAAGAAATACCGAAAAAAGGAAAAGAAGGGACAAAAATAAAGTAACTAAAGCTGAATAAATAAATTAAGCTGAATGAGTTAAGCAGAATAAGTCAAGCTCAAACTTTAAAGGCAAAGAAATAAGAAAGGAGAAGGGGAAAAAAATTATTAAATAACAGAATATTTGTTTGTCTGATAACATTTGCCACATGTAGCAAAGAGTAACTTGCCAAAATCATATGAAATCTAACTAACTCTCCCAGCCTGAGGAAGTTTGGCTTACCTCATTTTAGGTAACTATAGAATAGATTTATCTCTGAGCCAGCTGCTTAGAATTTATGTTTTAATAAATGGGAGAAACAGTTCTTCTAGGATCATCTGGCCTATTTTAGATAGCTACCTTATGATACAGCAAACTGTGCTGCAGAACTGCCTCTTTTTTCTTCCCTTACCAAATAATGACTCTGGACAAACAGAGCAGTAGTAGGTAGACCTCTCATGGTAAATGCAGATGTGATAAATCTTATTTCCAAAGTCATCGCCAGAACTCCTAAATAAATTAGCAGATCGTTTTGGTGCTTTTGAAAATATAAGGAAAATAGGATATTGGACAAATACTGTGCCAGATGGTGACTATATGGAGGACTGTGCACAGTACTTCAGCAACAGAACAAGCCATCCACACATTTTTATCTTTCATTGTATGTCACCTTCTGTATAGGTAGCAGGGCACTAAAGGTGAAGGATAACCATCTAATGGATGAATTGCAGACTGCCGTTAACAGCCTGGGTAGGCTGAGAGATGAGTAAGATCCTTTGGACACCAAAAGTCTTATGAAAAGTGTGAAGGTGTTGCAATAGCAACTAATTAACTTCTCAGAAGGACTTATTTCTATGAGCAAAACTCTGTGCTAGCATGGCTATCCACCTTCTGAATGAACTTGGCTCATGTAGTTCCAATCCACAACAAAGACAGAATTTGGTTATGTGGATATGCCCTAACTAAGCAGAAATATCTGTAACAACAGAAATGCTTTGTTGCTTGAAGGTACTACAGACTTACAAATACTAATAGGCCAGAAACAAAAAATAGGGTTAGAATAGGAATGCTGTGGAAATTACTCTTTATTTGAGAAAATTAGGGGATACTGAGAGGCCGCTCAAAAAATTACAAATTTTAGAAGCAGCTTGAAAAAATAAATGAAGATAGGGAAAGCCATAGAAATAATTGCTGTATGGAGAACCTGCACAAAGGTCTGTAAGAGGTCCCAGTGTTCATATCAGTGGCTTGCAAAGGACAGACTTCCACAAAAACCTGATAAAGATTCAACAGTCTTCGGTGAGCAATGGTTTATTATGTGACTTCTATGTCATTAACCCCGTAGAAAATACTGACCTACTTTTCCATGCACCTGTACAAATGGTGCAATAGTGTGTCGTCCCCCCCCCAGAGGTCTTGTGAGGATAGAAAGGATTGGATGAAATGTTCATGTACAGTAATGATAGCCGTGCATGTGGGAATCCAACTATTAGTGAGGAGTATGGAAAAATTGGACTTGGTCTCTGTGCAGAGATTTTTTTTCCTTGTGTATTGGATAAAATATTTACATCTGTAAACATCAGGCTAAATTTGCTGCCTATTTGAGTCAAAAAAAAAGGTTAAAATCTCTCAAATCTTATGAAAGACTTCAGACAAAAATCCCTGAGTTTATCCATAGGCAAAAACAAGGGAGAAAACATACAGCTTCAGTGCTAGGGAAGAACTTTACCCCAGTTTTAATGTGGGGATGTACAGTCATTTAATGACAATCATAATGCCTAATGTAAAGAATGAGGTAACTCCCTAGCTGGGGTGGTACCCACAACTATGCACATGCCACTTATGTGCCTCTTTTCTTTTCAGCTTTAGGAGGCAAAAAATCATCATCCCTGAAATACCTGCAGTAGGCAATGGACATTTACATAACAGTATTCTCTTACTTTGTGGTCTCTAGAAAAGATTCTGGAACACCTGTGTTTCTCCAGAAAAGATTCTGTGGTGGCCTTTATCAGACTTTCACAAATACTTCAGAGAGATAAAAGGGGAAAATATATATGTTCACAGAAAAAGAAGAGGTTAAAAAAATTAATATTGTTGAAACAAAAATGTGGTTTCTCAAGATGAACATTAATATTTTCTTCAGCTTTCTTCATGATTTTGAAAAATGTTAGTACCACAAAGCAGTCTGTAACATCTATCTTTTTATAGAGAAAGTGGCTTTATTTTAATTTTTTAAGAAAAACACTGAAAGTAGTAACAATGTGAAGGCATATATGACAAAACAGTTCTCTGTGAAATCCAATAAAACACATTGTTTCTTCAGTGGCATTGGGACTTCATTATTTATCTTATTGACAAGCAGATAAAGATTTGGGCAACCACCTGGTTTCAAGCAGATCCCTTAAGAGTGTAGGAGAGTATGTGTTGCATTCTTGTTCAACAATAGCTGACACTAAAAATCAGCATAAAAGAAGATAGTTCCCATTTTCTCATAATCATTAATTTATTTTTTAAGTTCAAAGTTTTGCTCCCTACTTATCATTGATTCTCAGTCTTGGTTCATAATGATGTTTTCCTCATCTTCTCCAGATTCCCTACTGTTAATGTTTTACTGCTGATGTAGCTATGGCAGAGAACACGTCTCCTCTTTGAAGGTTTCCTACTCCTCCTGCTTTGATTTGTACAAGGAGATCTATCCAGCAAAGAAAACTCTTAAAGTAATTTTGCCAACTTTGTGCAATCTATTTAAACGAGGAATAATAATTATTCAGTACCACTTGAAGGCAGTTCTATTTCTTTCATTCCTAATATATTGCAAAGCCTGAGCTGTTTAAATGCATAGAGGATGGTTTTTTCTAGCTAAATGAGAACACTTGATAAGGTAACAGTGCAGACTAGCTGGCTCAGTAGAAACCACTTTTAAACTAAAATTTGTATTTATTAAAAACCCCAGTATTTTAACCTGATTTCTCTACTTGTGCAGTACTATATCATAATAAATGGGCAAAATACCAAGACAAATTGAGTAATATTACAGAGTATCAGAATACCACACCTGGTGACTAATAAAAACCAGAACAGGTAGAGTAAACCAAAATTAAAGACAATATTCTAAGTTTGTGCTGCTCCATTCAGTATTCAAATGCATGTGTCAATGTTATTTTTTCAGTGTTTAACCAGATCTGCTTTTACTTACCTTCTGCCCATCATTGCACACCTCTTCAGGCTGCATATAATGTGGTGGTTTCAGTCTATGTTAGAAAGTTGAATGCTCTGTTACACAGTAGTAACAACACATCCATCTTCATTAGAAATTGCTCTTCTACCTGTCCATTCATAAGGCCTTTTGCTCACTTCTGTATAGGATGGTGACATACAGAAAAAATTAGGAGGAAATAGAAAAAATGTTCAAGTGATTTGATTGCAGAGATTTTAAAAACATCACACTAACTGGTTTGGACAAGTCTGTAAAAGAAAAATGAATGTGACAAAAAACTTGGGAAGACATTAACTTTTGGGGGAGCGGAAGGGTTTTGCTTTCCTTCTCCACTCCATTTTCTTATCGTTTTCTTTTTTTCTTTTCTCATTTTGCTATCAAGAAAGAAGAAGCAATAATGGAAAAACAATGACTGAAGAAACACCTCCAAAACAAACAGGTACTTTTCTTTCATTTTGTCATGTTATTTTCAGCAGAAACTATTAGAAAATATATTTTTTGGCAAGCAAAATTTAAAATGAAAAGTTGGCTAACAAGCTCTAATATCCTTTTACTTTGCCAATTTATTGTGTATATAAGACTTCCAGTCAGGTTTTTTTCATTTTTACTGACAATAATATTTTACTGAGAGTATAGTAATTACTGTTCACTAAAGTTATAGTGCCATATGATTCTTTTTTATGTAATTGTAAATTTTTAAGTTTGTATTTGTGGAATTTTGTCCTTTTAATGATCCTTATTTCTATTACAACTCTAGATGTGACCAACCTGGTAACAGACAGATTAGCTCATCAGAAAAAAACCGTTTAGATGGTATTGATTCGAGCCCTTGCAATGTCTTTTGGAGTGAATGAATAATTACATCCTGTTCTTCCAGAAATCATTATATGCAATTCCAGATGCTTTCTTTTCTGAAAATGTGAACTAACAAAGACTTACTAACTATGCAAGTACTTTTCTCTTCCTGTGTATAGAGGATAAATTTGAGCCTCTGGAATCAGAAATAAAATAGACTCTGGAAAAAACCGCAGTGTCCCTCATCAAATAGCATATGGTATCTAGTAAAGTTAACTCCAAAGTACTAAGTATATAATGCAAAAAGAAGAAACATCAACTCCGTTCTTGGCAATTCATGCAGAGTTGTTTCACAAAAGACAGTATAATAACTCTTTAGATAGAAACAAAAATATGTTCATTTGGTTACATTTAAATTGTGACTATGCATATACAGATTCCATATCTTCTAGATAACAGTTCCCAACATCAACACTTTTCTTTCCCATCCAAAAGAAAATACTATATTTTTAGCCCAGAGGTTAAATAAATGGGTGGTTGCATGTCACAGAGATAACACAAGTCTAATACAAGTCAACAGTGTGTATTGTTTGTTTAATTAATTAACATTTTTGACCCACGAATTGAGATCTGCTGAAGCAAGACAGTAATGCAAAATATATTAACATGAACAGCAGGAGTTCCTAACTTGCTAACTCCAAAGGGTTGATTGCAGGCAACAAATAATGATAGACATTTAGGTGGCTTTGGAAAACTACTTATATGATGTAAAAATACATAATAAACATTTTGAAGTATTACTATAAATGTACCATGTGTGCCAATAGATTTTAAGATATGGTTAGACATATGTTAGAGTGTCATATGCAAACAGTTTTGAAGATTTTAAAAGTGTAGATGTGGATTTCTTTAAAATAATAATATAAATTGATTAGAAGACTCCTTTCTATTGTACAGAAGAGACATTAGAATAATATATTAAAAGTGAAAATAAGCTTTAGGCTTTCCCCTTATTAGAAAAGAAAACCACACTGTCATCCTTACTGCAACACCTATAGGCAGAACATATGAATATGCTGTTAGTGAACTGTGTAAAATTAAAATTGCACTTTTCTCTGTGTAAATTGCATTCCTTCCTGCAATAAATCATCAGCACAGCACCAATTTAATTTCCTTTCCAAGTACATCCTAATGGGAAAATTGAAGACTAAAAAGAATGGTCTGAGGGCTCCCCTCCCCCTTCACATATCGGATGAATGCACATTTGCAAAACAAAAACTACAGACAGCTTAATTATATACTTAAGAGACAGCAGGTAGGATGTGCAAATGCAATGGGCCAAACTCTGCCCCCAAGTTGCCCAGTTCCCTAATAGGAATGGCTCCAAATCTGGAAAATGCTGTACCAGCAGGTAGGTATTGCTTCCAGAGAGGTTTTGGGAGGTGAGGGAGCAGCCTCTTTGTATGGGTTTGTTACAGGTTCCTGACATACCTGGCTGCAGTCCATTCAAAATACTAAACAAGAAACCTAGTAAGCCATGAATTTTGCAGTGCATAACACAAATCAACTTAGAGATGGATTTAATCGTACATTCATTTCAAGCTAAATAATCTCTGCATTAAATAATTAATGAATCAAGCCATTTAGACAGAATGAAATCACGTCATTAAATTGTAACTTCTGTATTTAATTTAATAGAATATTCTGACAAAAGCAATTTAAAATAAATAGATATCACTCACCTTTGCCAGCTGAATTACTTTCTCAGAGTTAATTTAGTTATATATTCACGAACTCACTATAATTTCCCTCATTTTTTTTGTTTAACTTTACAAATGATTTAACATTGCAAAGAAAGAGGTTGATGAACCTATACAAGAGATCAGGTAGTTGAGTCCAGATGATTTACTACTAAGTGCTTATAAAGTGCTGGAAGAAGTAAAGATGAACTGTAGTGGTTCCCAAAGCAAAAATAACTTTTATGAAGGTGAACATGAGTCATAGGATTTGCAAGTGAAGCAAACAGAATTATGTGCCCCCACCCACTGTAAGTAATTTAACCAATTTTCAACACTTAGTACAACATTTCTGCAAGCATATTTTTAGAGGATTTTCTCCTGAGACACCTGTCTAAGCTTTCCCTGTTGCAAAGCTGAACCAGAATCGTTAAGCCACTGTAACATTCTTCTTACAGAAAAAGTGTCAGGAAAAGGAACATTTAACCTTTAAGGAAAACCTGCCTTTACAAGACCACAAGGATTTCTTACAGGAGTATATGAGCTACCATGACAGTGGACCAAGAAAGACAAAGTGAGCAACCTTATTTTCCTTCACATCTAGATATCAGGTTAACTGATATCAGGTTAACTGTTGTATACTAAACAGAAGGCTCAATCACTAAATTCTAGTCAGAATAGTTCTCCAAAATAAATTGAGTATAGGTCAAGCACCTTGGATTAATATCCTGGAGTAAATATTTCAAGCCCAAGGAAAGAGATGAACTGGCAACAAACAGTGCAGTGAGTTCAACCCTAATATACACACAAGCATCAAAAGCTGTGAAAGTCCATTGCTGTCGAAAATGGAAACTGTCCTTGCTCTGGTTACTATCAGAGTGAAAATACAGTCAGGGTTGTGTGGGAAGAAAGAGTCTATCAAAAAAGCCTTTGGAATACGAGCATGTGTCCAGTTCTAAGGAAATGAGGATACATTTCAGGTACCTTCAGCCTTGCTTCTAGTTTCTTTTTAATGTTTCTACTCATATACAAGATTACAACCAAATAGTAAAAGAGGAGCTGGAACATTACACATATTTTCTCATTTTGCTATTTTACTAGTCTTCTTTTAGAGCAAAATAATTTCACCAGTAATTTCACTAGTCCTCCTACATAGCCATTCCCTTTTTCTCCTAAATGAGGAGTTATTAAATAGGAAACTGTAAGTGGAATCACATTGCTCTTCTGCATTAGCTGACAAGGACTGTGACATGGATGTCATGAGATCAGTATATACGAACAAAATGACTGAATTACTTTTGTGCTTCTTATGCTCCTTTGAGGAAAAGAGTGCATGTTTCTGCCTGGGTTAGAAACTTGTTGTGATAAATAGAAATTATTTGGCAAAATATTTTAGAAGCTGTCATAAATGAAACAGAATAAATGACAACCTGTAACAGATCTGGATACTGGGGTTTATTTAAGAATCGACAAGATTAATGCCTTTACTCTGCTTGATTATGCCAAACACTCACTCCCTCATTGTCCTTTGTAATGTTTTATCAGTTACAGTAAAGTAGCAAACTGACTTTTGGCCATTAGGGACAATATGTTGCTGTCCTGGTTTCGGCTGGGATAGAGTTAATTTTCTTCCTAGTAGCAGGCATAGTGCTGTGTTTTGGATTTAGTAGGAGAAGAATGCTGATAACCTGCTGACGTTTTTAGTTGTTGCTGAGTACTGCTTATGCTAGTCAAGAACTTTTCAGCTTCCCATGCTCTGCCAGGCGCACAAGAAACTGGGAGGGGGCACAGCCAGAAGAGTTGATCCAAACTGCCCAAAGGGCTATTCCATACCATATGATGTCATGCTCAGTATATAAACTGGGGGGGGTTGGCCGGGGAGCAGCGATTGCTGCTCGGGAACTGTCTGGGTATCGGTCGTCGGGTGGTGAGCAATTGCATTGTGCATCACTTGCTTTGTATATTATTATTGTTATTATCATTATTATATTGTTGTTAATATTATTATTATTTTTACCTTATTTCAATTCTTAAACTGTTCTTATCTCAACCCAGGAGTTTTTCTCACTCTTACTCCTCCAATTCTGTCCCCCATCCTATTGGGGCAGGGGGAGTGAGCGAGCGGCTGCGTGGTGCTTGGTTGCTGGCTGGGGCTAAACCACGACAGTTGCTTATGCATAAGATAGACAATTGTGTGCCTAAGCTTACTTAAGCTTTAGAGTTACCTATACCCACTCTTTATGTCTAGGAATACTCAGGAATCTATCTAGGAATAACCCGGTGCTGAAACTTGTAAGGTGTAACTTAAGGTATTGTACCATAACTAACTTACACCTTACAATTCCTCCACGTGCAATTTGCACCCGTTTAGACTTCAGCTGAGTGATTATAGGCGTCCTGTGTGGAAACATAACTAGGCTTGTCACCACAAGAAATCTGGATCATTAAAAAAGCTAGACGTTGCAGAGTTTGCAAACTGATACAGAAGTGATCTCAGCTTTGCAATTGATATGGATGGGGATGGGTTATGTTCAAGTATCATGCCAACTTTTCATGAGTTAACATGATTAACAGGTTAACAGGTACCATGTGGCTGTGGAATATGCCTTACATAATTACTCCATAAAATTAACCAAGGATCACTTGTATTGTCTTGTTTTATTTATTTTACTTTGATGATGTTTGCAAATTAAGACAATCCCACCATGTTTATGTATAGCACTGGAGATTCTTGTAAGAGGTCATAGGAGATGCACAGTCAATGACTATGACTTTGGAAACACCTGGAGGGTTAAAGCCTGAAAAACTGGCAGGTTTAGGGCTTTTGCTGGGATCAGAGGTTGATAAAACAACCTGGAAAAGTTATTGTGTACTGAAGCTACTCTGTCCCTAGTCCTACAGTGTTTAACATACCTGTGACTAACTCTCAATTTCTGGATCTATACCTCAAAACCTAACTAGGTTTTCCCATCAAATATTCTGACTACTTAATGAGACACTTCCACATGGGCATATCACAGGATCACACTCCTAAACAGAAAAATAACCACTCATTTTCCTTAACATTTCATCACCTGTGCAATATAACTTCTTTCCAGAATATGTACACACATATTTGCTTTTTCATATCTACATTCTGGTGGAAAAATATATCTTTAATTGTAAAATTTCTGAGATCTTTCTTTCATCTTCAGGAAAGAATTACGCAACTGATGGTATGATAATGACTTCTTCCGATGTGGTTGCATAAGTAACAAAGTACCGAATGGGGAAACAATGTACTTTTCTTACTAATTGTTGCTCACCAATCCTCTTTATGTTCATTGCTATATCCTCATTGCATCCACCACCTGCTGCCAAGAGAGTTTTCTTTTAGTCTACTAGGCTATATAAAGTTATACAACTGTTTGCTTGTTTGATTGCTTGCTTTGCACACTATTGAAGGGAATGAAAGTATTGTCCTGATGAATAATTTGGTTAATCAGCTTGCATTTCTGCAATTTAGATTACTTAATAGTAAAGAAAAGCAAGGAAATTGCAGCTACCTCTTTCTATGCACTCTTGCCTTAAAATCTTCAGAATATACTAGAATCAATAATATCTACATACCAGACTTTTTTTTTTTTAAAAAAAAAACAAACCTAAACCGGGCCACCTTTTTTTAGCAAAAAAATGTTTAATGATTTTACTGAAGGGGACCTGTAAATCATTTACCAGAAGGAAAGGAAATACTTTAAAAGATCATTAAAGTTCTGTCAGAAAACAAAAGCATGGAAAGCTATTCTTAATAGGTGAAACGTCCCATGTATCTGCTGGTTCCTGCGTATAATAAAGAAATAATAGGATTGTAATGAAGAGAAGGTTTCAAAGAAATCTTGTATTGCAATGTGTGAGGTATTGATAGCATTATTTTCTGTTATTCAGATGTAAGATTCATAGTTACGCAGAGTCATAGAAAGCTAAAAGTTTTCTGCTTTAGCATTGTTGAGGTTTTGTGGTCTCAATTTATAGTGCAGAAAAAAGCTCTTATCATTTTGTAATTTCACCCAAGTTTTTCCTTCTTTTTCTCTAACCATCCTTAACATTTGAATGGTTTGGATGAAAAAATGCAGAAGGTATTTTATACTAATATAAAATGTGTTTCTATTTCATATTAACTGTTGTCAATACTTTCTATCAGGAATGAATGCACAAAATTTAGTTTTAAAAAACCCAACACCTTTATCACATTCCTATATATCATAATGAAATGTTTCTTAGAAGAAAAAAAAAAGTGCATCTCCTTGTAACCACTTCAGTGACACAGACATGAATTCAGAAAAATAGTAGATATAAAACTGCTCTATGTTATATCCCAAGTCTAGCATGATGTTGATGAAATCCATTCTATATATACTTCTGTATTTCTTTTTTTTTTAATTCAATATTTCTTTGTAATTTTTTCCTTATTCTTGAAGCAAACTTTCTTGAGTTACCTGTGTGTGTTATATAGTCTCTGTAGAGAACAGTTTTCTCTACTTAGTCATCAGTTAAGCATACAACAACATTACAGACAGGACAAAATATTGTCCTGAGAAGAACTTTGAAAAGAATTGATTCTTCACCAGATAAACTAACTCAGAAAATCAGTTTTCAATGGTACAAAATAATTGTTAATGTCATTTTTCTCATTAAAGACAATATTTCAATTGTTTTTCTACTTTAAGCATATTTTAGAAAAACAAAGTACTATAAACTATGTAATCTGTACCTGTAATTGTCATATATTTGTAATGCTTCTTCCCTGAAGTCACTCTTGTGAAAGAAGTGTAATGACACCTGAACTAAGTTTAAAGTGATAGCAATGAAGATGTTCAGGACATTATCTATGTCCTGAAACGAATGCTAAAACCCTTTACCTTAATCATAACTGCTTTGGGATTCCTTAGGCAAAGAGATCATTGTTCACATATCTCCATTAGTTTAACTGCTTTCATTTTCTTAAATACAGAGATACCACCCCTGAGTTTGGAAGTCCCTGAGCTATGAACCCTTGGAGGCTGGGACAACAGAATGGAGGAATATTGCTATAAGCCTGTCCTATTCTGCTTTTCCCTAGACATGTGCTATCAGGCCCTGCTGGAGATGCTGGCCTAAATGGGTTTTTAGATTTAGTGCAGCCATTCTTACTTCCCTCCCACCCCCCCACCCCCCCACCCCCCCCTTCCTGCATGTTCATAAACCCTCTGGCACTCCACCTGTGCATCCTCTCTTCTGGTTTTAATCTCTATAAGAAACAAATTGGACTAGCTGTCTCTGGAGCCTGGACTGCTAGAAACTCACCCAGTGGCACACAGTAAAATCCCTTTTTCTTGGCAGAAAAGATATCCCAAATGCAAGGATGAGGGCAGAGAGTGGGTTTATAGACTTAGGTCTTATCTTTAAGGATCTGATTTATCCGGCAATCACTGCTTAAGTTTCTGGGGTTTTTACTAGATGACACACAACTCCACATTAGATCTACAGTTTTGCTCGTTACAATGTGTCTCAGGATTTGGCAGTTTGTGCAAGTTTCTATAGTCTATGATAGCACAAGCCGTTACCATTTTTACCTTGCTTGTATTGTCTTTTGATAGCCTGACATTTGCTCTCTTCAAATACATAAACTATGAGCCTGTGTTGCCACTGTGCTACTTCAGCTTATACCAGTGAAAATCAAGCTTGATACTTATAATGCACTTGAAAAATGCTTTTCTTTTTACCATCTTTCTATGTGTTATCTTTTCATGAGTATCACAGAACTCCTATTTTCCAAACACCTGTGAGCTGTTTTTTGTGTCCTTTGCTTTATTTCTAGCTCAGTTTTGCTGTTCTTCTCCCGCCATTCACAATTTCACAGCTCAAGGACAGCCCCAAAGGAAAGCATGTATTTCTGATCTCACATTAGCCAAATTCCTACATAGAAAGTAATGTAAATGGGGGGGGATGGGATGGGGGAGAGGAGGGGGAAGCACCATAAATTTTCAGCTTGCCAGTCAATCTTTTATTTATTTCTGTAATATTATATGATAATGGCATAATGGTGTATTAAAGTATGAAACATTTCTGATCTCAGAATGAAGTATGTAATTCCTTTATGTTTACTGCTTCAGTAGTAGTACTGTAGTTATATGTTACATTTCATGGGATATGAAAACTAATTCTTAGGAAGCTACCAAATTCCAATTGCAGAATTGGTTATTGTTGGGCCAAGATGCTGTAAAGAATAGTAGAAGAAGCCTCAAGGATGAAAGATAACCTTTTTCCCAAAAATTTTCACACAAAAGTAATTACAGTATAATTAGTTAAATAAGGGATGTTTAATTATTATTACATCTAAAGCTGGGTTACAGTAAATGTTTTTGGTTAAAAAGACAAAAAAAGGAAACATTCAACTAATTCTGCTTGAGAGACTTCAGATAGAAATGCACTGATGGGCACTAATATTCCTCAGTATATTGAACAAGTATGATTGCATAGTTGGTATCACTTTTATATAAACCACAGCCTTAAATAATTAACGTTCACATTTACTTACCTTAGTTTTTCCCTCAGTTTGTCACAAGTGAACAAGAACACAGAGTTTTGTAAATTCAAAATGGTTTAGCACAAGACAAAACTTGGTTCATATATTACCACAATTTCTTGGGGTTTGTTGCTTGTTGTACAGTAGGGAAATAGGTGAAACCACCAGAGCACATTCCTAATAAATGTCTTTTGTTGTCTTGCAACACTGTCCAGTGTGAAAAAAGCTTGTTGGTTTTTTTGCTCCACCAGATACACATTTGTCTTGATTATTCCTTACAATTGCTGATTAAAAGATACCATGGCAGAGTATGTGATCAGGAAGTAAACAGCAAATGATGAATTTAGATAAATGTAGGTCTAACCTACATTTATACCTGTAACCTACAGTTACTGTTATAACCTACAGTTATACCTGTAAAGACTATCTTTAGCAATTTTAAATCTCAGTATTTGTATCACTGATGTAACTTTAAAACAAAATAACTGCAGTATTTTGAACACAATTGTACAAAGAGCGTGAGAAGCACCAGCTTGAATTGCAAAGTATTTGTTCTAAACACAAGTAGCATATTGGAGTCATAATTCAGTATTTATAATTTAAAAATACAGGTTTAAAAGGCAGTTATTACAATAAAAAGCATATACACTTCAGCAGCAAATTTAGACCCCAATTCATAGAGGTATTTAAGCATTCAAATACTGTAAAGTGATTTTAATCTGTTCAGCAAGAACTACTCAAGTGTTTAAAACTATTCATGTGTTTAACTACCTTGTTGAATTGAAGCATACACTGTAAATTTGAAATACCAATCATTTGGGTTCGTAATAGTTTAGAATGTGTCGAAGGTCATTCAATGTTTTTAACCCTAAAGCCAGCTCTCTAGCTTTTGCCATGTCAAATAAAAAGTAACTGGATTTCAAAATTTATTTGTAACATAGTCTAACACTATCACAAAACACATATCATGTCTCCAGGATCTGTTAGGATCATGAAGCCCTTTTGAGAAATGTCACAAGAAGTGCAGAACCTAACTGATCCACAAGGTAATTTGAATGCTGCTTGCTGGCTTCTGCTCTATGTACATGGACATTCAGTGAGGGTGAAATTGAAAGATGCTTTGAATACTAATATTTGTAGAAATATTATCAGGAAAGTCATCTTCTGGGAATGGCACCCATAAATAGCTATTTCAGTAAAATGACAGAAAGCAATAACACCTCATTCACTCTTATAGCAACCTTCATGAGGAGAAAGATGAGAAGTATATAACTTTATCAGATGTTCTGAAAAATAGGACAATATTTTTATTTTAATTGTGTCTAGTGGTGGTGGAGGACTGATGAAAAATAGGAAAAGCGGGAAATACATGTGTGAAAATTTTTATCTGGCTAAAGTCCTGAGTTGCAAATGAGAGATGCCTTAGAGAAATGTTAGGCAGCCAGATCAAGGTGACTTGGGAAGCCCCCAAGAAATAGGGTGGTTTGTGACAGGAGATTTAAAGCTAATGTGATTGATTTAAAAATAATTATGATGGTAGATTAAAAACTGATGTGAGTGATTATGAAATCATTAAGAGGATGATCATAGTCAAATGATCCATATGACTGGTGTGATCAGAAGACCATAGCTATCAGCCTTAATTTTGCTTCTCCATCCATTTTGTATCAGGGTAAAGCCTATCCATGTTTGAAGGATTTACATCTTTATGACGCCTTCAGAGCATTGTCAGAATATAAATAAAGCCTTATAATCAGCTACATTATATTATTTTTAAATGGCTTATTTTGTATTCAGTAGCAGGGCAAAGTCAGGTTTTGCCTATGCAGACAACTGCTGTTGCTTCAAATGGAAATTCCACCCTGATTACAAAGCCAGGCCTTTCACTCCTTACATGAAAATCATTAAAAATCTGCAATAATTTTTCACCCAAATATCTGTGTGGAAAAGACTGTGATACAACATTATTCGCAAACCAGCTATTGAAAAAGTTCTTGTTAGCTACAGTCTTTGTGGGGATTTTTGCAGTACACACAAATCCTTCTTTCCCACACCATGGCTAAAAAACTAACAAATTTAAAATAACTTAGACAAATCAAAATTCTAATAATTTCAGCCTCTTGTGTTTTCTGATTCTATGTACTACCATAGCAACAAGTAGTTCTTCTTTTATGAGGCAGAAAAATTATTTCACTCAAGCGGTAGTGTACATATAAGTGCCTGGCAGTAATCACATTTGTGCAAATGACCCCACACACTACCTCCCCAGCAGGTATTGTTCATTACTAGCTGAAGAGAAACACTGCAATTGATACTTTGCTTTTCCATCTTTCTGGAAATTATTTCAAAATGACACCACCATGCAGTGACCTACCTCTGCTGCTGAGCACCCTCAGCAGCCACAAGCCACAGCAGAGCAGTCCCAGGACTGGAAGATCATGCGTTAGATCTTTTCTCCAGTGTGTCTACCGAGAGTGTGGTGTAGAGGTGGGTGTGTTGTACTGCCATGATGTGTGTTGCACGTGATTACTCCCTACTGTTCCACTACAGCTGTGTATACTAATGTCATGAGAAAAACCACAGGAGTATAATGCATAGCAAAGCCCATAATACTGCAAAGTAGTGCAGCACTTCAATATGGCTCACAGTTACGACAGTGATTCACTTCCTGTCTTAAAGGAGATATGATTTGTGTCAACAACAATGAAATCTAGCAAATGTGCATGAAGCAAAATATGAAATCATCACTGTGTAGTGGTAAGAGAAATTCTGCCCCCTCAGCCCCACTGTGTCTCATTCTGGCTGTGTTGTAATGCCGAAGTGTGCCTAATTTAAGGCCATCTGACAAATCGAAGCAGCCACAGTAGTGCTAGGTTCTTTCTACCAGAAAAAGATGTTGCACAACATAACTCAAGGAACTTGTGTCTGCTTCAGTTCTGCCGAGCTCCTTCCCCAATCTCTTCTGTAGTGAGAGTGATGGAGAAGGAGATAACTGACCCCATATCAACAAAGATTTCCAATGCAAATTCCCCTCTTCACCTCTTTAGAGAACAAGTGTCCCTGTCATACTGGCATTTTCCCCATTAGTTAAAGCTCTTGGAGGCTGGGAGAGATAGACATCATTGTCCACTACTTAGCTACTTCATCTGATGATGGGCACTACACTTATACATGAAAAAAAAGTTTTTCAATCACTATACTGTGTAATAGTCATAACAGTGAAAAATTTGGGGATGGAACTGAGCAACAAGAAATTTTTTCTCCTTTCCAAATGTTTCAAATATTTGAAACCATAAAGGTTTTAAAGATCTTCCTCTTATGCAGTAGGTCGGCTCTAAGGCTTTGTACCATGGCCAAACCACAACATTTTCCCTGGAATGTTTTATCTAGCTCTGGTTTCCAGTACTATATTTTTGTTTATAAAACACAATTTTAAAGTGTATGATAGTATTGTCTTTATATTAGCAGGTTTGAGTTTTAATTCTCTAGGCTTGTCAAGGGGGCTGATTTAGTTTTTCATTTCCTACAGTTCTGTGTGAGTGAGTCTCATTAGATGAAATAGCTGTTCTGCATGCCAATCAGAGAAAACAGATCTGTTAGTTTTGGTGGACTGTTCTAGCTTCGCTTAAGTTGAATGCATGACAATTCTTCCTAAACAGTATTGCAAGAAGTTTTGCATGTCTTTTGTTGCATTTGTTTCTGAAATGTCACCTAATCTTATCTGTCATTTTGACCAAATTACAACATGCCTATCACACTCTGCTTGTTTTTGCACAGGAATAATATAAATAATTCCCATCTGATATCTGTGAGATAAAAACCTAAGCTATTAAAATGACTTTTATCTTGGCATCTCAGAAGATGTTAGCCAAACTTTCAGGAATATCAGGGGTATTATTGGCCAGAATATTTTTTCTTTTCTTTCAGAGTTTTGGTATTCTTTAAAAATGAGGTCTTGTTCAATCAAACTTGCAGTGTATTGTTGTGAATATGCAAATACAGGGAAGGGCTTTCTTCCCCAGAATTTAGCCTGGAAGAGATTGTCAGCTGCAAAAACAGTGGAGTAGATAAGTTTGCCTCAATAAATCATTTCTATCCCAAAGCTAGACAGTTTGGGAAGATCTTTGCACTTATCAGTGAAAAGGGATATCAGTCACCTAACTGGATTGGAGGTAAGGATTGCTGTCTGATCAGTATGCCATCTTGTTCCTTGTGTGTACACTCCTGAAGTGAAAAGGTACAGCCATACATCTGCAGCTGCTGCATGCTCAAAGTTCTACCCTTTGAAGAAGTTCTGAAAAGGGTTGTCTTCCTAAGTGATGCATACACAAGTTTATTTCATTTTATAGAACTGCTCTTACTTAGAGATTATATCATAGAATCACAGAATCGTAGAATCATAGAATGCTTTGAGTTGGAAGGGACCTCTAGAGATCATCTAGCCCAACCCCAGAAATATCATAGAATCATAGAATCATTTAGGTTGGAAAAGACCTTTAAGATCATCCAGTCCAACCATTAACCTAACATTACCAAGTCAACCACTACACCAATTAAGGGTAGAGTAGCAATTTCATGTTTCCTGGCTTGGTGGCTGCATTACTTTTAATGAAAGTAAAAATGAGGAATCATTAAGGTTGGAAAGGGCCTCTAAGATCATCAGTCCAATCATCAACCCAACACCACCATGCCCACTAAACTGTGACCCAAAGTGCCACGTCTACCTATTTTTTGAACACTTCCAGGGATGGGGACTCCACCACCTCTCTGGGCAGCCTGTTCCAACGCTTGACTACCATTTCCGTGAAGAAATTTTTCCTAATTTCAAACCTAAACCTCCCCTGGAACAGCTTGAGCACATTTCCTCTCATCCTATCGCTAACTACATGGGAGAAGAGACCAACACCCACCTCACTACAACCTCCATTCAGGGAGTTGTAGAGAGTGATAAGATCTCCCCTCAGCCTCCTCTTCTCCAAACTAAACAACCCCCAGTTCCCTCAGCCGCTCCTCATAAGGCCTGTGCTCCAGACCCTTCACCAGCTTCGTTGCTCTTCTCGGAACACGCTCCAGCACCTCAATGTCTTTCTTGTAGTGAGGGGGCCAAAACTGGACACAATGTTCCAGGTGCAGCCTCACCAGTGCTGAGTCCAGGGGGACAATCACCTCCCTGCTCCTGCTGGCCACACTATTCCTGATACAAGCCAGGATGTTGTTGGCCTTCTTGGCCACCTGGGCACACTGCTGGCTCATATTGTTCAGCCGGCTGTCATCCAACATCCCCAGGTCCTTTTCCGCTGAGCAGCTTTCCAGCCACTCTTCCCCAAGCCTGTAGCGTTGCATGGGGTTGTTGTGACCCAAGTGCAGGACCCGACACTTGGCCTTGTTGAACCTCATACAGTTGGCCTTGGCCCATCAGTCCAGCCTGTCCAGGTCCCTCTGCAGGGCCATCCTACCCTCCAGCAGATCAACATTCCCACCCAGTTTGGTGTCATCTGCAATGGTGTCATCTGAGGGCACACTCAATCCCCTCATCCAGATCATTGATAAAGATATTAAACAAGACTGGCCCCAAAACTGAGCCCTGGGGAACACTGCTCGTGACTGGTCGCCGACTGGACTTAACTCCATTCACCACAACTCTCTGGGCTTGGCCACCCAGCCAGATTTTTACCCAGCGAAGTGTACGCCCGTCCAAGCCATGAGCTGCCAGCTTCCTTAGAAGAATTCTATGGGAGACGGTGACAAAGGCTTTGCTAAAGTCCAGGTAGATGACGTCCACACCCTTTCCTTCACCCACTAGGCAGGTCACCAGGTCATAGAAGGAGATCAGGTTGGTCAAGCAGGACCTGCCTCTCATGAACCCATGCTGGCTGGGCCGGATCCCCTGGTTGACCTGCACATGCCTGTTGAGTGTACTCAAGATGAACCGCTCCATAACCTTTCCAGGCACCAAGGTCAGACTGACAAGCCCGTAGTTCCCTGGATCTTCTTTCCAGCCCTTCTTGTAGATGGGCATCACACTGGCAAGCCTACAGTCATATAACAACAAACAAGTAGAAGAAATCTGAAATGTCTTCAGATTATTTTCCCTTGTGATATCTTACTGCCTCTCTTACAGTGACGGTGATCAAGTTGCCTCCACTCTGCAAGTGAAGGATGCATTTTCTTTTACTATTGCTTAAATCATTTTGGGAGGCCTTTATGATTATAATACAAAATGACTGATCTGTGTGACAGCTCCTGAAACCTTGAGACTTGGTGGGACTTGCTTTGTTGTAATATTCAGGGTATTATTGCATGATCCTGCACTCAACAAACTGTCAATCATTGTAAGCAATATATAATTATGTATTGCTTAAGAGAAAAAACTGTTTTTTAACCTCAAGATAACATAAAACACTTAAAAGTAATTGCTAGGGGTATGACATTTTAAATAGAAATGCTGTCTTGGATGCAAAGAGTTCAACTGTAAAATAAGTAAAAGATAATAGTAAAAACAAAGCAAAAGCAAAACTAAGTGCCATGGCACCACCTGACAAAGATGCAAAAATATTGCATAATTAAAAATACATAATTAATGAAAGACTGTGTCATGTCATAATTCTGGAGCCTATACTTTAAATCTGATGACACATCTGATTGATACTTTGGAGAGCTTAGCTGCGAATCATCCTTAAATATCACAAAAGAATATGTTTAATACCACTGCAAGCAGAGTGTCATGAGGTGAACAAAGCAGAGTGCACTTATCACTTTTCTCATAGGAACAAGAATAAGGTAGGAAGCTGACATTACACTGCTTTTATATTGTACTTGATACAGCTCCTCCTGTCACTCTAGTGGTGGAAATGAGACATGAATTATTCCAGCAAAACGTCTGTGTGAAGTTGGGATGTGTTTTTTGCATAGCTGTATGTTTCCTGCTCTGACACTGGCCCTGACCCTACCGTAGGAGGCATTTTGTTTTGGGCCAGAGATGAGGAGGAGTTTCAAGAGACAGCAGTGCACAATATCCCACTTCTCCTGTGGCAATGTTAGTGCCCACAGAAGTCTATTATAAGTCATAAAAGTTCAAAGAAGCCCTGAGGGTATTCAAAAAAGAGGTTAAAGGATGTTTTCCTCAGAGCTGGAGCTGGTTATAGAAAGTGTAATTGTGCTTACCTCACCTTCAATCTAAACAAAGTGTTGAAAAGCAATGAAAGGGCATCTAAGTTTGATTTTGCAATATGAAGAACCATGTTAGGCAGAACACAGCTTTTTGTGAGACATTTCCAGTTGGTCATTTTGGGTACCATTTATCTCACTTAATTTCAGTTGGCTAAAGTGCAGGCATAAATCTGCTGAGGCTCTTTCCACAGCCTGTAGAGAGAGCAAAGCCCACTGTGAGGGTGTTGTTTATTTGAACAATGTAGATCTCTGCATCAGGATCAGATGAAGTGTGCTCTAGACACCTCTGACCAGGTCTCAGTGCTGCAAAGGGGCCTTAGGTGACTTGATAAAA
This sequence comes from Pelecanus crispus, assembly GCF_030463565.1. NCBI lineage: Eukaryota > Metazoa > Chordata > Aves > Pelecaniformes > Pelecanidae > Pelecanus > Pelecanus crispus. Next base: position 98,963,125 of record NC_134644.1, on the reverse strand, counting down.
TACAGAGAACTGCAATCCAGACATCTGCGTTCAGTAAGATGAATGGTACTCTCAGCATCTGGTTATCATATACATGGAGGGAGAGGGGGACTGGAGCAATCTCTGATTTACTCCAAGACCTTTTTACAGTTGTATTGTGTCTCTTTCTGCAATAGCCCTATCCTGTCCCTCTCTGGGGAAGTCTAATCTACCCCACTCTGGTTCACTGTGAGTGCAAGGCTCTGGCCCCTTGCTCTGCTCTTGTTGTTCTGTGCTTGTCTTTCAGGCTCTCATGCTCCCCAGGGCCATATTTCCAACTCTTGAAGTTCTTGCCTCAGTCATTTTTCTGTTTATTATTCACCCTCCCATAGCACAGACCTACTATGTCAGTGGAGTAAATATCCATTTCTACAATAATGCATTGACCCCCTAACATACAACCTGCTACACTAGCAGATATGATTAAGTATTCAGAATAAACTGAGACTTCCAACCTCTGTCTTCCAGGAATAACAACATTAAGGTCTACAAAAATTTCTCACCTAGCAGTTAAGCTCTGTTCTTGTCTGTAAACCAACACCTACAAAAAGAAATGTCAACTTGGATGAACCTCCTAACTCACAGATAGCAAGCCTAGCCATGAAAGACTGAATGCTGAAGGGTACACATTTTTAGAATTACTGTATTCAACTGGTGCTGAGCTGTGCCAAAGAAGACATCCTCATATTCAATTCAACATGTCATTAAGGGAAAGAAACAAGGCATCTTGCAAGGTGTGGACTATGTCCTTTCTTTCTAATCTTTTGCTTTAATCCATTAGCTAAGAGAAGAGTGGCTCTTGGAACCTGCTGATATGAATACAGGGGTAAAAGTGTTGCTTGAACTTCACCATGGATAAATTGTTTTTGTGAGGAGAATTTCATGTTTCTATCTATTGTATTGCCCAGAAATACAAACTCGACAGTATTTTCTCTGAAAAAAGAAACTTTTTTTAAAATTAATTTTAACTTTTTCAATTTTATAAGGTTGTGTTTTGTTTGATTGTTTTTTTGTCTTATTGGAGCAGTCCATTAGGGAAAGTAAAAAATAATAATTATAACATACCAGTTAATACCCAACTGTACAAGATCTGGAACTACTTACATGCCAACATTTTATTGAATCTTATAAGTGCTAAGTTTCCTTGTTTTCCTTTCTCTTACTTTTTTCTTTCCTTTCCTGCCTCAGTCCTACTTCTACTTGAATTATAGTGGCTCAGGGATATGAGTCTTATGAGAAGGGAGTAGTGATAAAGTAAGAATCGTGAACTGTGTTTGAAGGCTATGAAAAACACAGCCAAACTATTCTTCCTGACTGAAAGCCATTATGAGTTTATCACCTTTTCTTTTATAGAGAAGAATTTGTAAACCGTTCCTCTTTTTCATCAGACAAACTCACAGCTGATATCAACAGAAACTAAGTTAAAAGGAATTGGCCTCTCTGGTCACCAAGTCTTCAGTGAATAATTCAGATAAATAATTTTGAAATCTGAAGTCACTCAAACTGTTCACGTGCCTATAGTCTGTCTTTCTTCTAATTTGGGAAGTGAGGCTGCATATCTAATTTAAAAGGTGTTATGTCTATTCTGCTATTATAAATAAGAGAGAGATTTAAGAAAACAGAGTGAATGCAGTACACCCAAAGTTCTTGACATATTAATGAATACCTGTTTATTTTCTCCACTGAACTTCTGTTTTCAAACTTACAGCTTCTTGAAACAATGTGAAAACCCCTGTTACTGTCCTCAAAACTCCACATCTTTGTGCACCCATATGCAGCTTCACTTCCTTCTATTTTTAGCTAACAGACTCTTCCACCCTTCACCTTCTGCTTTTCTTTCATAAAAATATTATAGCAAAGAACTAAAAAATTCTTTTAATCTAAAATCATATTTTCAATGACATATCCTAAAAAAAGGATAGTTTAGGTTTTTTTGTTTTCCCTTGGGGTTTGCCTATAAGACAACTAGAAGGAAAACTGAGAGCTTTTTGATAACATTAGAACTCCTTCTGAAATGCAGAAAAACACCTACAATATTTACAGAAAGTGCCTCTATGACTATAATTGGTAACCAGCTTTCACTGACAAGCTTTAAACTGGTTCTTGCTCACTCTACTTGGAGATGGCAGTAAGGCCGCACTGCTCTAAGTAGAGCCCTCTAAGAGATTGTTTATTTCATGAGGAATACCTCTAAACAGAAAGGAAGTTTTGATATCAACTCACGATATTACCCAGAAGGACTATAGCAGTGGCTGACAGCTGTGTAGATGCAAAATGGAAAAGAAGTGGCCTAGGGCAATCTGACCAAGAAAGAAGAGGCTATTCCTCAGTATAATCATATTTATATGAAATTTTCCTATAGAAAGAGAAGAATTCCCTAGAAATACTTTGCAATTACTCCCCCTGAGCTTTCTGTGTTTGGAAAGGGATTTTGAAGCTGGAGAGAGCAGGTAGAGGAAAATAAAAGAAGCAAGCAATGAAGATAGAGGGGGGAAAGGGAGGAAGCCGACAAGATGCATGCTTGGAAGTGAATAATAATTTTCCATTGAGTAAGAAGAGGCTAATATTTTATGAGCAGGGTGAAGACTGGAGAGGAACAGGGGGTAAGCAGGGATTATAGCATCTTTCTTGCAGCCTAGGGAAACACCTGTTTACTCTGCATCAAACACATGCTGTCTGCAAGCTGCCAGATTTTCAGCCATCATATATTCCCGGGCTATAGATTCTGCCTTGTAGAGGGTGTCCTCCTTATAGAATCATAGAATAGAATCATAGAATCATCTAGGTTGGAAAAGACCTTTAAGATCATCCAGTCCAACCATTAACCTAACACTACCAAGCCCACTCTAGACTAATCAAGGGTAGACTAGACTAAACCATATCCCGAAGTGCCACATCTACCTGTTTTTTAAACGCCTCCAGGGATGGTGACTCCACCACCTCTCTGGGCAGCCTGTTCCAATGCCTGACCACCCTTTCCGTAAAGAAATTCTTCCTAATTTCCAGTCTAAACCTCCCCTGGCGCAGCTTAAGCCCATTTCCTCTTGTCCTATCGCTAGCTACTTGGGAGAAGAGCCCAACACCCACCTCACTACAACCTCCTTTCAGGTAGTTGTAGAGAGCGATAAGGTCTCCCCTCAGCCTCCTCTTTTCCAGGCTAAACAACCCCAGTTCCCTCAGCCGCTCCTCATAAGACTTGTTCTCCAGACCCTTCACCAGCTTCGTTGCCCGCCTCTGAACACGCTCCAGCACCTCAATGTCTTTCTTGTAGTGAGGGGGCCAAAACTGGACACAGTATTCCAGGTGCGGCCTCACCAGCGCCGAATACAGGGGGACAATCACCTCCCTGCTCCTGCTGGCCACAGCATTCCTGATACAAGCCACGATGCTGTTGGCCTTCTTGGCCACCTGGGCACACTGCTGGCTCATGTTCAGCCGGCTATCTACTAACACCCCCAGGTCCTTTTCGGCCAGGCAGCTTTCCAGCCACTCCTCCCCAAGCCTGTAGCGTTGCATGGGGTTGTTGTGACCGAAGTGCAGGACCCGGCACTTGGCCTTGTTGAACCTCATACAGTTGGCCACGACCCATCGATCCAGCCTGTCCAGGTCCCTCTGCAGGGCCATCCTACCCTCGAGCAGATCGACACTCCCACCCAATTTGGTGTCGTCTGCAAACTTACTGAGGGTGCACTCGATCCCCTCATCCAGATCATTGATAAAGATATTGAACAAGACTGGCCCTAAAACAGAGCCCTGGGGAACACCGCTCGTGACCGGCCGCCAACTGGACTTAACACCATTTATCACTACTCTCTGGGCTCGGCCACCCAACCAGTTCTTTACCCAGCGAAGAGTATGCCTGTCTAAGCCATGAGCTGCCAGCTTCCCGAGGAGGATATTATGCGAGACGGTGTCAAAAGCTTTGCTAAAGTCGAGGTAGATGACATCCACAGCCTTTCCATCATCTACCAGGCGGGTCACCAGGTCATAGAAGGAGATCAGGTTGGTCAAGCAGGACCTGCCTTTCGTGAACCCATGCTGGCTGGGCCTGATCCCCTGGTTGACCTGTACTTGCCTGTGGAGTTCGCTCAAGATGAACCTCTCTTATGTGATCACCGAAATGATAATTCCTGGCAGACATGGGCATATCATGTGATCCCTCCGCTCATCTGCAGGAGCAATGGCAGCACTCCTATGTGCATCATGTAGCAGTGGCTCACCGATGGCTCATGTGGCTGTCACCCACACTGATGGTGTCAAGGACAGGGCAGCAGAGTCACGCCAGAGCCCCATTAGCTGCAGAGGATGCAGCAAGGAGTTCCTTGAGCTTGACATTACCAAGTCATGGATGGTGGTTTGCTGGTCTGAATGCCAGCCTGAAACTGAGCCTCTGGGAGCCCTGGTCGTTGCCCATTGGTGAACCATTCCTGCAGTTCCCGCTCCTTTAAGCTCACAGAAAGGACTGTGTCTCAGCTACATGAAGATTTCAGCTTGTGGGCCAACCTTATAAATTTTAGTAGGGTGAAGGAAGCAGCAAAAATAACAAAAGCTTCCCTCCAATATCCTACAGTTTTATACCTATCTAAATCAGCAGTTCCTGTGCACACATACAACACATTCTGTAATGCTAACAAGCAATTAAATACATGACAAAACAGAAAATAAACATCAACATTGTCCTGTTTATAGTTGTCATGCAATATAACATAAAACTAGAATTAATTCTGCCATAGTTCCATTTTTTCTTTAGAAATTGGTTAACAGGTTGCAGTAAAAAACCCTAGTGTTTTGGTATTTGCCAATATTACAACTACAGTCAGCTGAAAAGCTCTGATTTTCCTCTCCTTCAATTAAAAGCAAAAAAAATTGAAATCTGAAAAAAAAATCATCACTCTCTCAGATTACAGTAACACTCAGATGTCAAAGGCAAAGAACTTAAAATTTATTTAGGATAAGCAGAGACTCAGCTGTAAGGCTATAGCTGCCTCCAGGGGAAAAGAGGTAACAAATATTTTATAAAGTCAGTCTGGCAGACTACTTCACCTGTAGGAATCTTATTATGATTATATTAAAGATTGTTTGGTTCTTCTGTTATGTCAATCAAAGTTCAACCCAAAACAAGTTTTCTTCCTGCTTCAAGTTAACTAAGTTTCAATGGCTTGCCTGACTTACCAACCTAAAGGTCTCCCTGCTTTCAAGCCAGAAAAAAAGACAGTCTTCACTATTTTGTAATCATAAAAATCTATTTCAGAACACGAGCATTTAAGTATAGTCCTAGAGAAGGAAGGAAGGAAGCAGGGCATCAGGGAGACTTGTTGCAACACATGCAAGGCAAATACACAAAAAGGAACTCTTTTAAAGAAGACAACAAAGAGCAACAATCAATTCAGGAGTCATCTTTAAGGGATGGTTAAGAAAACATTAATATAGAAATTACAAGACAGCTAATTTTAAAGAAAGGGAATTATAATTTGCATAGCATGAAAAATAAATATTCTTTTATCCAGACACATAATTCATAATATTGTGTTTTCTCTCATATCAAAGATCAATTCTCTCATTATTCAAAGGGTAATTATATTTAAATAATTATGTCCGTATCTACTCAATCTTGTCTTTTGGCAAAAACTGTTGACTAAGAGATCCAAAGTCAAATGTCTAGCCACACTGAAGTTAATTAAATGTGGTCACTGTTTTTAACAATGTTATTATTCCCTTTACCCTTGTCCCACAGAAAAAAACAACTTTGCACTAGTAGATTATTTTGTACAAAATGAAACAGAGCTCAAGGGACAGAGTATTTGCAAGGCAGAATCATCATCTTTAAAGTGCTGCACAATGTAGAAACCATCTTATGCTAAATTATATTGCATCATCAGGTATCTGTTATATATATTTGTGTGTTAGCATGTACTCCTACAGAAGTCAGTAAATACCAAATACTCAGCAATTCTTAGTAGATGCTCAGCAAGTTTGAAGATTAAGCCCCTCATTCCCATATCACGAGAGTATAGCACAAGTCCAGGTCACATTGAAGTCATTAGATATTGTAGTGGAATCCCTAGCTGCTGGGATTTGCACTATTCCAGATAGCTACTGTATTGTTTTTTTTTTTTTTTCTGATGACTACAGAGATTCTGAGTGCCATCTTCAGAACAGCATTTTGAAACTGTGGGATATTTCCTCTCCATATAGAGTCGTAGTAAGCTACCGAGCTGTGAAGCAGATGAATGCAGTGATTTACTTGTGATCAACCTGCTCAGCACCTGGGATCAAACCCAAGACACACCTGTCATCATTTTAGTCTGACAGGGGAGTCACTTGGGCGTACACATACACCTTCACCACTTCCCATCGGATTGATTGTAGGAGGAAGTTCTGGGGTGAGTTGCAAGAAAGAATGATTGCTGGAGTGGAGACATTCATGAGTGAACCCCATACTCACATTTATGAGGGCAAAAATGGTTTCTACCATAATTATGTCCCTTTTTTGAGACATGTCTCAAATCTCTGCTCAAAAATGTTCTTTTCCTGGAGTGTGACCAGGGATTTTGGTGCTATATTTGAGGCTAAGCAGGGCTACAAAGCTGCATTTGTAGCCATTGGAAGTGAGAATCAGACGGGTACTTTATCTGGTATATCTGTACAGCCGTAGGAATGGGGCCGTGTATGTCCAGCTGAGCAGAGCACGGCTGACACTCCCTGCATGCTCCCCTGGGGGAGCAGATGCTTCTTCCTTCTCCCTTTGGCCAGCCATGGTGTCACCCTTGTTTGCAGCATATTGCATCCATTCACACACAAAAAGTGGTGGAGGCAGAAGCCACACATGCAGGGCTGCTTCTGTGGTGATGTGTCTCTGCATTGCTCTCTGGCGAGGGCAGTAGATCATGATATTTTGGCACACCCAGAGTTTGTATTCAATACCTGAGAAAGTATAAGCTGCTTTATTGCCCTCAGCCAGTAGCCTGGAAACCCCACAGTTGCATTTACATGGTGAAGGGAAAATTGAAATTATAACGACTCAGCAGTAGTAATTTGTGACTGAAGAATGACCTGGCATGGAGGGCAAGACAGCCCAACTGCAGAAGTGGTTAAACCAGCTGGAAGCATGGAGCCAGAGACAGAAGGACTCCTTGCAAGGGAGTCAAGTTTCCCTTGGTGATGAAATAAGAAACAGCCTCAGCATTGTCTTGTAGCCATCCTGGAATGGGGGCACTCAAGGGCCCACGCTCAGGGGATACCTCTGGACAGCAGAGCTGGTCTGGGGGGTGGACCCAAGGCTGGGCTAAGGTGCCCCATACAACCTCTCTCAGAATTGGTGCTGGTGTAAATTTGTGTAAGGAATTGGCTCATGACACATCTTTGCAGGCTTCTTGTAGAATTGCTTATGGTCATAAGATTCTGTCCAATGCATTGTTCATTAATTTTTTTTTTTACATTTAAGCACAAACATTTCTTTAATTCGCCTCAAGGGGTACAATAAAAATTCCTCAGTAATGGAGTTCAGTGTTTTCCCATGATTTTCCTAAGTGTAACATTTCCATCATGACCTCAATGATTTTTCCTCTGCCAGGTACCCAGTATTACACCTTCCACCTACCTGCCCTGCCAGCACCTGCCTGTAACTTTCAAAAGTTTGCATTCCTTGTGCTCTTCCACTGAAGCAAGCAGGCAACTAGTCCTTGCTCATGCTCCCTCCCTTGGCTGCACTCCAGGATGTCCAGTCCTTGCTGGTCTTCTCTCTGTGATCATAAGGATGAGTCACATTCACATTTATTAACACTTAATGAAATGGAGAAAAGGCGCATGTGATTGTAACTCCCTGAAACCTTTTTCTAACTTCATACTTTCCATTAGTGATGGCAAACTAATAAAAACAAATCAACACCAAACCAAACCAAACTCCAGAATATCCAGTTTGCCACAAAGCCCATAGAAAGAAATGAAAAATTTTACTGTGTAAAAATGCATACCCATGAAGCTTGCCTGGCAATGTTATCTCTATTATAAAAGCAGCTTCATTTTGTTCAGTCAGAAGATGGGAACAACCTAAAAGCCAAGAACTGTATTCTGTCACTGTAATACTTTGCACCACAGGTAGTCTGACTGATTGTGTTGGCCATTAATAGCTGGCTTTTTGCTTTTGGGATGTAATAAAGTAGACTGAAGCAAATTTACACTTTATATTTTATTATTTTTTAATTTCTTGGAAAAGCTAGGAAACAAAGCACAAAATGGTATATATCCCAAACATTAAAATCAAGTAAAATATATAAATATAATACAAAACTGTACCAAACATTTCTTTCACTCAGAAGGCAAAACATTCTAATGAGTGAAAGTATTTCAATCACATTGTAAAAGAGCTTTCAGAGGCTGTTTCTTCCTTGAATATATTACTTTAGAGAATATGTAACAATTAGGAAAAGTACTTTTGAAAAGAAACACAGACCTGAATCTTCAAAGTTTATCCAATAAAAAGTCATGCAGCCCCCAAACCAGCTGAAATAAGAAAAGCTGCAAAAATAACAAGCAAATTATTCATATCCAGGAAAATGAGAGCTTGGTGATTTGGTTTTGGTTTTTTTTTTTTTCCTTTTTTGACAAAAGTACAAGTGGGAATTGAAGCCAGCACTTTATACTTCTGTTCCAACTCTGCCACATACCTTCTTGTGATATTGAGGCAATCTCTTAAGAGTGCAGTTAGTCAGCATGTATTTCTTTGGTCAGCTACAAAAATGTTTGTAGAACTAGTCACTTCTGGCAACATGGTGCAACTGAAAAATGGAGTTTGTTTTATTTCATCCGAAGCAAAGGTGGGGGGAGAGTTCAGATGCAAAGAAGATGTTGAAAGCTTTTAGTTTTCTGAAGGTGAACTTGCTTTTCTTTTCACATTTGGTTGCAGAAAAGAGCTAATAATTTGAAAGACAATTCAACAAAACTAAAACAAAGAAAAAAATCTTTGAGAGATTGATGCTGAGCTTTAGGAGGGATGGCCAATGTGTTAAAAAAAAAAAAACTTCATGCCCTCACCCTTGAGGATGAAACAAGTTAGGCAACATGCCATGAAGCACAGAAAGTGTAATCCTCACTTGAGGGAATTTATAATTTAAGACCAGAGACTACAAATTACAACTTTATTATCTTATGCATTTTTGTTGTTTCTCTCATCTGAGGAGCCCCAGCTGAAGACCAAGATCTCAGTTTCCTTTGACACTGTGTAAACACAACAAAGCTGTGATGGGCATAATTCAGCCCAGTTCAACTGCACTGGCTGTTGAAAACATATCCGTTTCCCAAACTCTGTTCATAACGTGCCTATCTTTGTTCAAAAAACGGGTAGATGTGGCACTTCGGGACATGGTTTAGTCTAGTCTACCCTTGAATGGCTTAGAGTAGACTTGTTAGTGTAGGTTAATGGTTGGACTGGATGATCTTAAAGGTCTTTTCCAACCTAAACGATTCTATGATTCTATTCTATGATTCTATGATTCTATCCCTTGTGGCATGGGGTCACAATGCGCCGAGACACATCTGAAACACATACAGTACAACCCATTCCCCTTTGCAGCCTAGGGCCCCTTGTGCACCCAGCACAGGCAAAGCAGCAGTGGGATGATGTAAGGTCACCTCAGTCGCCACAGCCAGTAGCAATGCTTGCTGGCACTCTCGCAGCCCATCACTGCCATTTAAGGCCGACTAGACAGTGCGGAGACAAGGTGGACGTGGGTGCCGGGGCACTTTAATCACAGATACGTGCAACGGTGTTCATGTTATAGCTATAGTTATGTTCAACATTATAGACAGGCAGGTCCAGTGTGTGCCGACAACCACACCCAGCTGGTACCAAGTGTTTTTTAGGCATCTAGAAGATGTGTAGGAAGAGTTTTAGGGAAGCATTTGAAGGAAGAGTATAAAGTATTTTTCTTTTCCCTAAATATGCCATAGGGATATCAAAAATCACTTGATGTGGCATGTTCACAAATCTTCCTGTGTATTTACCAGCCCTCTGTCCCTAACAGAGGTTGTCACAGATCCTGAATAGCAGGAGTGGAAATCAGCAACTTGACTTTCTTTAAAACTAGGAGCATACACATTTCATGCAGATTGGTAGAAAACAGGTCACTAACAAGATTCATCTTTGATTAATCATTTAAATCATAGAATCATAGAATCATAGAATGTTTTGGGTTGGAAGGGGCCTTTAGAGGTCATCTAGCCCAACCCCCTGCAGTGAGCAGGGACAGCTTTAACCAGATCAGGTTGCTCAGAGCCCCGTCCAACCTGACCTTGAATGTTGCCAGGGATGGGGCCTCTACCTCCTCTCTGGGCAACCTGTTCCAGTGCTTCACCACCCTCATTGTAAAAAATTTCTTCCTTATGTCTAGTCTAAATCTGTTCTTCTTTAGTTTAAATCCATTACTCCTTGTCCTGTCACAACAGGCCTTGCTAAAAAGATTGTCCCCATCTTTCCTATATGCCCCCTTTAAGTACTGAAAGCCTGCAATAAGGTCTCCTCACAGCCTTCTCTTCTCCAGGCTGAACAACCCCAACTCTCTCAGCCTGGCCTCGTAGGAGAGGTGCTCCAGCCCTTGGATTTGCTCAGTGGCTTTCCTCTGACCATGTCTTAAGTCTGACCAGCACATTAGGGAGAAATGCACCCTACTCTGGAGAGTGGCAGCACAAGATTAAATCCTACTCCAACATTACTAATTCCACAGAGTAGCTTTTAAATGTAAAGGGCTTTTGCTCCACAATGGTGTCCATTTCACCCGGACAATCTACTTGAGCCCTGGTGGAGCGATGGCCACCATACCCAACCCTGGAGCTGAAACTGCATGCACCACTTTTGGCTGCCATCTGCACGCAGCATATTTCAGCCTGAGGGGAACGGTGTCCCGAATACTAATGTATAGGTTAACAGGGCTAGCCTCTACAAATGGGAATACCATTTTATTAGGATTATTAATTGGACAGCAAGAGTAGATGACATGAAGGTCTGCTTTATGTGTGGCTTTATTGCATTCTGCATAAGCTGGCTTAAACTGGAATTACTGGGTGCTGGAAGTCACTGTAGGTAGCTGCTACTTTGGCCCTCCAGGACACGTTGGCTGTTGGCTTACAATATTGTTAGTAGCTTTTTTCGGGAGGTGTTAGAAGTCAGTTCAAATGGATTATAACTCCTTGAAAGGATAGTAGGAAAAAATAAAAAAATATAAAGGCTAAAAGACCATTAGGTGATGCAGAAATTCTTTTCCGAAGGGAAGTTTTTCATTTCTCTCTTCAAAGATTTTATAATGCATTTCTCCCTGTCTGGGCTCTGCTGATCTTTAGTTGTCTAACTCCCTCATCTTTCACTGATCTTAGACATCTGTCTTACCTACCATTAATTCCTGGAAGGCTGAAGCAGTGTGTGTATTAATCTAGCGCTATTTCACTCCCACTCTTTTACAACTAACGTCCATCTGTGCCTTCTCCATCCACAAGCCTCTAGAAAGTCCAGTGCTTTGCCCTTTCGAGTAATTGCATTAAATGGCCTGTTGTTTTTCATTTCCAACTGCCTTCATTGAGGTGCATAGCTCTGTCATGTCACGTAATACTTTTGTCTACATATACAAAGTAAATACAGTAATCAGTAAATAGGGTAATAAGCAATCCAAAGTATATTAGTGATTAAAGACAGGTATATTTTCGGCAACCCACGAGGTAATACTTCACACTATAATAAAACGTCAGTGTTTTAAAATTACAGATTTTCCTCTTCTCTAGTCTTAACTTTGCTTATTTAATAAAATTTGCATTCCAGACTGCTCCATCCTAAAATCACATTTAAGGACATTTATACTTTTTATAGGGTAACTTAGTATGTCTTCTAGTCAGCTTCGCCTATGTAAATGATATTCCCAGAAGAGATTCCTTCCCCACAGAAATCTACCCTTGCTTTTAGTGAACTGATTCCCCCCCACCCCAAAAATAATGTTTCTTGCTCTACAAGAAAGCAGTTTGACTCACTTTCTGTATAACAATTGATGCTTTGTTTTACAAATTAATTTAATGAATTAATGATAAACCATTAATAAAATAATTAATATTTCCATCTTTATATGTTGTACACACAGAGTTGCTCAGATAGCTGCCAGTGACTAAAAGGACCTAATGGCAGGTGTCCCTGCTTTGCACTTGTCTCAGATACTTCATAGTTTGATTCTAGGAGCCATATTCCTCCTTATATTTTCTTTATACTTTCCTTGAAAATAATGGT